>NC_138177.1:107675192-107987490 GCF_964165515.1 Mesoplodon bidens | reverse complement strand
TGCTATTTTTGTAAAATACTAAGAAAGCTTAACCAAAGGTTGTGTTAATTATAAAATATTTCAGCAAAATTAGTTCAGTTGGTGACATCTGACATAGGTCATCCTGAGTACACAAAATAACTGATTAAGAATCCATTAATAATTAGTGAGCATTTATTATAATCTGAGCAGTTTCCAGATGACTTTATAAGGTAAGCATATCTGTTTAAACAAGAAAGATGGGGCTTCCCTGGTGGCACAGTGGTTGAGAGTCCGTATGCCGATGCAGGGGACACGGGTTCGTGCCCAGGTTTGGGAAGATCCCACATGCCGCGGAGTGGCTGGGCCTGTGAGCCATGGCCGCTGAGCCTGTGCGTCCGGAGCCTGTGCTCCGCAGCGGGAGAGGCCACAACAGTGAGAGGCCTGCGTACATCAAAAAAAAAAAAAAAAAAAAAAAACAAGAAAGATGGATTTGGGGGGAAATATAAACAGTTAATATAATTGTAACACATGTCAAGAATCTGGAGTGGCTTATTTTTAAAATATCTGTATATAAGTACTAAGTGAAAACCAAAATGTTGACCAGTGAACAGTAACTACGAGACTTATAGATGGACGTTTGTGGAGATAGTTAAATAGTAAGATAGTGCTTCAGCATACTACTACCTTTATTAATTTAGATTTGGCTAGATTTACTTCAGTTATATTTCCTCTTATTTTTTTGTGAATGAAATAAATAGCCTTGTTCCATAAACACACATCCTGGCTGTACAGGTACCACTTTATGAATATTGAGCGTTGGGAATCAGCTAGGTATAAACTAAAGAACAAAGTTTCTATAATCCAAGGTCTCATTCCAGCTGGATCATTACATAGTTATGTGTTTGTGTATCACTTGCAACCCCTCCAGTCCTTGTTTTTCTCGTTCATAAAACAAAGAGAATAGAGACTATATATGCTCTTTCTATGGTGTTTTGTGAACAAGGGTTTTAATAGCTTGAGGAAAGGTCAAGTATGAGGCATTTAAGCTTTTCTAATTCTGAACATGAAACCTCTGGATGTAAGTAAAATCTGAGGAAGCTTTCCTGGGGCTAGGAAGTAAAGATTAAAGGTCAATTACGTTACTAACCTCCATGAGAATGAAGTAACCAGTTTAAGGCTAAACCTTATTTAGGAGCCTTCTAAGGATCGGGACTGCTCCTGTTTTCTAGAACTCTTAACTCATTTTGGAAGCCAACTGCTCAGTTGTGGATTTAGAGAAAATACAAAAAGTACCAGAAACAGCATATCTGTTGCTCTACACATTGTTGGGAAAACTACTAACAAATTCAGTTTTCACTCATCATTCTGGCCTTGGAAAATCTCATCCCTAAGGAGATTTTAACCACGTATTTTCTGCTGACTTTCAAAGTGGTATTTCAAACCAAAATGGATTTTCTGGGCTTCATCTCATAATTTATAGCCTTATAACCTTATGAATATTGCCTGAGTATAGGTATTATTATCCTGTTGGCTTTGCTTCTTACCATGTTTAAAGTTGAACTCTTCCTTCCTGAGACACTGCCTCTAAATCTTTCCCTTTTGTCTTCTGTCCTGTTAATGGCATGACCCCCATAATCTGTAACTAAAATCTGACTTTTACTGTAGATGTCTGTCTTTCTTTTTACTTTCACTCTCCAGTGTAAGTCAAGTCACCAGGCCCTATAGATTCTACCTCTGACATAGGTCTCAAATCTGTCTCTTCTCCATCCTTACTGCTGAAGCCTGCAAGTTAAGTATTTCTCTAATCCAACCTAAACACTGCTACCAGTATTTTTTACTTAGTATTCAGAATTGATCCTGTTACTTTCTTGCTTTAAACCTTTCAGTGGCTCTCCATTCCCTACAGAATACAGTACAAATTTATAGCATTACAGAGATGCCTTTCATATAATCTGGCCTCTGCTAATAACTTCAATTTCTGAGTGAAATTGTTGCTCCCGAATCTAATTTTCCCATCTTTCTTCGTACCATTTATGTTTGCTCTCTTATTTTATCTTCCTACACGTGTGTGTGTGTGTGTGTGTGTGTGTGTGTGTGTGTAGATTGGCAAATCTAGGTGGTGGGTTTATGGGTGCTCACTATACCATTCTTTCATCTTTTCAGTATATTTGAAAATGTTCATATATACACACATACACTGTTGCATGAATAGACACACATACCCATTTATATAGTTACATAGAGGTTGTACCTGACTCTAAGCCCTTTAAGAAAAGGAATTTTTTTCTCAAGCCCTTTGCACAATACCTGAATATGTATGATGTAACCAATTCCCTGTGTTAAATTCCCTTTGTTCAAAATATCTAGTGTGGTTTCTGTTTGTCAACTAGACTGAATGGTATACTTTCTTTATATACCATATAACAAACTTAGAATACTTTAATTTCAATCTACATAACTCCAATTGACCTAAGTGCTGTCATTGTTCATATTCCAGTTCTATCATTTTATCTTCATTTCCACAAGTTACATTAACTATTATTGTTTTATATAGTCATTGTTGGTTTATAATTACCCACGTGTTTATCATTTTCTTTGCTCAACATTTCTTCATGCTTCTCAGGCCTTCCTTCATCTTGTTTCTTTTTCTTCCCAAAGGTATAGACTTTAGAAAGATATTTCCCCGGGTATATCATTCTAGGTTGACGTTTATTGTCTCTCAGTACCTGGAAACTATTATTTTATGTCTTCTGGATTCCCCTGTTGTTTTTGAGGGGGCAGTTACTGATCTAATGGTTAAACTATGCAGATGTTCTGCCTTTTCTCCCTAGCTGTTTTTAAGAAACTCTTTTTCTGCAGTGTTCTGCTGAATGGTATAGATTTCTTTTCATTTGATCAGCTTGGGATATGTTGGGCTTCCTGGATCTGAGATTTGTGTATTTCATTGATTGTGGGAAGTGCTTAGTGCCTATCTTGTTGAATGTTGCATGTCTTGTATTCCTTCTTCTCTTTCATTTGGAACTCCAGTTAGATGCATGATAATTTCTTCAAGTCTATCTCTATTTCTCTAATTCTTTCCATGTGTCCAGTTTGCTCTTGACCGTGTATATTGTATTTCTAATTTCTGTTTTGTTTGTATATGTATTTTATATATATATATATATATATATATATATATATATATATATATATATACACACATACACTTACTACTACAAGTTCTGTTTTGTTAATCTTGGTAATTTTTGATAGTCTCTTGTTTTAGTCATTCTTTTGATACCTTTCTATTTAATTTTACCTATAAAATATACTTTTTCACATTTTGTGTGAGGTAATGACAACAAATGAAATCTTTACTATGATACTCCTGTAGTTTTTTTCTAACTCACGATGAATTTTTTTTTTTTCTGCCGGAACTTTGTGATTTCTAGTTGTGGGCACATTTTCATTGGAACTTTATCTGTGGGAATTATTTTAGGTCTGGATTTAAAGTGCCTTCTTTCAAAGAGGATTTGCATTTGTTTCTGTAAGATGCCTGAAAGCATTATCAACCTGAGGCCAATTAAAGTAAAATTTATGATTAATTTTTGGGGGGGCACATAGATAGTATGATTTCCTGCTTCAAACCTGTATGAGAGCAGTAAGAATTTTTTTTTAAAGAATATCCATTTCCCCTTCCCGCCAGTCACCCCAAGCCAAAAGCAAGTCAACAAATAATTCACCTGTTGTGGATGACAACTTTTAAGGTTCCTGTCTTTAATCATGTTTTTCCTGATCTGACTGCCTACTTTGTAAGAGTCCTTGGGCCTTTTCTTGGGCTCTTATTAAAATCCAAGCTTTACTTCATCAGGATGATGAGAGCCTAATAAGTCTCTTTTGTTCAGAAAAGCAAAAACATTCTCAGAAGCACAAAGGTACAAATGTCTACTTATATCTGTCCCGGGATTGTGTCACATGCACCATGCATTCACTGCCTTCTCCCTATCCCCCAAATGCAAGTAAGTCTGAGAAATCTTGTTTGTTTGTTTTGTTATCTTTTTCCCCTTAACCTGCTCTTAATTTAAGCAAGAGAGAAGGAGATTGCACATGGAGTATTAAGTTAGTCAACCCACCGTTTCAGGTACTTAAAGATTGCAAATATCTTCTGACTCTATAATTTGTAGCACCTTGATTTTTATAGGTAATTGTTATCTCTTGAGTTATTTTTGTGGAATTATAATTTCCTAGGATGTCCTCCAAAGACAAAGATATCACGAAAAAAGAAAATTACAGGCCAATATCACTGATGAACATAGATGCCAAAATTCTCAACAAAATACTAGCAAACCAAATCTAACAGTACATTAAAAGAATAATACACCATGGTCAAGTGGGATTTATCCCACGGATGCAAGGGTTTTTCAATATCCACAGATCAATCAGTGTGATACACAGTATTAACAAATTGAAGAATAGAAACCATATGATTGGGGGCTTCCCTGGTGGTGCAGTGGTTGGAGGTCCGCCTGCTTATGCGGGGTTCCGGGTTCGTGCCCCAGTCTGGGAGGGTCCCGTGTGCTGTGGAGCAGCTGGACCCATGGGCCATGGCCGCTGGGCCTGTGCGTCGGAGCCTGTGCTCCGCAGTGGGAGGGGCCGCAGCAGTGAGAGGCCTGTGTAATGCAAAAACAAACAAACAAACCATATGATCATCTCAATAGATGCAGAAAAAGCTTTTGATAAAATTCAACATCTATTATGATAAAAAAAACCTCCAGAAAATGAGGATAGAGGGAACATACTTAAACATAATAAAGGCCATATATGACAGTCCCACAGCTAACATCATGCTCAACAGTGAAAAGCTGAAAGCATTTCCTCCAAGATCAGAAACAAGGCAGGAATGCCCATTCTTACCACTTTTATAGAAATCAGAGAAAAAAATAGAAAAAGGAATCCAAACTGGAAAGGAAGAAGTAAAACTGTCACTTTTTGCAGCTGACATGGTGCTATACATAGAAAATCCTAAAGATGCCACCAGAAAACTACTAGAGCTCATCAATGAATTCGGTAAAGTTGCAGGATACAAAATTAACATACAGAGAGATCTGTTGCATTTCTATACATTCACAATGAACTATCAGAAAGAGAATTAAGGAAACAATCTGTTTACTATTGCATCAAAAAGAACTAAATATCTACAAATAAACCTACGGAAGGAGGCAAAAGAACTGTACTCCAAAAACTAAAGACTGTTGAATGAAATTGAAGATGATACAAACAGATAGAAAGATACACTGTGTTCTTGGATTGGAAGAATCAATATTCTTAAAATGACCATGTTAGCCAAGGCAATCTACAGATTCAGTACAGTCCCTATCAAAATACCAATAGCGGGCTTCCCTGGTGGTGCAGTGGTTGAGAGTCCGCCTGCCAATGCAGGGGACACGGGTTTGTGCCCTGGTCTGGGAAGATCCCACATGCCGCGGAGCGGCTGGGCCCGTGAGCCATGGCCGCTGAGCCCGCACGTCCGGAGCCTGTGCTCCGCAGTGGGAGAGGCCACAACAGTGAGAAGCCCGCATACCGCAAAAGATAATAATAAACCAAAACGAAATAGCAATAGCATTTTTCACAGAACTAGAACAAATAATTTTAGAATTTATATGGAAACACGAAAGATCCCGAATAGCCAAAACAATCTTGACAAAGAACAACAGAGCTGGAGGAATCAAGCTCCCTGACTTCAGACTATACTACAAAGCTACAGTAATCAAAACAGTATGGTACTGGCACAAAAACAGACAGTAGATCAAGGGAACAGGATAGAAAGCCCAGAAATAAACCCACGCACTTACGGTCAATTAATCTATGACAAAGGAGGCAAGACTATACAATGGGGAAAAGACAGTCTCTTCAATAAGTGGTGCTGGGAAAACTGGACAGCTACATGCAAAAGAATGAAATTAGGATGTTCTCTAACACCATATACAAAAATAAACTCCAAATGGATTAAAGGCCTAAATGCAAGTCCAAAAACCTTAAAACTCCTACAAGAAAACATAGGCAGAACACTGACATAAATCACAGCAGTTATTTTTTGGATCTTTCTCCTAAAATAAAGGAAATAAAAGCAAAATTAAACAAATGGAGCCTAACCAGAAAGCTTTTGCACAGCAAAGGAAACCAGTGACAAAACGAAAAGACAACCTACTGAATAGGAGAAAATATTTGCGAATGATATGAACCAGTGAAGGATTAATACCCAACATATGTAAACAGCTCATGCAACTCAACATTAAAAATAAATAAATAAATAAATAATGGGCAGAAGAACTGAATAGACATTTTACCAAAGAGAAAATACAGATGGCCAACAGGCATATGAAAAGATGCTCAACATTGCTAATCATCAGGGAAATGCAAACCAAAACCACAAAGAGGTATCACCTCACAGCTGTCAGAATGGCTATCATCAAAAAGTTACAAAAAACAAATGTTGGCAAGGAGGTAGAGAAAAGGGAAGCCTTATACACTGTTGGTGGGAATGTAAATTGGTGCAAACAGTACGAAGGTTTCTCAAAAAACTAAAAATAGAAATACATATGACCCAGTAATTCCACTCCTGGGTATATATCTGAAAAAAACAAAAACACCAATTCAAAAAGATGAATGCACCCCAATGTTCATAGCAGCATTGTTTACAATAGCCAAAATATGGCAACAACCTAAGTGTCTATCCACAGATAAATGGATAAGGAAGCTGTGGTATATATACATACAATGGAATACTACTTAGTCATAAAAATGGCCAACAAAATTCTGCCATTTGCAGCAACATGGATGGATTTGGAGGGCATTATGCTAAGTGAAGTAAGTCAGAAAGATAAATACTGTATGATATTGCTTATATGTGGACTCTAAAAAATATGACAAGTGAATATAACATAAAAGAAGCAGACTCACTGATATAGAGAATAAACTAGTGGTTACCAGTGAGGAGAGGGAAGGTGGGAGAGACAATATAGGTGTGGGGGAGTGGAGGGTACAAACTGTTGGTGTAAGACTCAAGGATGTATTGTACAACACCAGTAATAGCCAGTATTTTGTAATAACTGTAAATGGAAAGTAACCTTTAAAAATTGTATTAAAAATTTTAATAGAAAAAACTGGAAGGAAGAAAAATAGTTTGAAAGGGAAAATAGGTGAAATCTAAGGAAGACAGCAAAGTGTTTCTCTAATTTCTAAATGAGTAAAAAGTGGTCTTTATAAAACGACATTTCTAAAGTTAAATTTCTGGCTTGGCATATACTTTTGTGACTGTTGCAAATTACTTAACCTCTCTGAGTTTGCTTTTTTATTTCTAAAATAAGGTTATATTACAAACCGTTGTTAGTTCCTTTGAAGATTAGATGGCAGAAATAGCTGCTTAACTGAGCCCTGACATGTAGTTTTATTGAGCCCTACACTTTAGCCTAAGCACTGTACAGGATTTATCTTCACAGTAACCCCAAATTTGTGGTTAGATAACTAACACATATTAAGTATCTGATCAAGATCACACCAATAAGTAACAATCACAGGATTCTAACCCAGACATTCTGACCTCAAGAGCCCAGACTCTTAACTGTTGTGTTATTTCTTATGTTCTTAAAATTCTTATTAAAACTGAAAGTATACTTTTCCATGAAAACAGTGTTAGATATTATAATATTATTACGAGTTCACAGACATAGAATCAGTGGGTGTTTCAATATCTTGGACAACCTTCTTTAATGTGCAAGAATTTCTTATATAGTATCTTTAATGGTTTGTAATCTAGCTTCTATATAAATGCTTCCGGAGACAAGGGATTTTATTACATTTTTTTAAGGCAAACCATTTAATTTTATAAGGAATTTCTCTTTATCCTGGGATAAAATTTTTGCACTCACTACATTTACCCTTTGGTTCTAATTCTCTGCCCTGTGAGGAGATAGTAAGAGGACAGCTTCTTTTATAGACAATTGTTTAAATATTTAGGCAAGAATCATTTCTTTTACCCTAGGCTAAACACCATCAAGTATTTTACAGACAACAAATTTCCATACTTTTCTCAGCTGAGGTCCTTCTACTCTGAATGCATTCCAGTTCTTTTTAAAAATGTGCTTGCTGTAAATTAACTATGTACCAAATTTTGTATAATTTCAGTTTCTTCCAAGAGTCTTGTATCATTTATGTTTAAAAAAAAAAACAGGAAGTCGGGGAGAAAACCTAACTGTTCACAGATCTGAATGCACTTTTCAGTCATTGCAATAAATGTACACTTCATTTATGGACTCAACAGAGATATACTTAACACTTGTACACTGACTAGTACTAGTTACTGTTTACTGGATATTTACTATGCACCATGGCCTTTTCTAACCTCTTTACACATAACTTATTTAGTCACAATAATCCTGTGAGGTAGATGTTATTTTCACTATTTAACAGATGAGGAAAATGAGGCACAGAGGTGTTAAGTAATTTATCCCATATCACATGGTTTGTACTAAATCTCAGTGCCCAAACTGGGATTCAGAGCTAGGCACAGCCAGGAGAGAGAGAGAGAGAGAGAGAGAGAGAATTTATTTATGTCTTAGTTTAGGCTGCTTTAACAAAATACCATAGACTAGATGGCGTAAACAACAGAAATTTATTTCTCATAGTTCTGGAGGCTGAGAACTCTGAGATTAAGGTGCCAACATGGTCAGAATTATGGTGATGGCCCTCTTCCTGGTGTGTAGACAGCGTCTTCTCACCATATCCTTGCATAACAGGGAGACTACCCTTAGGACCTAATTACCTCCCAAAGGCCTCACCTCCAAGTACCCTCACGTAAGAGCTTCAATGTATGAATTTTGGGGTTACACAAACATTCCAACCATAGCAATATGTTATGTAGTTCTTTTGTGCGCCTGATCTGAAAGCTTGTCTACCTTTTATAGTAGTTTTCTTTAAGCATATGTCAACTTACAAAAATCAACTTTTGGAGCAGCTCATTTGTAATTTGGGAATTCAGTAGCAATAGAAACCTTTCTTGAATTTGAATCCTAGTTAATAACTGTAACTTTACCTATTTCCTGATATGTAAAGTATGGATAATATCTGTCTCAAAATGTTATTTTAAGGATTAATATGCATACATACACATTTGTGTGTGTGTATAATTATACTGTTATATATGTAAGTATACACACATACAGCGGTTAGTATAGCTGTTTGCAAGGCTTTTAAATGGCAAAGAGGCAGCATAGCACAGCAATTATTAAGCTAGACTATGGAACAGAACTGACTTACTACCTGTATGACTTTGGGCAAGTTTCTTAACTTCCCTGTGCTCTAGTCTTCTTTTCAGTAATAATAGGTGTAATACTTATTTCAGGGCTGTTATGAGGATTAATGAGTCAATAAAGCCCTTAAATCAGGACTTAGACCTTGTAAAGTAGTACGTAAATGATAAAATAATATTATTTTATATCAGTATCTAACATAACATCTGTATTTTTGTAAGTTAGTTAACAACTTATTTTTAAATGTTTTTGAGCTAGTGACTCTTTTTTTAAAGAAGTATAAAACCAAATATGAAACATATTTATTAAAATTGGATAGTCACACCATCTTTTATTAGAGAGAGAAGGGAGCCCTGAAGCATAAAGGTTAAATGACTTGCAGTTTAAGCAGTTTTCTGGTGATTACCAAGCTACTTATAACTAAACCAGGTCTATTACCCTAGTCTTCTAGCTTTTTTTTTTTTTTTTTAATCTAGAGACCTGGTGTGGATAAAACACAAAATAACTTCAATATGAAGAAATTTAGATATGTGGTAGAACTATTAGATGTGTTTCAACAATAATGGATTACTGAGAATAATTAGAGTGTTCTATTTGAAGTTTTTGTTTTTGTTTCAAAATAGAAGCACCACGGTATGCTTTATGAAAAGTAATGGACTTGAATTTTTGGTCTTCCTACACGCCCTACCATCATAGTAGAAAGCAAAATGTGAAGGCTTTTATGCATACACTTAGATTATTTTAATTAATGCTAGCATTATATTTGAAGTACCCTTAGTCCTATGTATAGGTAATTATTTTAGTAGAATTTGTATAATTTTGAGTATGCTTTGTTCTCTAACCAATCAGGTAATAAGTAGGGAATTTAGTTTAATTCTTAAATACACTAGTCAAATTGATTTGATTTAATTTTAAAGTAATTGTGTTAGAAGAACTTTGGGCAATGATCTAACTCAGCTTCAGACTCAGTGTAGTCACTTCTATAGTATCCCTGGCAGATAGTCCTAGAACTCTACTTGAATATTTTCTTGACTTGAATTCTTGTATTTTCTGTAAGCATAAGGAGATTCAAGCTTGTCTCAAACCTTGTAATTCTTTATTCTTTGAAAATATTAACTTCCAATTTTAAGCAGCAATTGGTCCTAGTAAATAATTTTTAATATACTATTTAACTTACAGATTGCCCAAGGACTCCAGATACTCCCAGTAGTGATCCTCGTTGTTCCACCAGCAATAATAGACTGATGGCCTTACAAAAACAATTGGATATAGAACTTAAAGTAAAACAAGGTGCAGAGAACATGATACAGATGTATTCAAATGGATCTTCAAAGGTAAGTACAGTAAATAAATATGTGTGTATACAGTCAATCCTTGTTATTCACCGATTCCACATGTGTGAATTAACCTACCTGATAAAATTTATTTGAAACCCAACATCAGTACTCCTGGCACTTTCACAGTCATTTGTGGGCAATGCACAGAGGGGTAAAAAATTTGAGTTATCTGATGCGAACGTTCACAGCTTATGTTGAACAAGATGATACTCTTCTTGTTTAAGCTCTTATACTGTAAACAAGTATCCTTTTCATCATCTATTTAGTACCACATTTTTTGCGTTTTTCTGCTTTTCATGATTTTGCTGTTTAAACACTGTATTAGGATTTCTGAGATCTTTTTAGCCTCCAAATCTGTGTATTGACAATACAACAAATTGGAAACAAAAGATTTCTAAAATATTATTCTAAAAATTATTTCTATCAAAATCAATCAATACAAAATTTTTAAAGAAAATTGTCTGAGTAAAGGGTACACAGGAACTCTCCACTCTCCACAGAAAACTACAACTTTTCTGTAAATCTAAAATTATTCTAAAACAAAAAATTTATTTAAAAAAGTTTTGGCTATAATGAGTTTTCCATCACTACATACAGATCTTTAAGAAAGGACAAAAAAAAGAGAAGACGTTCTATCATTAATGATTGTTTGGTCTAGATCTTTGGATTCTCAGGGAATCTGGTATGGGCATGTAACTCCTAATTAAAAACCAGTGTTACGGAGAACACTTGTTACTAATAGGAATGTGTCCTTTTTCTGAGATATAATGTGGAAGAGAAAATGATAGGAACAACTGAACTGGATTAACATGAAGGTTCTTTCCAATCTAATGTTCTACAGTTTTATAATTTGCAAAAAGTCTTAGAAAGGTTGATTTATTATAAAATCCACCCTTCTACTTTCAACTCATTTATCTTAAAGATTTTTGTCTCTGCAAATCAGTTTCTTCCATATTTTAATAGATAGTTCTTAAGTAATTTCAGAATAAAAGTTTTAGGTATTTCTTTTTGTTTTTTAAGTTTAGGAAGAATTTGAAATTGGGGGGACTGGAGGGGACAGTAGGAATCTTTGCTTGGAGCCAAGTACCCTATGTACCCATTCAAATGAAATTTGTGAAGATGCTGAAAAGAGAAATGTGTATATGTTATAAATAAGATTTTTTAACTTATTTATGAAAATTAGTTCAATTATATGCCATATTTCAAAATAATTTCTAAATTATTTTTAGAGAAATGTATTTATTCCTACTTGATGTATTACTTACATGATCTGATACTTGATAGTATACTACTTCACTAACTTTGAACATTTATTATGGGACTTCACTAACTTTGAACATTTATTATGGGATGGTAGAGTTGGTTTTTCTATTGTTTTTAGTATTGACCTTTAGTTTGGGGGTTTCTTTTTTTTTCATTTTTATCAAATGTTATTTTGGGCTTTTTTTCTTTTTTTAAGGCAAATACTGTGTTCTTGGAACTGTGAATGCACCATATTATGCTGAGTGTTTTAAAATTAAAACACCTCTGGAGTAAGGTTTTTTAGCCTACAGTTGATGGATTAGATTGAGAGGTTCATGAATCCTTTGAAGTTATAGGAAAAGTGAGTGTGTATATTGATAAATGGATGAATAAGAGGGCCATAGGTTTCACTGTATTCTCAAAGTGGTCTGTAACCAACAACCCCCCTTCCCGAATTTAACAGGTTTATGGATGTATTAAAAGGGAAATAGATAACATACGATAACCACAAGTCCAAAATAAACAGGGCTACTAGTAAGCCTGTTAAAACAAATAGATAAGTTCCAGTAACCTTTTATTTTTGATTAGGAGATCCATTAATTTGAGAAGGGGTCAAGTGGAGGTCCAGAGCATATTAACAGCTGCTATAGTCTCTGAGGTAGGCCTGCCAGTTATTGTTGTCGAGATTTGGTCGTTAACTGTTTCATTTCTCATCTTTAAACCTCTCATAGGGTCAAAGTATATCTTATGAGTATAGGGAAAGTTGTACATTGAAGTTATGTAGAATATTAATTTAGTTATTATGTAGTTAAAAGTTTGATAACTGTTATGCTGGGCTCTGGAGTATGAATATTATAAAAGTAGTGTCTTATACGTAGTAGGTACTCAACAGATAATATCCTGCTTTCAAGAGACACACTATCTAAAAAGCAGATCTCACATGTAAATAACTACAATATATAATAGTGGTATGTTCAAGTTACTTAGAAGCACAGTGGAGAAGAATCACTTAACTATCAGAAGAACTAATTAAAGTCTTAGTATAAGATTTGAAGGATGATTTAGAGTTTAAGAAGGAATTACTTTCTAGGGATAGTGATGTGGGTAAGCCCAGTATATACAGGGTAAGGAACTGTGGGATAGAGTGGCCTGCTCTAAGGAAGTGCTTTCGTATGGCAGTTTCTTATCTGACATACCTGAGGGTAGGTAGGATGCACTTCTAATTGTAACAGTCATCAACTCTAGCAGTTATTTTCAATGAAAGGCCATGCCCTACTGGGGTAACATCTGAATCTCCAGAAAGACACATTTTATTTGGGAAAAGTCCTTCAGATGAATCCAACAGGACTTTTTCTGTTCCCCACCAGAAGAGCTATAAGCAAATGAAGCATAGTGAGAGGTGTAGCATAATGAAAGACAAACCAGATTATAAAGTACTTTGTACAAAATTAAGCAGTTGAGATTCTGTCTTATAAGGTGTAGGGAGTTGCTGAAAGACTTTTAGCAAAGAAAATATACGATCAGATTTACAGTTTAGAAAATTCACATCCTTCTTCCTCAGACTTGGAATTAATTAGAGAGGGTCAAGTCTACAGGCAACAAGTTTAAGGAGGCTTTTGTGGTAGTCCAGGTTAAACATGCTTAATGCCTCTTGTAACAGCAACGAAAGCAAAGAAGAGAGAGTCAAGCAATTTTGGTAGAATAAATATGTGGTGTCTAGATATGAGGAAGAAGGAAGAATTGAAGATGATTCTTAGATTGGTTATGTGAACAGACTGATGAATGGTGGTGTCCTTCACAACGATAGGTAATTCATAATGGGGAGCAAATTTAGTGATAGGTATGATTAACTCAGCTTGGCAGTAGATAGTCCTCTTCAGAACTCTGGTTATTGAATTCTGTATGATAAAATTATTACCCCTGTACATTTTATAGCCAGAGTTGTCCTTTCAAAAGGTAAGTCAGATATTTTTACACGCTTGTTCAAAACCCTCCAGTGGCTTTCTAGCTATTTTAGAACAAAATCCAGAGGCCTTACTGTGATTCTGCAAGTTCATACATGATTTACTCCTGGCTACCTTCCAATCTTATCTTCCAAAACTCTTTCATTCTCTCTCATTACCCTCTAGCCATCTTGGCTTCTTTGCTATCTTTTGGACATACCAAGGACACTTTTCCCTCAGGGCCTTTGCATTTACTGTCTCTGCCTAGATAGCTCTTCTCCCAAGTACTTTCATGGCTTTCTCTCTCACTTCATTACAATCTCTACTCAGGTGCTGCCACTTCAGCAAGCTCTTCATTCCTATCCTATGTAAAATAGCAACCCATGTCTTTCCTTATCCCTTTCACTGCATTACCACTACCTGAAATAATAATTTATACAATCAATTTCTTTATCCTCTATTTTCAACATTAGAATGTAAATTTCATGGCTAAGTAGTACCACTGGTTTTCAGAATAATCTCTGAAGACTTGATAAGACATGCTGAAGAAATGTTTCCTGTTCATATATTCATATGACAAACTAAGCTATTTATTAATATCTGGGGTTCTTTCTAGACTGTATCACTTTTTTTTTCTTTTTTTAAATGCTTCCAAGTCTTTTCTTTTTCCTCATTTGAAAGTACTGGACCATCTATCTAGGCCTCCCTTTCTCAGATCTTCCAAAATTGACATATTCCAGTCTTACCTATATTAAAAGCCCACAAAATTTTTCTGGATTCCTTCCACTAAAACTGATCCCATCTTCCTGTGAATTTTTCTGTGACTACTTTTAACATTCTGTTACATATAATAATATCTGTATCTCTTCAAACTATAAGTTTTATAGGGTAGCATTCTAACTGATTAATCTTTGTATTTTTACTGGATGTGGCAACATTTAATTCATGCAAAGTAAGCCATAAAATAAATATGTGATGGAAAAATAAAGATAATGATTGGTTTATTTATTTCTGAAAGCTGTGTATATAGTGTAGTTTATTATTTACAATATCACACTATGACTTTTAAAACAAAAAGTTATTTTTTATAAAGTAAAAAAATATAATTTGAAAATATAAAATGTACTTTATTTTTATTTATAATTGTAAAATATTGTACATTTGAAATATAATTACTTGTAGAATGTAGTATGCTAATTACTAATAGTTAACAACTTTATCTAGTCTGTTAGTTTGAACCATATGAAATTGCTGTTTTTTAGTTCAGAATCAGATATTGGCATGTTCATATGGTTCAACCTATATATGTAAAAATCTTCTCATAGTTTTAGCATAAAAGCCAGTATTTCTCTAATATATAATCCAGTTCATATGCTTTGGATCTAGCTTTCCTCTTGTCTTCAACATATTAGGTGCTCAACACAAAAATCCATTGAATGCCTGAAAGCATAAAACTGACAATAAAAATTCATTGAATGCTGGAAAGCATAAGACTTACATGTAGTAACTGTAAATTGCCTGTGATAGGTAATATCCAATGTCAGTTTTAAAAACCTTTATCATACTTTGACATCTATACACATCTTCCAGAAATCTGTGTGGGAAAAATCATTTACTTTTTAAAATGAAATACAAATGCTTTTCCTTGCACGTTGAATTGAAATAGTTAAGAAAGGCATTTCTAAAGAAGTAAATGACAGAACTACTGTCTTTTCGCATAGTGATAAAATAATAAAAGGAGTAGCTTAATTGAAAAGCATATATAAATATTTATACTTTTACATTAGAACTTCATTGAGATCCTATAATTAATCATTATTTTTATTCCTCTAAAAGATAACATTTTAATGCCAATCATATGCTAGTAGGCAATATAATTTTAATTTTATCTAATGCTTACAGAAGCTCTGTATTTTAGAGAATGGTATCCCTGCTTACATAGTTTCTTCAAGAAACCTATTTGTCCCATTAAATTGGGAGTTTTGAAATACTAACTTTTTCTCTTACTCTAATCTGGTCTCAGAGAAATAGAAAAGTTGTTTCAAATCTTCAGTTTGATGTTCCTAATACTGGATAACAGGAAGAATTACAAAGTATTTTTATTTTAAATTTGGAAGTTTAATAGGTATATTCATAAAAGCATATGAATATAACTTTTCAAACAAACACCAGATTCAAGCTAGTGTTCTTAATGGTAAAGCATAATTTAAAAAAATTATAGTGTGTGTGTGTGCTTCATGTTGTAAATGAATATTTAAGGGACTTAGTAACTATTTAAGCCCAACTCAATGTGAAATCCAAATATTTTATTAATAAAGAACAAAATCTGACCAGAAACTCTTTCCTAAATGAGTGACCATGGGAACAGGAGAGAAATGAAAGAAAAATTCATAAATTTGCTAGTTGCTTTTTCCTCCACTGTATATAACGTGTTTAACTAGTTATATTGGTGTTTAATGTGATATATATCAGCTCACTTTTTTAATGTGTTGTATTGGTGTTTAACGTGATATATTTCAGCTCACTTTTTTTTCCTCGTACATATTGTCTCTCCCATCACAAGTATCTCCATCCTCCCCTTAATTCAGTGTCATGATATACTGTGTGTGTTTGATTTATTAATATGATGCTGCACATCTGATGCTTGTCTCTTAGCTGGTAGTTTTGAGTCTTCTGGAGAATATAGGTTGATTGTATGCTATTTTATTTCCAGATTAATACTGACTGCCTCAGTGATAAAAGTAGAGATGCTTAAATAATATGCAAAAATTGGTCTTTCTTGTGAATAAGTGCTTCCTAACTTGATGCTTAGTTTTATCATTTCTTTTTTGTGGATTGAAGCCTACTAGACTTTGACAACTAATATAACTAAGTAGGAGATGGCATTAACTTCTGTTACTTTTCTCATGAAACTTTTGAAAAATATTCTATGTTAGTTTTCTGTGGCTGCTGTATCAAATTATCACAAATTTAGTGGCTTAAAGCAGCATAAATTTATTACATTACAGTTTTATAATTGAGAAGTCCGAAATGGATTTCACATTCTGGAGGACATAGGAGAAAGTTCGTTTCCTTACCCTTTCCATCTTCTAGAGGCTGCCCATATTCCTTGGCTCATGGCCCTCTTCCTCTGTCTTTGAAGCCAGAAACAGTGGCTCCAGTTCTTCTCATGTGACCTCCTCTTCTGCCTTCCTCTTCTACATTTAAGGACCCTTATGATTACATTGGGTCCATCTGGATAATCCAGGATAACCTCTGTATTTTGAGGTTGGGTGATTAACAACCTCAGTTCCATCTGCTATCTTAATTTCCCTTTCACATGTAAAGTAACATTCACAAGGTTCTGGGTATTGCCACATGGACATCTTTGGGTGGGTCGTTAAATGGTAAGTTTTTTGTGATTCAGTATTACTGGAACTAAACTGGGAGGTAGGACAGTAACATTATTTCACTTATATCAGGAACTTTCTTGAAGTCTTTAGACATGATAGAAGTTTATTCACTATAACTTACTCCCTAACTTTTAACTAATGGAGTTGTTTTTCTTATTTTTCACCCTATCAGTTTGATGCTTTTCAAAATAAATGTATCTACCCCAAGTATATATATTATAGTGCTCACAGTATTCTTTTGACCCTTGTTTTTCACTTGCTGATGTCATTTGATCTTACTTAGAAGTTATAAAAATGGTTTATTTGTCTCTGTATCTGCTTACCTTTTCAAACTTATTCTTAATAGGATCGGAAACTCCATGGCACAGCTCAACAGCTGCTCCAAGACAGCAAGACAAAAATAGAAGTGATACGAATGCAGATTCTTCAGGCAGTCCAGACCAATGAATTGGCTTTTGATAATGGTGATGGAACAGAGATAAATTGTCATTCTTATTATTATGGGCATATATAGTGCTAAATAAATTTTAAGGAAAGAAGTGGTGGTTCAAAATTAAGGAGGAGGAGGCATTCTGTTTTTTTATCTTGAGTTTTTATCTTTGAGTTTTGATGGCTAAGATGACAGACTGTATTTTAACATTGTGTCTATTAAGTATTACTTCAGTGTTTATTGACTTTTAAGAACTAACTTTTGGGCCTCCCTGGTGGCGCAGTGGTTGAGAGTCCGCCTGCCGATGCAGGGGATACGGGTTCGTGCCCCGGTCTGGGAGGATCCCATATGCCGCGGAGCGGCTGGGCCCATGAGCCATGGCCGCTGGGCCTGCGCGTCTGGAGCCTGTGCTCCGCAACAGGAGAGGCCACAACAGTGAGAGGCCCGCATACCGCAAAAAAAAAAAACTAACTTTTAATGTTGTAAGAATTTATTTCTTTTACTTGTGTTTTAATCCCTACGTATTAGAAAGTCAAATAAATGGTTCAATTAAGTTTTTTTTCTTTTGTCCCCCTCTAGCCAAACCTGTCATAAGTCCTCTTGAACTTCGGATGGAAGAATTAAGGCATCATTTTAGGATAGAGTTTGCAGTAGCAGAAGGTGCAAAGAATGTAATGAAATTACTTGGCTCAGGAAAAGTAACAGACAGAAAAGCACTTTCAGAAGTAATTTTAAATAAAAAACTTTAACTTATAAATATATTAGTCAAAGAATATAACTATTTAAATGACACCATTGTCTTTTCCCTGTTTAAGGCTCAAGCAAGATTTAATGAATCAAGTCAGAAGTTGGACCTTTTGAAGTATTCATTAGAGCAAAGATTAAATGAACTTCCCAAAAATCATCCCAAAAGCAGTATTATTATTGAGGAGCTTTCACTTGTTGCATCACCAACACTAAGTCCACGTCAAAGTATGATATCTACACAAAACCAATATAGTACCCTATCCAAACCAGCAGCACTAACAGGTACGTAGCATATATCATCCTGATTGTTTTAAAATTTTTCATGCATTTTTAATCTACATCTGGTTCTGGTTTAATAAATGAATAAAAATGTGTTTACAGAATTTTTAAATATTGTGGTAAGATACACATAACAAAATTTATTATTTTAACCATTTTAAAATACACAACTCATAGGCATTTAGTGTAGCCATGCTGTTGTATAACTATAACCAGTTTCTAGTTCCAGGGCATTTTCAGCACCCCAGAAGGAAACTCAGTACCCATTAAGTAGTCATTCCCAATTCCCCGTTTCCCTTCAACCCCTAGCAATCACTATTGGCTTTCTGTTTCTATAGATTTGTCTATTATAGATGTTTCCTATAAATGGAGTTATATAATTTGTGGCTTTCTGTGTCTGACTTCTTTCACTTTCTGTACTGTTCAAGGTTCATTCTTCTTGTAACATTCCTTCTTATGGCTAAGTAATACTCTGTTGTACAGGTATATATCTGGTTTTATTTATCTGTTTGATGGACATTTGGGTCGTTTCCACCTTTTGACTACTGTGAATAGTGTTTCTATGAATATTTGTATGCAGGTTTTTGTTTGAACACCTGTTTTCAGTTATTTAGGGAAATTGCAAGGGTTTAAAAGCTCCCTCTTAAGAACCAGGGAAATAAACCAGCCAAATTCATTATTATAGAACAAAGAAGCTTACATCGGCCATTTTGCTAATTGTTTTCTGTAAGTCTTAATCTTTTTTTTCCTGAATTCTTTTGCTTTCTTTTGTGTTTGATTGAATTTTTCTAGTTTACCTTTTTTATTCTCTCCTTGTTTCCTTTTCTGTATGTGTGTGTGTGTGTGTATATATATATTTTTAATCTTTATTGGAGTATAATTACTTCACAATACAGTGTTAGTTTCTGTTGCACAACAGTGAATCAGCCATATGCATACACTTGTCCCCATATCCCCTCCTTCTTGAGCCTCCCTCCCATCCTCCCTATTCCACCCGTCTAGGTCATCGCAAAACACTGAGTCGATCTCGCTGTGCTATGCTGCTGCTTCCCACCAGCCAACTATCTTACATCCGGTAGTGTATATACGTTGATGCTACTCACTTCATCCCAGCTTTGCCCTCCCACCCTATGTCATCAAGTCCATTCTCTTTGTCTACCTCTTTATTCTTGCTCTGAAACTAGATTCATCAGTACTTTTTGTTTTTTTTTAGATTCCATAGATATGCGTTAGCGTACGTTATTTGTTTTTCTCTTTCTGACTTATTTCACTCTGTACGACAAACTCTAGGTCCATCCACCTCACTACATATAACTCAATTTTGTTTCTTTTTAATGGCTGAGTAATATTCCATTGTATATATGTGCCCCATCTTCTTTATCCATTCATCTATTGATAGACATTTAGGTTGGTTCCATGTCCTGGCTATTGTAAATAGTGCTGCAGTGAACATTGTGGTGCATGTCTCTTTTTGAATTATGGTTTTCTCAGGGTATATGTCCAGTAGTGGGATTGCTGGGTCATATGGTAGTTGTATTTTCAGTTTCTTAAGGAACATCCATACTGTTCTCCATAGTGGCTGTATCAATTTACATTCCTACCAACAGTGCAGAAGGGTTCTCTTTTCACAACACCCTTTCCAGCATTTATTGCTTCTAGCTTTTTTGATAATGACCATTCTGACTGGTGGTTGGTGACACCTCATTGTAGTTTTGATTTGCATTTCTCTAATAATTAGTGATGTTGAGGATCTTTTCATGTGCCTCTTGGCCATCTGTATGTCTTCCTTGGTGAAATGTCTGTTTAGCTCTTCTGCCCATTTTTAATTTGAATTGTTTGTTTTTTTGATATTGAGTTCCATTAGCTGTTTGTATATTTTGGAGATTAATCCTTTGTCTGTTGTTTCATTTGCAAATATTTTCTCCCATTCTGAAGGTAGTCTTTTTGTCTTAGTTATGGTTTCCTTTGCTTTGTAAAAACTTTTAAGTCCCATTTGTTTATTTTTGTTTTTATTTCTGTTTCTCTAGGAGGTGGGTCAAAAAAGATCTTGCTGTGGTTTATGTCAAAGAGTGTTTTTCCCATGTTTTCCTCTAAAAGTTTTATAGTGTCTGGTCTTACATTTAAGTCTTTAATCCATTTTGAGTTTATTTTTGCATATGGTGTTAGGGAGTGTTCTTATTTCATTCTTTTACATGTAGCTGTCCAGTTTTCCCAGCACCACTTATTGAAGAGGCTGTCTTTTCTCCATTGTATGTTCTTGCCTCCTTTGTCATAAATTAGGTGCCCATATGTATGTGGGTTTATCTCTGGGCATTCTATTCTATTCTACCATTGATCTATATTTCTGTTTTTGTGCCAGTACCATAGTGCCTTGGTTACTATAGCTTTGTGGTATAGTTTGAAGTCAGGGATCCTGATTCCTCCAGCTCCGTTTTTCTTTCTCAAGATCGCGTTGGCTATTCAGGGTCTTTTGTGTTTCCATACAAATTGTAAGATTTTTTGTTCGAATGCTCTGAAGAATACCATTGGTAGTTTGATAAGGATTGTATCGAATCTGTAGATTGCTTTGGGCAGTATAGTCATTTTCACAGTACTGATTTTTCCAGTCCAAGAACATGATATATTTCTCCATCTGTTTATGCCATCTTTGATTTCTTTCATCAGTGTTTTATAGTTTTCTGAGTACAAGTCTTTCTCCTCCTTAGGCAGGTTTATTCCTAGGTATTTTATTCTTTTTGTTGCAGTGTTAAATGGGAGTGTTTCCTTAATTTCTCTTTCTGATTTTTCATTGTTGGTGTATAGGAATGCCAGAGATTTCTGTGCATTAATTTTGTACCCTGCAACCTTACCAAATTCATTGATTAGTTCTAGTAGTTTTCTGGTGGCATCTTTAGGATCTTCTATGTATAGTATCATGTCATTGGCAAATGGTGACAGTTTTACTTCTTCTCTTCCAATTTGTGTTCCTTTTATTTCTTTTTCTTCTCTGATTGCTGTGGCTAGGACTTCCAAAACTATGCTGAATAAGAGTGGTGAGAGTGGACATCCTTGTCTTGTTCCTTATCCTAGTGGAAATGCTTTCAGTTTTTCACCATTGAGTATGATGCTTGCTGTGGGTTTGTCATATATGACCTTTATTTTGTTGAGGTACGTTCCCCCAATGCCCATTTTCTGGAGAGTTTTTATCATAAATGGGTGTTGAATTTTGTCAAAAGCTTTTTGTGCATCTATTGAGATGATCATATGGTTTTTATTCCTTAATTTGTTAATGCAGTGTATAACATTGATTGATTTACATATATTGAAGAATCCTTGCATCCCTGGGATAAATCCCACTTGATCATGGTGTATGATGCTTTTAATGTGCTGTTGGATTCTTTTTTTTTTTTTTTTTTTTTTTTTACGTGGCAGTATTCACATTTTTATTGAGCAGTAAAAAATATATGTGGTCAACATTGTTACTTTCATTTGCAAATAAAAGAGTTGGGAAGTATAGAAACCTGTACTTAACTTTTTATCAAGAGTACTTATCATCAAATTACTCCCATCCAGGCTTCTGCAGGTCTGGAATTTTCTTTCCACTGGATAGGAGTATGTGATGGGAATTCCAATTGATAACATTTTTATTAAAAAAAAAAAAGAATCAGCATAGTCAAGTTGTCTTAGTGTTAAGGATTTCTGTTTGCTAGTATTATGATCATCAGTGATATTGGTCTATAATTGTATTTTTTTGTGATGTCTTTTTCTGGCTTTGGTATCAGGGTGATGGTGGCCTTGTAGAATGAATTTGGGAGTGTTCCTTCCTCTGCAATATTTTGGAAGAGTTTGAGAAGGATCAGTGTTAGCTCTTCTCTAAATGTTTGATAGAATTCACCTGTGAAGCCATCTTGTTCTGGACTTTTGTTTGCTAGAAGATTTTTAATTATGGTTTCAATTTCATTACTTGTGATAGGTCTGTTTATATTTTCTAATTCTTCCTGGTTCAGTCATGGAAAATTTTACCTTTCTAAGAATTTGTCCATTTCTTCGTGGTTGTCCATTTTATTGGCATATAGTTGTTTGTAGTAGTCTCTTATAATCCTTTGTATTTCTGTGGTATCAGTTGTGATTTCTCCTTTTTCATTTCTAATTTTATTGATTTGTGTCCTCTCTCTTTTTCTTGATGAGTCTGGCTAAGGGTTTATCAATTTTGTTTATCTTCTCAAAGAACCAGCTTTTAGTTTTATTGATTTTTGCTATTGTTTTATTCGTTTCTATTTCATTCATTTCTGCTCTGATCTTTATGATTTCTTTCCTTCTACTGACTTTGGGTTTTCTTTGTTCGTCTTTCTCTAGTTGTTTTAAGTGTAGGGTTAGATTGTTTGAGATTTTTCTTGTTTACTGAGGTGAGATTGAATTGCTCTAAACTTCCCTCTTAGAACTGCTTTTGCTGCATCCCATAAGTTTTGGGTCATCGTGTTTTTGTTGTCATTTGTTTCTATGCATTTTTAAATTTATTCTTTGATTTCTTCAGTGATCTCTTGGTTATTTAATAGCGCACTGTTTAGCCTCCATATATTTGTGTTTTTTATACTGTAATTGATTTCCAATCTCATAGTGCTGTGGTCAGAAAAGATGCTTGATATGATTTCAATTTTCTTAAATTTTCCAAGGCTTGATTTGTGACCCAAGATGTGATCTGTCCTGGAAAATGTTCCATGTTCACTGGAGAAGAAAGTGTATTCTGCCACTTTTGGGTGGAATGTTCTATAAATATCAGTTAGATCCACCTGGCCTATTGTGTCATTTAAAGCTTGTGTTTCCTTTATTTATTTTCTGTTTGGATGATCTGTCCATTGGTGTAAGTGGGGTGTTAAAGCACCCTACTATTATTGTGTTACTGTCAATTTCTCCTTTCATGGTTGTTAGCATTTGCCTTATGTATTGAGGTGCTCCTATGTTGGGTGCATAAACATTTATAATTGTTATATCTTCTTCTTGGATTTATCCTTTGATCATTATGTAGTGTCCCTCCTTTTCTCTTGTAACAGTCTTTATCTTAAAGTCTATTTTATCTGATATGAGTATTGCTACTCCAGCTTGTTTTGATTTCCATTTGTATGGAATATCTTTTTCCATCCCTTCACTTTTAGTCTGTATGAGTCCCTAGGTCTGAAGTGGGTGTCTTGTAGACAACATATATATGGGTCTTGTTTTTGTATCCATTCACCCAGTCTGTGTCTTTTGGTTGGGGCATTTACATTCAAGATGATTATCGATATGTGTGTTCCTATTACCATTTTCTTAATTGTTTTGGGTTTGTTTTTGTGGGTGTTTTTCTTCTCTTGTGTTTCCCACCTAGAGAAGTTTCTTTAGCATTTGTTGTAAAGCTGGTTTGCTGGTGCTGAATTCTCTTAGCTTTTGTTTCTCTCAAAAGCTTTTGACTTCTCCATCGAATCTGAATGAGATCCTTGCTGGGTAGAGTAATCTTGGTTGTAGGTTTTTCTCTTTCATCACTTTTAAGTATATCATGCCTGTCCCTTCTGGCCTGCAGAGTTTCCACTGAAAAATCAGCTGATAACCTTTTGGGGATTCCTTGTATATGTTATTTGTTTTTCTTCCCTTGCTGCTTTTAATATTTTTTGTTTGAATTTAATTTTTGTTAGTTAGATTAATATGTGTCTTGGTATGTTTTTCCTAGGGTTTATCTTGTATGGGACTCTCTGTTCTTCCTGGACTTGGGTGACTATATCCTTTCCCATGTTAGGGAAGTTTTCCACTATAATCTCTTTAAATATTTTCTCAGACCCTTTCTTTTTCTCTTCTTCTTCTGGGACCCCTATAATTCGAATGCTGGTGCATTTAATATTGTCCCAGAGGTCTCTGAGACTGTCCTCAAGTCTTTTCATTTGTTTTTTCTTTATTCTGCTCCTCGGCAGGTATTTCCACCATTCTGTCTTCCAGCTCACTTATTCGTTCTTCTGCCTCAGTTATTCTGTTACTGATTCCTTCTATTGTATTTTTCATTTCAGTTATTGTGTTATTCATCTCTGTGTGTTTGTTATTTAGTTCTTCTAGATCTTTGTTAACATTTCTTGTAGTTTCTCAATCCTTGCTTCCATTCTATTTCTGAGATTCTGGATCATCTTTACTATCATTACTCTGAATTCTTTTTCAGTTAGATTGCTTATTTCCTCTTCATTTATTTGGTCTTGTAGGTTTTTACCTTGCTCCTTCATTTGTGACATATTTTTTTGCCATCTCATTTTTTTTTTTTTTAATTAGTGGGATTGTGTTCCTGTCTTACTGGTTATTTGGCCTGAGGCTTCCAACCCTGGAGTTTGTAGGCTATTGGGTAGAGCTGGGTCTTGGTGCTGAGATTAGGATCTCTGTGAGACCTCACTCTGATGAATATTCCCTGGTGTCTGAGGTTCTCTGTTAGTCCAGTGGTTTGGACTCATAACTCCCACCGCAGGAGCTTCCACTCGACCCTGGGCTTGCAAATCAAGATCCTGCAAGCCGTGTGGGATGGCAAAAAAAAAAAAAAAAGTAACAAAGTAAAAAATAAAATTAGACTATGAAACTAACAGATATGTTATTAGAAAGAATGTGAAAATAAAAATATAGATGAATCAACACCCAGAAGGTACATCAGTACCACAATAATAAAAAAGAGGAGGAGGGAAAAGAATGAAAAAATGGGGGGGGGGCGTGGGAGGCCTTGGCTGTGGAGAGTGGGGCCTAGGCAAGGGTGAGGTTTGGGCAGTGGGTGGGGCCAATGCTCAGGACCCAAAGGGCTAGAAAAGGCCCTGGGGGCTGTGGGGGGTGGGGCTTAGGCTCAAGGAACAGAAGGGGCCCAGGTGTGTCCCCCACCCCTGGCCTCAGAGGTCAGGGGACCTCACCTGGGATCCCAGCAGGCTTCCTGGGCTCGAGTGGGCAGGACAAATTCCCTCCTTTCCTTTCCTGCTCCTCCGGTCTGGGGTCTGGGAGGGCCCCTCCCGCTTGCCTCTCCTGATCCCCGCATCCTCCCTCCTGTGCCCCCAAAGACCCACACAGCCTAGAGTGGCCCTGGAGGGTGGGTGATCGGCCTGGGAGTTCAGCAGGCTCCCTGAACCTGAGTGGGCGGGCCAATTGCCCTCGCTCCTCTGCCGCTCCTCCCAAAGGGCACCTCCTGCCTTCCTTTCCTTTTCTCCCCTCGGCCTCCTTCCTGTGCCCTCAAGGACCCAGGCAACCTGGAGGGGTCTTTGAGGGCAGGGGATTGGCCTGGGAGCTCAGCAGGCTCCCTGGGCCCCAGTGGGCAGGGCAATCGCCCTGCTTCCTTCCTATGCCCCCAGGACCCACGTTGCCTGTAAGGGGCTTTGGGGGTGGGGGAACTGGCCTGCCTCTCCTGATCTCCCCGGCCTCAGGGGGGCCGATCTTGTCTGGCCTCCACTTCTTCTCTCCCCTTGGTCCCCCTACGTCCTACCGGTTCAATCTGGGGTTCCTTCCATGTCCTTGGGGGTCAGAGTCCCCTACCAGCGACTGGCAGGCACCCTAGCTGTGGGAAGACGCTAACTCTGTCTTCCCACAACGCCATCTTGACTCCTCCTCCCTTTTCTGTATATTTTTAAATTACTTTCTTAATGGTTACTCTAATGGTTACAGTTAACAACCTAAATTTATCACAGTGGCCTACAAAAACTCTGCTCCTATACAGCTGTGCCTCCCCATCGTTATATTTTTGTTGACATAGATTATGTCTTTATACATTGTATGCCCTTTATATTATATTATTATATATTAGATTATAATCATTGTTGTATGCATTTGTTTTTTAAGTCATACAGGAAACAAAGTTACAAATTGAAAATATAGTAATACTGGCTTTTTAATTTACCTATATAGTTAGTTTTACTGGTGTTATTTTTTCTGTGATTTCAAGTTACTGTCTAACGTCCTGTCATTTCAATCTGGATGACTTGTTTTAGCATTTCTTCTAAGAAGGTCTACTAGTGATAAGCTCCCTTAACTTTTGCTTATTTGGGAATCGCTTATTTTCTTCATTTTTGAAGGTTAGTTTTGCATATATAGAATTCTTCGTTGACAAGCTTTTTTCTTTCAGCATTCTAAAAATGTCCTTTATGCTATGTGATGAAGAATCAACTTTTAAACTTATTAAGGATTCTTTCTAAGTGATGAGTTGCTTCTCTCTTGCTGCTTTCAGTATTCCCTTTTGTCTTTGGTTTTCACAATTTGATTATAATGCATCTCAGAATGGTAATTTCTTTTGAGCTTTTTACTTGGATTCTTTGAGCTTCTTGATGTGCAGATTCATGTCATTAATCAAATTTGGGAAGTTTTCTGCCATCATTTCTTCACATATTCTTTCTGCCATTTTCTCTCTTCTGTCCTTCTGAGATCCCCATAATGTGTATTTTTGTAGTCTTTATGGTATCCCAGAAATCGCCTAGTCTCTGGCTTTTTTCTTTGTTTGTATAGAACAAATGTTTATTGATGTACAGACATTTTGGGGGGGGCTCAGAGACACAGATGTAAACACAGAAACAAGCATCAGCTTTCATGAATATCAGATATTATGAAGCAGAGACAAGCAGCAGAGCTCAGGGAGTCCTCCCACCAGCAACCTCCCATGAGCCTGTTCATAAACATGAACACCAAGATCTCTCCCAAAACCTGGCTTTAGCAGAGCTCAAAGAGAAGTTCTCATAAAGTCTCTTAACATATTAAGCCAGGTGTCAAATTGGTTAGGTCGATTGCAAATCATTCTTAAGTCTGTTGAGTTGTACCTCCTGTTTGCTTTGCTTTGTCTTGTTTTTAATTAGTAGCATACACATTTAATTATATGTCTTACTGATCAACTTACTCTTTTATCATTATAAATATTTCCTTTTATCTCTGAAAATAGACTTATAGTTTACTTTGTCTGATATTAGTAGAGCCATACTATCCTTTTTATGCCTAAGGTAACCTAATGAAGTTTTTCATCCTTTTATTTTCAACCTGTTCTTTTTTACTTAAAGTGATATATTTTATGTACATCATATAGATGTCTCTTTTTATCTAACCTGAAAATCTAACTGAAGTTGTTAGTCTTATATTTTTTAACAGCTTTATTTGTATACATAAACTGCACATATCTGATATGTACAATTTGATAACTTCTCTCATATCAACCGTCAAAAGTTTCCATGTACCCTTTATAAACTATCCTTTTAATATTATTTTTGATATGTATTTAACTCTACAGTCTTGATGTTTGAATTGCATTTACTCTTTTTTTCTCTGTTCATCATTTCCTGCTCTTTGTAGTTGTTTTTGAAGCAAATAGTTCCATTATTCCTTTTCATGTCCCATAACAGTGTTTTAATTATGCCTGTGTGTGTGTGTGGTGTGTTTATTGCTTACTTTAGAGATTCAGGTATGCATATTGAACTTATTACAGTCTGTGATCACAATGTACTCTCTTCCAAATCAGTTTAAAATTTTTATGGAGACATATTTGCAAATTCTTCCACTTCACCCTGTTTATCCTCATTGTAATATATTTTACTTCTACCTGTGCCTTAATCTGCAGCTGACCCTTGAACAACACTGGGGTTAGGAGCACCAACCTTCTGTGAAGTCACAAATCTGTATATAACTTCACAGTCAGCCCTCCATGTCTGTGGACTGAACCAGCTGTGGATCATACAGTACTGTAGTTATGTATGTAGTGAAAAAAAATTCATGTATAAGTGGACCTGCGCAGTTCAAACCCATGTTGTTCAAGGTTCCACTGTACATCTTCTAGTGTTGTTTTTACTTTAAAGAGCTAAGAACTTTAAGGATATACATGATCCATGGTTAATTGAATCTGTGAGTGTGGGATTACAGATATGGAGAACCTACTGTTAAGTTACATGTGGATTTTCAACTGCAAGAAGGGTCAGTGCCCCTAATTCCCACATTGTTCAAGGGTCAACTGTAATTTACTTTGTTACAAAGTATTTTTTCAAAAAACAAAGCAAAACATTGTTCTTTATATCTAATGGCTCATTTATCCTTACTGTTGTTCTTCACTTATTCTTGTTGTACTTGAGATTTCCTGTTAGAATTTTCCTTTAGCCCATAGCCATTTCTTTTAGCATTTATTGTAGTGAAGATGTGGTAGAGTCTAATTTTTCCACTTTTTTCTTGTTTATTTCATCTTCATTTTTAAAGAATATTGTCAGTAGAAAACCTCTATAGGTGTTTTTTTTCCTTTCAGCTCTTTAAAAATGTGATTTCATTGTCTTCTAGCTTTCCTCTTTCTATTGGGTTGGCCAAAAATTTTGTTTGTTTTTTTCCATAAGATGGCTCTAGTAGCACTTAGTTGTCTTTAACTTCATTTGAAACAATTTTGTTAGATTGTATGTGCAGCTGTTATATCAGCGTGCATTTTAAAAAAGACATCAAAATTGGTGAATTTTTGTGTAGTCATTTTAATATTGAAGGTGGAAGAAAAAAGCAACATTTTTGCCATATTATCCTTTATTATTTCAAGAAAGGTTAAAGCACAACTGAAATGCCAGTGCAGTGTATGGAGAAGGTGCTGTGACTGATGAAACATGTCAAAAGTGGCCTGCAAAGTTTCATGCTGGAGATTTCTCACTGTATGATGCTCCGTGGTCAGGTAGACCAGTTGAAGTTGATAGAGATCAAATCGATTGCTATAATAACGTTATACCACACGGGAGATACCCAACATACTCAAAATAACCAAATCAAGTGTTGACAATCATTTGCACCAGCTTGATTACGTGAATCGCTTTGATGTTTGGGTTCCACATAAGTTAAACGAAAAATACCTTCTTGACCGTATTTCTGCCTGCGATTCTCTACTTAAACGTAATGAAAGTGTTCCGTGTTTAAAACAAATTGTGATGGGCGATGAAAAGTGGATATGTACAATGATGTGGAACAGAAGAGATCATGGGGCAAGCAAAATGAACCACTACCAACCACACCAAAGGCTGGTCTTCATCCAAAGAAGGTGATGTGTATATGGTAGGATTAGAAGGGAGTCCTCTATTATGAGCTCCTTCCAGAAAACCAAATGATTAATTCCAGCAAGTACTGCTCCAGTTAGACCAACTGAAAGCAGCACTTGATGAAAAGCATCCAGAATTAGTCAACAGAAAACACCATAATCTTCCATCAGGATAACGCAAGACTGCATGTTTCTTTGATGACCAGGCAGAAACTGTTACAGCTTGGCTGGGAAGTTCTGATTCATCTGCTATATTCACCAGACGTTGCACCTTCATATTTCCATTTATTTAGGTCTTCACAAAATTCTCTTAATAGAAAAAATTTCAATTCCCTGGAAGACTGTAAAAGGTACCTGGAACAGTTCTTTGCTCAAAAAGATAAAACATTTTGGAAAGATGGAATTATGAAGTTGCCTGAAAAATGGCAGAAGGTAGTGGAACAAAAGGGTGAATATGTTGTTCAATAAAGTTCTTGGTGAAAGTGTGAAATGTGTCTTTTATTTTTATTTAAAAACCGAAGGCACTTTTTGGCCAACCCAATATTATGAGAAGTCAGCTGTAGTTCCTATCAATGTTTCCCTTCATGTAATGTCCCTCACTCCCCAATTATTGAAGTAACATAGAATTACATAGAATTTTCTTCATTTTTTTTCTTTCTGTTCCTAAGTCTGGATACTTAAGTTCAACTATCTTTAAGTTTTCTTATTCTTCTGGATGCTCAAATCTGCTGTTGAACATCTCTAGTAAATTCCAGTTAGTGTACTTTTCAGCTCTAGGATTTCTATTTGGTTCTTATTTATAAATTCTGTATCTTTATTAATATTCCCTATTTGTTGAAGTACCATTCTCTCTTTTTCCTTTTGGTTTCTTTTAGGTCTTTGACCACATATAAGCTTTGACCATATGTAAGACAGTGGGTATAGAGTCTTTATCTAGTAAATCCAATGTCTTCCTGAGGGATGGTTTCTGTGAATTTCTGCTTTTCTTGTGAATTGGCCATACTCTCTTACTTCTGTGCTTGCCTCATAATTTTTTATTGAAAGCTGGATACGGTGAATATTATAATGTGTAACTGGAAGATACTCCTCTTTTCTATAATTTCTTATTGCTGTTTGAAACAGGGTGTAGTTGTTTAGTGACTTTATTTGCTAAAGACTGTATTTTTTGTCATGTGTGGTCACTGAGGTCTCCACTAAGTTAGTGGTCAACTAGTGTTTTGACAGACTTTTTTTTTTCTTTAATTGAAGTATAATTGCTTTACAATGTTGTGTTAGTTTCTGCTGTAAAACAAAGTGAATCAGCTATATGTATACATATATCCGCTCCCTCTTGGACCTCCCTTCCCCCCTGCCCCCCATCCCACCCATCTAGGTCATCACAGGGCACCGAACTGAGCTTCCTGTGCTATACTGCAGGCCCCCACTAGCTATCTGTTTTACACATGGTAGCGTATTTATGTCAAACCTCATCTCCCAATTCATCCCACCTTCCCCTTCCCACTCTGTGTCCACACATCCATTCTCAATGTCTGCATCTCTGTTTCTGCCTTGCAAATAGATTCATCTGTACCATTTTTCTATGTTCCACATATATGCATTAATATACGATATTTGTTTTTCTCTTTCTGACTTACTTCACTCTGTGTGACAGACTCTGGGTCCATCCACATCTCTACAAATGACCCAATTTGGTTCCTTTTTATGGCTGAGTAATATCCCATTGTATATATGTACTACATCTTTATCCATTCATCTGTCGATGGGCATTTAGGTTGTTTCTGTGTCCTGGCTATTGTAAATAGTGCTGCAGTGAACATTTGGGTACATGTGTCTTCCTGAATTGTGGTTTTCTCAGGGTATATGCTCAGTAGTGGGATTGCTGGGTCATATGGTAGTTCTATTTTTAGTTTTTTAAGGAACCTCCATGCTGTTCTGCATAGTGGCTGTATCAATTTACATTCCTGCCAATAATGCAAGAGGGTTCCCTTTTCTCTGCACCCTCTCCAGCCTTTATTGTTTGTAGATTTTTTGATGATGGCCATTCTGACCGATGTGAGTTGATACCTTATTGTAGTTTTGACTTGCATTTCTCTAATAATTAGTGATGTTGAGCATCTATCTATTCATGTGCCTCTTGGCCATCTGTATGTTTTCTTTGGAGAAATGTCTATTTAGGTCTTCTGCCCATTTTTTGATTGTGTTGCTTGTTTTTCTTGATATTGAGCTGCATGGGCTGTTTGTATATTTTGGAGATTAATCCTTTGTCAGTTGCTTCATTTGAAAATATTTTCTCCCATTCTGAGGGTTGTCTTTTCATCTTGTTTATGGTTTCCTTTGCTGTGCAAAAGCTTTTAAGTTTAATTAGGTCCCATTTGTTTATTTTTATTTCCATTACTCTAGGAGGTGGGTCAAAAAAGATCTTGCTGTGATTTTAGTGTTTCAAACACTTCGAAACACTTCAAAGAGTGTTTTTCCTATGTTTTCCTCTAAGAGTTTTATAGTCTCCAGCCTTACATTTAGGTCTTTAATCCATTTTGAGTTTATTTTTGTGTATGGTGTTAGGTAGTGTTCTAATTTCATTCTTTTACATGTAGCTGTCCAGTTTCCCCAACACCGCTTATTGAAGAGACTGTCTTTTCTCCATTGTATATTCTTGCCTCCTGTGTCATAGACCAGGTGACCATAGGTGTGTGGGTTTATCTCTGGATTTTCTATCTTGTACCGTTGATCTATATTTCTGTTTTTGTGCCAGTACCATACTGTCTTGATTACTATACTTGTACTATAGGCTGAAGTCAGGGAGCCTGATTCCTCCAGCTCTGTTTTTCTTTCTCAAGATTGCTTTGGCTATTTGGAGTCTTTTGTGTTTCCATACAAATTGTAAAATTGTTTGTTCTAGTTCTGGGAAAAATGCCCTTGGTAATTTGATAGGGATTGCATTGAATGTGTAGATTGCTCTGGGTAGTGTAATAATTTTCACAATATTGATTCTTCCAATCCAAAAACATGGTATATCTCTCCATCTATTTGTATCATCTTTAATTTCTTTCATCAGTGTTTTATATTTTTCCGAGTACAAGTCTTTTGCCTCCTTAGGTAGGTTTATTCCTAGGTATTTTATTATTTTTGTTGTGATGGTAAATGGGATTGTTTCCTTAATTTCTCTTTCTGATCTTTCATTGTTAACGTATAGGAATGCAAGAGATTTCTTGCCTTAATTTTGTATCCTGCAACTTTACCAAATTCATGGATTAGCTCTAGTTTTCTGGTGGCATCTTTAGGATTTTCTATGTATAGTATCATGTCATCTGCAAACAGTGACAGTTTTACTTCTTTTCCAATATGTATTCCTTTTATTTCTTTTTCTTCTCTGATTGCTGTGGCTAGGACTTCCAAATGCCTGCAAGCAGAAAGAAAATTTGCCATGTTTGCAGCTGAATTCAGTGTTTGTGTGCCAAGGCATACCTTCAACATTCACCCAGGTATTTTGTAAACTCTGCCTTTGCTTGCACAGAGCTTGAAGATCCTCCAGATGTGAGAGCTTAGGACCTTTTCAGATCTCTTCTGAGGATGACTCCTTTTGCATCTAGCCTTCTAGTTTTCCAGTAACACGTGGAAGCATTGCAAAGCTCTTATTCCTTAAACAGTTTACTCCCTAGCTTTTCCCCAAGACTCTAGGATGTCTATTAAACAATATAGACAACTGATATCCTTTGCTCCTGGCTTCAGTGGTTGTTTCATTTGCCTTTAAATGCCCTCCACTTAGCTATTTCTCTGTCCTGAGAGACTTCTTAGGTGAAAAAAAGGTAAACCCTTTCTGTGAGTCCTTCAGGGAGCCTTCAGAGAGGTCAAAGCAGGCATCCACAGTTCTTTGAGTATGAAGTCTTCTCTGCTCCCTCTGGCACCGGGAAACTGTACCAGGAATGCAGCCTGCTATCTTCAGGACTATCACCAAACCATTGGGGGTGGGGGGGGGAGGGATGAAGCAAAGATAAATTAAAATGCCAGAAAGCTCTCCTACCAAGTATTCATTGCATTTTTTGATCAAGCATTTGCTTGGTTGCAGTAAACCTTTGTTTCCCAGATTTTTGTTAAAGTTGATTATAAGTAGTTTCCCAGTTTTATTTGTTTGTTTTTTTTTCCTGTGTTTCTGTGGAGAAACTGCCTTTGGACTTTGCAAGTCTACCATTTTCTTACCATTACCTACAAAGGTTTTTATGGCCCATGTGAATGTGGCTTATTTTTGATACACAGGCCTCCCTCTTCTCCAGGAATCCTTAAATTATCTTATCAATTTGAATGTCAGAGAGGGCTTTACCTTAAAAACAATGTCATTAAATATTTTGAGGATATGAAAGTGTTCTTCAGAATTGCATAGCGTACTATCACATTTTAGTACTTTTGGGTATCATTAATCAGCTTTTTATTATGGCAGACTTTTACATTAAACCTTGAAGGAGAAATTTACAGTTGAACAGTGCTGTTGCCACTATTAAGATCAGTTTAAATCTGCAGTTACCAAATTGAGTTCCTAAATTTGAGGTACCCTGGGGTGCCAAAATGATTTCACGAGGGTACAACAGGATATTTTAAGTTTTTGAGGGAAACACAGTATTACTTCACTTCCTACCATCACCATTAATCTACTAGCTTCAAGGTAGTTGGAGTTTCAGCATTAGGTCTAACTACATGCCTTCTGATTATGTCGTATATTGATGAAGCTGGGTGTTCCTGGTTTTTCCTTCACTGCTATAGTGATAAATACTATGGGAAAATCAATATGGAATAGAAGATAAGGGTGGCACTTTCAAATCTAATCCCAAAGTTTGATAAGTTACACAGTGCCCAATAGATACACACATCTCATTAGGAAGTGATCATGGTTGTTTAAGAATGAAGTAAGATTACTTTTTTCTTTCAAACTATGTGTATTATTTTTCAAATAGTTATTAATTAATTTGTTACAATATCTTAAGAAACAGAACTGTTAGGTATATTGTTCAGACTAGAAGCACAATGAAAAAATTGAGACATTAGGGTATCATGAAACGAGAAAGCTTGGGAACCTCTGCTCTAAATTCTCCATTGTATTTTAAATATTTATTATTTAAAGCATTTATCTTATGAGGTATCACCTCACACTCATCGGAATGGCCGTCATCAAAAAAGTCTATAAACAGTTAATGCTGGAGAGGGTATGGAGAAAAAGGAACCCTCCTACATTGTTGGTGGGAATGTAAACTGGTACAGCCACTATGGAGAACAGCATGGAGATTCCTTAAAAAACTGAAAATAGAGCTACCATATGATCCAGCAATCCCACTGCTGGACATATATCTGGAGAAAACCATAATTCAAAAGATACATGCACTGCAATATTCACTGCAGCACTATTTACAATAGCCAGGACATTCAAGGAACCTCTAAATGCCCATCAACAGAGGAATGGTTAAAGAAGATGTGGTACATATGTACAGTGGAATATTACTCAGCCATAAAAAAGAATGAAGTAATGCCATTTGCAGTGACATGAATGGACCTAGAGATTGTCATATTGAGTGAAGTAAATCAGACAGAGAAAGACAAATATCATGATATTGCTTATATGAGGAATCTAAACAAAGGGTACAAATGAACTTATCTACCAAACAGAAATAGAGTTACAGATGTAGAAAACAAACTTATGGTTACTGGGGGAAAGGGGGAGTAGGGATAATTTGGCAGATTGGGACTGACATATACACACTACTATATAGAAAATAGATAACTAATAAGGACCTACTGTATAGCACAGGGAACTCTACTCGGTACTCTATAATGGCCTACCTATATGGGAAAAGAATCTAAAAAGAGTGGATGTATGTATATGTATAACTGATTCATTTTGTTGTACACCTGAAATTAACAACATTTTAAATCAACTGTACTCCAATTAAAAAAATAAGTAGATAAAATAAAGCATTTATCTTTCCAGCCACATCTTCTATAACTCCTACCATGAATCTTCTATCACAATTAATCTGGTTAGTGCAGAGTGCCTATTTAATGTCTTTGACTTATTATCCATTTTCTTACTGTTTTATTTATTTATTTATTTATTTGCGTTATGTGGGCCTCTCACTGCTGCGGCCTCCCCCGTTGCGGAGCACAGGCTCCAGACGCGCAGGCTCAGTGGCCATGGCTCACGGGCCCAGCCGCTCCGCGGCATGTGGGATCTTCCCGGACCGGGACACGAACCTGCGTCCCCTGCACCATCAGGCGGACTCTCAACCACTGCCCCACCAGGGAAGCCCTGTTTTTTGTTTTTTGTTTTTTTAAATCAAAACTGGGATATAGACCTATGAAAACCTTGTCATCTACCTACATGTAATCTTAACCCCTATCACAAGATACTTTATACACTCAGTAGATATTTGGTGTCATTTGATAATAAGGCAGGGACTGTACATCTAAGTTTCACCATCTTATGGCTCAGGGCTGAACATATTTTTAATATTCAAGAATTTCAGAATGATCCATTGGTTAAAATATGGTTGTTAAATAGTATTTTTAGAAAAGTAATAAAGCCGCATTTTGGAAAATCAGCTGATATGGCTGGAAATTATTTTCCTTTTCTATTCTGGTTGGCTGCTCTCCCCAACTCTTTAACCTCTTTTTAGTTCTCTCTTTCCTGTTCTTCATTCCCTTAATGAACTTTACTCATAGTGATGTAAATCACCAGTCTAAAAGGAAATATTTTGTAATTCTTAAGATATTTTGGTGTTTTAAAAAATTCCTTTATCTACTGGACCTTAAACTAAATATGGAGTTAACTACGAAGAGAAATAGTATTGGTATTAATAAAGGATTAGACCTGATAAGGGATTAGCATAAGTAGTAGGGGTATTTACTGGCCTGAGTTTTTACTGTATGCTATTATTTGTGGTTTATCTCATTTATACTCTGGTTTCTTTCGTGGTTGTATGATTATAATACTAAAATTTGCAAATTACTTTAATATAAAGTATAATTTAATTTTTAGTCCAAATTTTGAGACATTTACTAGTTTTTATAAAAGAAGATTCCTCAGAATTAAAGAAAAATTAATTGTATCAAGATGAAATACTGAATTAGTAAAATTGATATAAAACAATTTTTCCAGAAAGTTAAAAGAAATAAAAAAGTATTTACTTGTTCTAATGGAATTTTAGCTATTGCTTATGAATGCAAACATTTACTTTTTGGATTTGCTTGTTTTAAAAATTTCATATTATGGGTTATAAAAGTAAAAAATGTAATTTTAAGCCACTTCTTATATGGTTATATGCAATAGCAATTGTGTCACCTCATAAAAGAAAGAAACTTCTAGATACTTAATAAAGATCTTAAATCCCTGCAGATTTTATCCTAAATGAAAGCAGGTGTTGAACATTGTCATCTCCTAATACATCGAAATTACTAAAATATTTAATAAGCTACCAGGCTTTGAAGTAGTAACCAGATGTTTACGGTTTTCCCAGGATGACTTTTACATCAGAGGACTTACAGTGGAAATGAACTAAGTTTGCTACCTTAACAGCAACAAAAAAGCAAATAAAACACACAGACACAAGTTGTTTCTTTTGAACCAGAATTGAAATGATTTCCATTATACTTAATCTGCCTTAATACTTTACAGTAAGATAAGATTTCCATAGCCTAACCAAACATAAGATTGAAGTTTCCCCTCATGCTTAGAATCTTTATTGGGACATAATTTATACACTGTAGTATATAAATTTTCACCGATTTTAAGTATAGTTTTAAATTTTTAGGAAATACATATATACTTGAGCCACCATTATCAGTGTCCAGTTTTTAGAACAGTTTTGTTGCACATATTTAAAGTGTATAATTTGACAAGTTTTGTCATCTATTTAAAATCTTGAAACCATCACCACAATCAAGATAATTACATCCATCATCCCCAAAAGTATCCTCATGTGCCTCTATGTAATCTCTCTTTCTTGCTCTCCTCATGCTTTCCTTTCCCACACCTGTCCCCAGGCAATCACTGGCCTGTTTCTGTCACTAGATATTAGTTTTCACTTTGTAGAATTTTATATAAATTGAATCATACAGTGCATACTCTTTTTTTTGGTGGGGGTGGGAATCTGGCCATTTCACTCTGAATAATTCTTTTGATATTTGTCTATGTTGCATGTAATCAGTAGTTCTTTTCTGTTTATTATTGGTAGTATTCAATTGTGTGAATATACCATAACTAGTTTATCCATTCACCTGTGATTGATACTTGGGTTGTTTCCACTTTGTACTTTTTTCAAATATAGCTGCTAATAAGATCCCTGTATAGTTTTTGTGTAAACATAGATTTCACTTCACTGGGATAAATACCTAGGAATTGTGTGGATGGATCACATGGTAATTTGCTGATAATGGGTTCTTTATCCATTTTTATATTTGAAAAAGCTTCATTTTTGAAAGAAATTTTCAGTAGGCTTAGAATTTTAAATTCATGGTTTGTTTCCTCAGTACTTTAAAGATATTGCTTCTCTGTCTTGCTTTCATTGTTTCTAATGAGAAATCTGCTGCTGTCCTAATCTTATATGTACATGTCCTTTTTTCTGGCTGCTTTTATTTTTTTTATTTTTATTTTTTATTTATTTATTTTTTTTTGCGGTACGCGGGCCTCTCACTGTTAATGGCCTCTCCCGTTGCGGAGCACAGGCTCCAGACGCGCAGGCTCAGCAGCCATGGCTCATTGCCCCAGCCGCTCCGCGGCACGTGGGATCTTCCTGGACCGGGGCACGAACCCATGTCCCCTGCATCAGCAGGTGGACTCTCAACCACTGCGCCACCAGGGAAGCCCTCTGGCTGCTTTTAATACTTTCTCTTATTGTTTGTTTTGAGAAATTTGATTATGTTATGCTTTGGTGTAATTTACTTATTTTTCTTTTGCTCAGTGTTCATTGAACTTCTTGGATACTTCTTGGGTTAATGTTTTTACTACATTAGGCAATTTTTCAGTCATTATTTTTTCAAATATATTATCCTCTTTGCTTTTCATCAGGGACTTCAAGTACACATGTATTAGGCCACTAGAAGTTAAACTCACAGCTCACATATGTGCTGGTTTTTTGTTGTTGTTTTTGCCCTCCAAGTCTTTGCTTTCTGTCTTCTCTTTTTGATCATTTCTATTGCTCTAGCTTCAAGTTCACTAGCCTCTACTTTTGCAATGTGTAATGTGCCACCAATCCCATCCAGTTTTTTGGGTTTTTAAAAAAATCTCAGTGTTATTTTCATCTCTAGAAATTTGTTTTGTGTTTTTCTGATTTCTTCAGTGTCCCTATTCAACTTTTTGAACAGATGGGATATATTTATAATAACTGTGTGAATGTGTGCTAATCCTAACATTTATATCAGTTTTGTATTGGTTTTCATTTGATTTTATTTTTTTAATGGGTCCCATTTTTCTGTTTCTTTGCTTCCGTGGTGTGATAGGCAGAATATTAAGAATGACTCCCAGAATCCCTCCCCCATGAATAGGATGGGGTATCACTTCTGTGATAATATTACGTTATATGGCAAAGGAGATTTTTGCATATGTAATTAAGGTTACTAATCAGTTGACTTTGAGTTATCGTAAAGAACAATTATCTGGGTTGGCTTAATAAAATCACATGAGCCCCTTAAAAGTAGAAAATTTTCTCTGGCCAGTGGCAGAAGGGGAAGTGAAATATGAATCATAAAAAGGATTTTATGTGCCATTGCTGGCATAGAGATGGGGGGGTCACATGATGAGGGATGCAGGTCAGCTCTAGAACTTGAAAACAGCCCCTGGCTGTCAGCCAGCAAGGAAATAGGATCCCTATTTTTACAGCTGCAGGAAAGTAGATTCTGCCAATACCCTGAATGAGCTTAGAAGCAGGTTCTTCTTTAGAACTTCCAGATAAGAGCCTAGCCTGGCAGACACAATGATTTCAGCCTTATGAGATCTTTGACAGAGAGTGCAGACCAGCCCACTCAAACTCTGGCCTACAAAACTGTTAGATAATAAATGGGTGTTGTTTTAAGCCACTACGTTTGTGATAATTGGTAATGCAGCAATAGAAAACAAATATACCTGATAATCTCTGATTAAATGCCAGGGATTTGGAATTTTAGCTTGTTAGGTGCTGGGTATTTTTGTATTCCTACAAATATTACAAATATTTTTGAGCTTTGTTCTGGGTCATAGTTAGGTTACTTGGAAACAGTTTGATCTTTTGGCTAATGCTTTTAAGATTTGTTATGTGGGACTAGAGCATCATTTAGTCTAAGGGTAATTATTCTCTACTCCTGGGGCGAGACTGAATACTTGGTCTGGAGAACCTTCTGCACATCTCAGGGATTCTGTCTCTGGACAGCTGTATTTTTTCCTTTACTCTGCCTGTGAAATCTAGCCACCTCAGTCAGTTCAGCCTCAATACTCTCAGTTCTGTCTCCTTAACTCAGGTAGTCCACTTAGCTCCATCTGAGTTCTCCCTCCCTGTGCTGTGTCCTAGATATTCTCAAGGCAGTAAGCAATCTTAGGACTCTTCTCTCAGGGATCACTGTTCTTCATTGCCTGATGTCCCTTTTCTTTAACACTGTTTTTTTCATATTTTTTGTCTGATTTTTTTTTTCGTTGAGTTGAGATTAAATACAGACTTTTTTACTTTGTTGAAAGAGTCCTTTGGTTACTTTTAAATAATTAAAAAATTAAGTTTTAATTATTTAAGTTTAATGGGACAGCTTTTACCAGGAAATACTCTTCCTAAAGTGCTATACTATGGGCAGTATCTAAAATTTTAATACTGAAGCACCATTTTAAATTTTAGTACACTAAGTCTAGCCCAGATGATAACAAAGCCATATCTCCAGATGGCTAAGCTCACAGTTCCTCATTTTCATTTGAACACTTTTAGTATGTATTTGCCTAAGGAAATTATAATTACTTTATGCTTAGATAATTATAGCCCATAATTATTTGACTAACTACACTATTAAAGTGAGAAGGTAATGTTATTTTACATCTCAAATAGAGCAGAACTCCCATCTACTTATGCCAAAAAAAAACCCCTATAGTCCTTTTCTGTGTCAACTATATAACTATTAAACACAACTGTTATTTACATTGTCAGATTTCCTTGTTTCTAATTTCTTTATGTTTATTTTAGTAGGCATATTATTTAGTTTTATGTTTCCTCTCCCACATGTTTTATCCACATAATTCTGTAATTTTTCCGTGGAATTATAGAAATGAGTATTCAGATACACAAGAAGTTTAAGTAACTAGTTTTGTTCTATGCCCGACAGATAGCTTTTGGCTGGTGCTGTTCTTTCTATACATTTTTTTATAGTTGTTTTAATTAACTAAGAGTTTTTATTAAAGCAGTAAAGATGATAGTTACCTCGAAGATGCTCTGGAAGAAGAGATTTTGTTATTTTAGCAGATATTTCCCCCCCCCATTTCTGAATAGGTAACAATGACATAATTTTATATGTTGAGTATTGATGTTTTCTTATTTGATATTTGTTCATGCTACAGGTACTTTGGAAGTTCGTCTAATGGGCTGTCAAGATATCCTAGAGAATGTCCCCGGACGGTCAAAAGCAGCATCGGTTGCACTACCTGGTTGGAGTCCAAGTGAAACCAGATCATCTTTCATGAGCAGAACGAGTAAAAGTAAAAGTGGAAGTAGTCGAAATCTCCTAAAAACCGATGACTTATCCAGTTCAGTAATCAGATTTTTTTAACAATCATATAACAAATTAAAGGGCCTATATAAAGGGCTGAGCAGTGGGGACAGAGAAGAGTGAGACGAGTCAGAGTTGGACAACAAACTTTAAAATTATGATTTCCATAATTTAAATTTAAAATATCAAAAGCTATAATGACAGGAAGATTTAAAAGGCTACAAAATTTACCCTGCTGAAAATATGTTAGAAAACTGAATGACATATAACATTAATTCTTTTGGAATAATGGAATATTAAACATCACTCTTTATGTCAAACTCTTTGTGTCACATCTTGATTCTTTTAATGGTATAATGACACCTCTAAACTAACGTTGAAATTTTGATAACTAACCACTGAACTAAACATGTTTAACTAGGACTGTGTCCCAGAAGTAAACTGAAATGGGGCAGTGGGTAAAGGTGGTAAAGTAAAATGGGAGAGGTTTATGAAGTACTTTGGAGACACTCTAAAGTAATCATAAACTATGATATAATTATACAACTGGTGGGAAAGGCATGCGACAGTTCAACCTAGTACAGTATGTCTGTGCTTTCCTGTATATAGAGAGAGACTTTAGGAAAAATGTGAAAATAAAAATTGTTTAAGGTAACAACATTAATAAATAGCAAATGTAGAGGGAGAAAAACTGGATGACTGATATTGATATATAAATATACACACACAGTGACAAACAATTACTGGTCACCTGTTAGTCCTTTCAGTTACATTGTAATATAAATGAAATAGCCATTACTATTTGTGTTTTTGTGAAACACAAAGGATAACTTGGGAGGGTCTAGTGGGAGTGTATATATAAAACTAGCCATTTAAGATTCAAAAGCTTCAGTAGTGAATAAGAAAAACTTATTTTCAAAGGATCATAAGACTTTTGTTGATATTAAACAGTGGCATTTCTATTTTAAAGGTTTTAAAATATTTAAGCAAGTTTTAAATTGTAATTACAGATGATGTCTGTGCAGTTTTGAAGCTAGATAATACTGTGGTTGGCCAAACTAGCTGGAAACCCATTTCCAATCAGTCGTGGGACCAGAAGTTTACACTGGAACTAGACAGGGTAAGATGAGAATCCTTTTACTTGAATTTTCATTATATTTATAATTCATTTTTAATATAAATTTTATGTTTTAGAAGACTTTGGTAAGTTTTATTCTTAACAGCATATAAGAAGAACCTAGGTATTTTTGACATTCTCATCTGATGAGGTATACATAAATCTACCTTATCAGATTGTTGCAGGAGTTTTCATTTGTGCAGTGATTTGAAAATATATACTTTGTACTACCCTGAAAGATCAGCAATCAGGTGACATCTAATATTGAAATTTTTTTTATTTTAATAGTGTGCTCTCTGACCACTAAGGTGATTCTTCTGACTCACCACTTGTTGGTTATATTATCAAAGCTGGATTTGAAGTGAGCTATTGTGCTCAGACAACCATTCCTCCATGTATCTCAGTGGCTTTCATGAATAATGTGAGTGGCTAGAATGCAATCTGTAGCTGTAGAACCCAGCAGAAGTTAACTTGGTCCACAGTAGATTTAAATCCATGATGATAACTTTATTATTTAGATTCTGATCTATCCATTGGGGTGTGGGAAGAAAATATTAAAACTTAATCATAATTTTATCTAAAAAATAAGAAAGATATTAAGCTTTTTATCATTTAGTATTCAGATTGATGGTACATATGTCATTTTAAAAATTACATATATGGGGTGGGTGTGGGTGTGGGATGAATTGGGAGATTGGGATTGACATGTATACACTAATATGTATAAAATGGATGATTAATAAGAACCTGCTGTATAAAATACTAAAATAAAATAAAATTCAAATATAAAAAATAAGATAAAATAAAAATTACATATATTAGTGAGAGCACATTTACAGTGCTTAATGATGATGTGAGGTGGCAATTACTGCTCTGGCCTCTACTTTTAAAATATTTTTTCTAGTTTATTTTTTTCTGTCTCACAGCCAATATCTTAATCAGGCTCTCATCATTGCTTTTCTTGGTTCAGATACTGTGTCTGACACTTAAACATTAAATGTACTTGAACAAAATGCTTAACGTTTTATGTATACCAGTTTCCTTATATTTAAAACTATCTACCTCACTGAAATGTGTGAGGATTAAATCCGTGTAAAAATCTTAGGCTAGTGGTAAGAACTCAGTTAATGTTGGCTATTTTTACTAAAGTAATTTACTAACTAATCTCCATGTGTCTAAGAACCAGACTGATCTTCAAAGAATAATACTTTCATCTAGGCATTCATTCTCTAGTTTAGGATCATTCATTAAAAATTATTATGAAATTATTTGTTCATTTATTCATTGATGCATACTGTATTCCAGGCACTTCCAGGTGATAGATTAGCAACAAACAATATAAACTAGATCTCTCAAGATTTCCTCAAGGAACTTATACCTCAGTGGCTTCTCAGTATATGTCTGATTATTTGCAGACTTTTTACCATTACGTCTGAAACTGTGTATGGTTGCAGTTAAAAAGATATTGAGGACATTGAATACTAGGCTAAGGTGTTTATACTTGTTGGTAGTGGGGATGAGAGAGATATAATGGAAAAATTGATCTTGGGGTATGTATGAAGAATGAATTTGAGAGAATAGAGACTAACGGCATATAAATTGGCAGGAGGTTACTCCAGTGCTACAACTGTAAGGTGAAGAGAACTTGAAGTAAAATGTGGCAGTAGGAATAGAAAGAAAGAGATATATGTAGGAATTGCTGTAATGGAACTCTTAGGCTTAATATTCAGTGATTTTCTGTTCTGTGTCAAGCACCATTCTAGATGCTGGTTATGATAGACCAAAATAGTCAAAGTCCCTATATTTATGGACCTTATATTCTAATGAGGGAAGACAAATAGTTAACAAGTTTTTTTGTTTTAATCTTCAAGGGCAATGAAGGAAGTAAATAAGGTATCGTAAAGAAGGGGGCAGGGGCTATTTTAGGTAGAGGACATAATTAGGGAAAGTCTCTTTGAGGAGGCTACGTTTGACTTGAAACCCAATGGGGGGGAAGTTGCCAGACTTACAAAGATCCAGGTAGAGTGTTCCCAGCAAAGGAGAAAAAACATACAATGCCTTGGGGTAGGAGAAAACTTGATGTGTTGTAAGAATAAAAATCATGAACGGAGATCAGTGTGAAGAAGTAAAATAGCAGATGTAGGTGGGTGTCAGATTACTAGGGTCTTTATAGTCAATAAGTTAGAAGATAGTTGAAGGGCTTTTAATAGGGGATTTTTCATCATCTGATTTAGATGATCAAATAGAAATAATATAAATATAGAAGCTAATAAAAGAGTTAGCAACCCATAATGGGAAAGAGTTTATAAAGAAAGAAAAAAAAGGTCTAACAATCAAATCTTAAGTAGTATTCCAAGTATAGGAGGAGAAGGAAGGTTTGCCAAAGAGAAATAGAAAACTCTGGGTTGGATCAGATCATACCCTAGATCGGATCTTAACCTTATAAAAGCTTATCCAGTGAAGAGTTGCTGGAATGGTGAGGTGATGAAAATCCTGTTACATATGGAACAGTTGAAGGAAAGTGGGATTTAAAATCTATTAAAGAAGAGATTTAACAAAGATTTGGTAACTCTTTAAAGTTAAAAGGAGGAACACGTAAAACAAGAATTAAACTAGTGATGGCAATGAGATTTCCATTTGTGTGTATTGACTCTGATGGATCAGTAGTAACTTTCTGGAGCTCACTGTCAAGGTTTACTGGATGGGTCCTTGTTTATGCTGATCAAGTAGCAGTGTTTGCCAGATGCAAGGAAAAGGGGCAAGTGGTAAGCTGTAGTACATGTTCCTTCCATCCTTGGATTGACTGTATACTTTGTGGGTGTGGAAGACAAAGCAGAAGTCAATGATGGCAGATTTCATTTCAGTACAAAGAATAGTACTGTTAAAAAATGAACTGAGCTGCTGTAGTAAGTTCTCTCTCAGTAAAGTTTTTTTTTTAACTTTTTATTTTATATTGGGGTATAGTTGATTAACAAAGTTGTGTTAGTTTCAAGTGTACAACAAAGTGATTCAGTTATACATATACATGTATGTATTCTTTTTCAAATTCTTTTCCCAATTAGGTTGTTACAGAATATTGAACAGAGTTCCCTGTGCTATACAGTAGGTCCTTGATGGTTATCCATTCTAAATATAGCAGAGTGTACATGTCAGTCCCAAACTCCCTAACTATTCCTCCCTCCCACCCTGCCCCCCTGGTAACCATAAATTAGTTCTCTAAGTCTGTGAGTCTGTTTCTGTTTGTACATAAGTTCATTTGTATCTTTTTTTTTTTTAGATTCCACATATAAGCCATGTCATACAATATTTCTCTTTCTCTGTCTGACTTACTTCACTCAGTATGACAGTCTCTAGGTCCATCCATGTTGCTGCAAATGGCATTATTTCATTCTTTTTAATGGCTGAGTAATATTCCATTGTATATATGTACCACATCTTCTTTATCCATTCCTCTGTTGATGGACATTTAGGTTGTTTCCATGTCTTAGCTATTGTAAACAGCGCTGCAGTGGACATTGGGGTGCATGTATCCTTTCGGACCATGTTTTTCTCCGGGTAATGCCCAGGAGTGGGATTGCAGGATCATATGGTAGCTCTATTTTTAGTTTCTTAAGGCTCTCTCAGTAAAGTTGAATGAGCAACTCATATAAGAGAGATTTAAGGGAATTGTTGTATCAGAAAAAGATTACACTTCCAAGATTTTTTTCAAGTCTGATATTTTCTCTTTTTCAACTCTGATTTTTTTTCAGCTCTGATATTTGCTAGAACTAGCATTGTTACATGCTGTAAATTAGCTGTTTAAATAAATAGTTAGACCAATATAATTCAGTCAAGCCCACCAGAGAGGGAAATGCAGTTGAGGTTGTTAGTGTATATGGATATCGTTATATACATGTCTTGTTATATTTGCATCTTCCTTCTAAACTGTGAATACATGTAAATATTTATGACTCTAAAATGTTTCAGTTTCCATTCATTCTTAAATTAACAGTTTTGCTATAACATTAGTCTTGAAGCCAGACAAACTGGATTCATTTACTTATTAGATATTTGATGGTAGACAAGATACATAACCTTACTACTGGGCATTTATTTCACCATCTCTAAAATGGGGATAAAATATAATCCTTACAGGACTGTTAAGAAGAAATGCTTTGTGTTGCCTGGCACATTTAGCTACTCAGTGACTTTAGTTCTTTCTTTAGCCCTAGGCTGTGACGTGTGGCCATGAATTTGAGTATAATGGAAGAGCATGTTAAGTAATGGGAAATTAACTGGTTGAATGTCATTTTCTTTCATTTCAGAGCCTATTTAAAGTAATTATAGGATTTTAATGAGTGTTATGATCAAAATGAAATTTAAGACATTTATTGTTAAAGGGAAAATGGCTGGTTAGAAGATTTCTCTTGTAGCCAGGTTATTGTGTTAGAGTTTTGTATTTAAAATAGAACTTAAAAGTAGTTAAGTGTCTTGCCATCATTTTATAATTAAGGAAACTGAGAAACAGAGTGATTACATATTGATAAATTCCAGAGCTGGTACTAGACCTCGAGTGTCCTTCAAAATGCTGTTTCCTCTGTGGTGACTTGTACGAGATAGAAAGTTAGTGGCAAAAAGGAGGAAACAGCAGAAGACGATGAAAGCCTGGTAAAGAGAAAATAACTTAATATTACCCAAGCTACAAGCTTAGAAAACTAGAAAGACTGTTAACTGTTGATTGGTTCTTTTTACTTGCACTTTTAATCCTCACCTAAAATTGTTTTTCTTCTTCATGGCGTCAGACTTTCTTCCCACTTTGGAGTAATCCTCCCTTAAAAACGTTGAAGACACTGCATAGCTAAGTAAAGCTATTCTCCCTGAGGCCAGTTAGACCTTCTGGGTTCCTGATATGCATGTTATGTATCCCTAATTGGATTATAAGCTCCTCTTTGGAGGCCACATTCCTTATTGTGATAAATCCTTCTGTTTACACAGTACATTTTACTTTTCATGTGCTTTTTTAGTCTTTTACTTTATTCCTTATATTTATAGAATAGTTATAGAAAATGTTTATAGAAAATACTATTTTAAACTGACATGTTCATGCTCAGCATTTTGCCTCAAATGTCAAGTTTCTTTCCTATGACATTCTGGAACTAAGTTGTCTATACTGTTTCTATCCTTTCCAAAATACAAAAATTCATAGGTCTTTTTATTTATTTATTTTTTATTTTGGTCTTGCCATGTGGCTTATGGGGTGTCAGTTCCCCAATGAGGGGCTGAACCCGGGCCATGGCAGTGAAAGCCCAGAATCCTAATCACTGGGCCACCAGGGACCACCCAGATAGGTCTTTTTTGAGTTTTGAGATACTATAGAAATTATCTAGATCTAGGATGATCTAGAAAAATTCAGTTATGTTCCTGGGAGCTCAGGGCTCTGCAGAATTATTTCAGATGGCAACACAGACCCTTTTTTTTTTCTTTTTGTTTTGAGATTCTGGGTAAGATGTCATTTGGAATTTGCTGCTTTAAAAAAAAAAAGGTTTGAAAATTGCTGGTGTAATCCAGCCCCATCATTTTACAGATTAAAAAGGATATTATTATGGCCTAGGGGTTAAATAACTAGCCTAAGCTATAATCTAGGATTCTGAAGTGTCCTGTCAGTTCTGTGTTCTTTATGTTATCAGGTTACTCTTTTTATATTTTCTTATAAAATTTGGTCTTTCTTTATGTTTATTATAAACACAGTAGCTATGTAATTCCACATTTTTTCTGAATTCCCTCAGCCCTCCTGCTGTAAAAGTTTAATCCTCCCATGAGAGATTGAAATAGAAAGCAAGACCCTTTATATCTAACCTTTTCCCATTCACATTTCCTTTTGATTAAGTTTGCTAATGTAATAGAGAACCATCTTTATCAATATTAGAAACAGGATGAACTGAAACTTAGAAAAATTTTAGCAGGAGCCAGATCTGTTAAGAGCAGAGTACTAGAGAATGTTCACTGATCAATGGAAAAGGAAGAAGAGAACATCCAGGAAGTGAGAGCCAGTAAAAATGAAATAGGGTTAATAGATTAGAAGTAATAGTGACATTGAAAGACCAGTGAATGTTGAGGGACTAGAAAGAGTGAGCTAGTAGAATGTTAGGAGGTGATGGTCAGAGAGAAGGATTCAAACAGCTGAGATTGTGGAAAGATTGTAGATATTGGTAGGAGTGAGAAGCTAAGGTATCCAAGAACTCAAGGGATTCTTATTATTTATTGGTTTCACATTTTCGGAAATTGCCTATACATACTACTCTTAAACCATCCACACTCCTATCCTCATTCTTCCAAATAATTAGATTAAATCAGTAACTTAATGTTTATATTATTATGCTTTGTAAATATTGTTGTTACAGATGAACCATGTTCCTAACCATGATTACATTCTCTTTTTAGTACCAAGACCCCCTTTGGGCAAATAATTGCCCTTTTTTTAATTGTTTATTTTGTTTTGCTTTGCTTAGTTTTCTATACAGCTATCCTTTATCACCAGAATCTCCAGAAGGACTCTAGAATAACTCTATGTAGGCAGTTGTATCAGCAAGCTGTCAGTCATCCTTGGACCCACTCTACTCCCCAGCAACATCCTTTCTGGAGCCTTACATCTTTCTGCTCCAATTTAAATGACTGCTATATAGCTTTTATCTTTCACCATAATCCTATTGGATCACCTGAGTCTTGAATTTCTCTTTCAGATTTCTTGTTTTACTTCCTCATTTTGGTGGATCATATCCCACATTTACATGCTGAGAAAAGAGTGAATGAAAGTTTTAGAGATCTTGCATATCTGAAATATCTTTATTCTGCTGTCATGCTTGGAGTCTAGAATTCTAGGTTGGGGATTATTTTCATTAAGAATTTTAAGGAATTGTAGTTCTAGTATTGTAGTTGAGATTGCTTATGTGTCTTTGATTTCTAATCTTTGATTTTGATTTGCTTTTTCTTTTTTAAAGATTTTAAGATTTTTATCTTTTTTTCCCTGGGGTTCTGTGATTTCTTAATGGTGTACCTTAGGTGTAGGTGGTTTTCACTCTTTGTGATAGGTACTGTGTGGCACCTTCAGTTTTTTTTTTTTTTTTTTTTTTTTTTTTTTCTTTTTGTGGTATGCGGGCCTCTCACTGCTGTGGCCTCTCCCGTTGCGGAGCACAGGCTCCGGACGCGCAGGCCCAGCGGCCATGGCTCACGGGCCCAGCCGCTCCGCGGCATATGGGATCCTCCCAGACCGGGGCACGAACCCGTATCCCCTGCATCGGCAGGCGGACTCCCAACCACTGCGCCACCAGGGAGGCCCGCACCTTCAGTTTTGAAAGCTCATTCTTCAGATTTGAGAAATTGCATTTATTTGATAATTTCCTCTTCATTTTCATTGTCTCTCTTGCTAGTTGAACATTTGAGACTGATCCTCTGATTTTCTTATCTTTTATCTATTGTCTGTCAGTGTGTCTTTTTGTTCTGCTTTCTGGGAAAGTTTGATACGTTTGCCAAGACTTGATTGACAAACTTATATCTGATATTATATTTTTAATTTCTAAAAGTTTATTCTTTTAAATATCTTGTTTTCCTCTCATGGGGGTAATATCCTCTCTTACATTTTAGAGGATATCAGTTTTACATTTTCTTCTCCCTGAATTAATTGTCTTTATTTCTCCTGAGATCCATTTCATATTCTCTGTTTATCATATTGCAGATTTGGTGAAATGTGTGGCCATCCTTGGCTGTCTTAAAATGAGCCATTAAGAAAAAGATTGGAAGTTTTGTATGTGGGGCTCTTCCTTACCCAAGTTCTGAACTAGTTTAAAGAAAAAAAAAGGTGTGACTAATGAAAAGTAAAATGTCATTATGAGCTGATATTTGAAAGTGTGGTTGGGTGTGCAACAATAATGGGGCTATACTCAGTCCCTTAGATCATTGTGGGCTCCAACCCATATAAAACTTAAGGCATAGCAGAGAAAAACAAATTGTATACTTCCATTTAACAGCCCGGCTTGCAAGGAAAAAAGGAAGAAATGGACTGGATTATTCATGTCCAGTTTCTCTCCCAGTCTTTTATCAGATAACTCACTCCAGGAGACGAATAAGAGGGTTAAGGTAGAGATCCAGATATTTAGGAGAAGAATGAAAATTATTCCTCATAGAAACCATGATAATGAGCAAGATGCTTTCCTCCCTATAAAGGGATAAAAATGCATGCAAACATCTAAATGGGGTGTGAAACATCTTAATATAGAAAAAGCCATAGAATAGAAATACAAAGAAGTTTTAATTTCTTCCATGTGTGAGCTAACATTTAGCATATTACTGTTGTTTTTGGCTGTACCATGCGGCTTGCAGGATCTTAGTTCTCTAACCAGGGATTGAACCCAGGCCACTGCAGTGAAAATGCCAAGTCCTAACAACTGGACTGGCAGGCATTTCCCACATTCGGCATATTGTTTAATCTGAGATGCTATTTTTTGTTTGTTTGTTTGTTTTAGTATTTATTAGAGTATAGTTGATTTACAGTGTGTGTTAGTTTCAGGTGTACAGCAAACTGAATCAGTTATACATATATCCACTCTTTTTTAGATTCTTTTCCCATATAGGCCATTACAGAGTATTGAGTAGAGTTCCCTGTGCTGTACTGTCCTTATTGATCATCTGTTTTATATATAGTATTGCATACATGTCAATCCCCATCTCCCAATTTATCCCACCCCCTTCCTTACCCCGTGGTAACCCCCTGGTAAACAAATAAGTTTGTTTTCTACATCTGTAACTCTATTTCTATTTTGTAGATAAGTTCATTTGTACCCTTTTTTTAGATTCCACATATAAGCGGTATCATATGATATTTGTCTTTGTCTGACCTACTTCACTCAATATGACAGTCTCTAGGTCCAGTCCATGTTGCTGCAAATGGAATTATTTCATACTTTTTTATGGCTGAGTAATATTCCATTGTATATATGTACCACATCTTCTTTATCCATTCCTCCATGATGGACATTTAGGTTCCTTCCATGTCCTGGCTATTGTAAATAGTGCTGCAATGAGCACTGGGGTGCATGTATATTTTCGAATCATGGTTTTCTCCGGATATATGCCCAGGAGTGGGATTGTTGGATCATACGGTAGCTATAATTTTAGTTTTTTAAGGAACCTTCATACTGTTCTCCATAGTGGCTGTACCAGTTTATATTCCCACCAACAGTGTAGGAGGGTTCCCTTTTCTACATACCCTCTCCAGCATTTATTTTTAGATTTTTTGATGATGGCCATTCTGACCAGTGTGAGGGGTACCTCATTGCAGTTTTGATTTGCATTTCTCTAATAATTAGTGATGTTGAGCATCTTTCCATGTGCTTTTTAGCCATCTGTATGTCTTCTTTGGAGAAATGTCTGTTTGGTCTTCCACCCATTTTTTGATTGGGTTGTTTCTTTTTTTGGTATTGAGCTGCATGAGCCATTTGTATATTTTGGAGATTAATTCTTTGTCGGTTGCTTTGTTGTTCAAATATTTTCTAACATTCTGAGGGTTGTCTTTTAGTTGTGTTTATGGTTTCCTTTGCTGTACAAACACTTTCAAGTTTAATTAGGTCCCATTTGTCTATTTTTGTTTTTATTTTCATTACTCTAGGAGGTGAATAGAAAAAAATCTTGCTTCAATAAAAGAGTGTTCTGCCTATGTTTTCCTCTAAGAGTTTTATAGTATCTGACTTTACATTCAGAATGGTCTTTAATCCATTTTGAGTTTATTGTTGTGTATAGTGTAGGTAGTCTAATTTCATTCTTTGACATGTAGCTGTCCAGTTTTCCCAGCACCACTTATTGAAGAAACAGTCTTTCCTCCATTATATATTCTTGCCTTCTTTGTCATAGATTAGGTGACCATAGGTGCGTGGGTTTATCTCTGGACTTTCTGTCCTGTTCTATTGAGCTGTATTTCTGTTTTTGTGCCAGGACCGTAGTGTCCTGATTACTGTAGCTTTGTAGTATAGTCTGAAGTCAGGGAGCCTGATTCTTCCAGCTCTGTTTTTCTTTCTCAAGATTGCTTTGGCTATTCGGGGTCTTTTGTGCTTCCATACAAATTGTAAAGTTTTTTGTTCTAATTCTGTGAAAAATGCCGTTGGTAATTTGATATGGATTGCACTGAATCTGTAGATTGCTTTGGGTAGTATAGTCGTTTTCACAATGTTGATTCTTCCAATCCAAGAACATGGTATATTTCTCCATCTGTTTGTGTCATCTTTGATTTCTTTCATCAGTATCTTATAGTTTTCTGAGTACAGGTCTTTTACCTCCTTAGGTAAGTTTATTCCTAGGTATTTTATTCTTGAGATGCTGTTTTTTAACTTATAATGGAGCTATAATAATACTTACCCTTTTTACCTCTTTTGCTGCTTCCCATTCTATTACTATCAAATGACACATCGTATCCTCTGAGGCTATATGAGTTCTCTGAGCCAATGAGCTATATATATAATTGTCTTTTCCCCCCACCCCTCTATCATCTCTTGACCACCAGGCACTTGCCAGTATCCTTAAGGACTTTGGTTCTTCACTCCAGCATCCCATCATCATTATGGGGGATTTTAAACATCTAACGATCTAAACAACAACCCATTTAACATATTATTTCAAACTTCTTTGAATGCGTCAACCCCAGTATACCTTTGCTCCTTGTCATTTTAGCAATGAATTGTTCTGAAATCTTAAATTTAGTATCCTAAACTGTTACAAAATCTGCGTAAAGCACTTAGTTTAACCCCTTGTACATAATGGTTTTGCTGTAAATGATAGCTTATGTTATTATTGTTACTCCTCTGGCTCTTTTACTTCTTTGTTACCACACAGCTAGATGTTTGGTCAAACATTTCTATTTCCTTGATTCTTCAGAAAGTAGTTTAGGAAGGGGCCATCAGAAAATTTCATTTTCTTCTCTGTTTACCCTAAAACTATTGTTACCCTTTACCATTTCCTTACTGATGCCCCCACAGCATCCTTCAACCTTGTCTTTATAGGTGTGTAGGTCTTGGTTGGGAAATAAGATACATGATTAGAAATAGGAACTGTATGTGTATATACTGAGGCAGAAAAGTTCATAATAGGTTTGGAATAATAGTGAGTCTTTGAAACTTTTTCTAGGATGTGAATTGATATAGGGTGCAGTGATATATAACTGTTAAAGCACTAAATAGTTTGTATCACAATTGTTTACTTTTCTTTTCTGCTCCCACATCTGTAGGGGGCAGACTTTTCAAGCAGAGGTCATAGCTTTGTATTCTCCATTTTCTCAGTCTCGCTCTTCTCTGTGTTTCTCCTTTTCCCAAAAGATCCTAAGGTTTCCTTCTTTTTGTCACATTAGTTCCAGCTGAGAATCACCCTCATTGAACTCCTGAACTGAAAACAGATATTACTGTTTCCTGAGGTGGTAGTTTTCTCTTTGCCCCATAGTAGATTCTGATGGCCTCCCTTCCCTGTCCTTCTCTTTGTCTCTGGAGGCTGATAGCTGCGGGTTTGAATCAGTGGGCTCTGACATGAAAGGGGAGACAATGTTAGAAGATCTAAGGGCAGGAGGAGAGGGTAATCAGGGTGTTTGTTTCCTTCTCTCCTTCCCTTTTTTACAGCAGTGTTCATCTATGGCTGCAGTTCCTGTTTGACAGTCCCTTTTCCAAGATCCAGTTCTCACTGAATTCTGGTAACTGTTTCTTCTTGCTCATTCCGGCTAGGAGTGGTAATAGATTTCTACTATAGCTAATCCTCAGATACTTCCCATCCTTGTTGATTCCTTAACCTGAATCTTACCTTCATAAACAGCCAATTTTTAAAACTTAAACTCTTTTTGAGTGTGCAGTCTCTTTACTGCTGGGATCCTAGTTGATGTTTCCCAAGCCTGTGTTGTCCTCAGAAGCCCATAGAAGACCAAGTAATCAAAGGAGGAGACCAATTAATGTGACACCTGACATGTTCACCTTTACAAATCTCACCTTTCCTTGGCTTTTGAATTTTCCATGCTTTGAATAATTTTCTCTCTTTTAGTAGCTGCAGAAAATTTGCTTTTTGACCTTTCTTTCCTTTTCAGCAGTGAAACCTGCCTCTCATTTTCACCTATCAGAGGTTCCCAAACTTTCTCAATTCACAACATCCTCAGTGTTCCAGTAATTCTTTTACAGCGCGTCTCTAGGCCAAAAGAAATACCCCGTAGTTCCATTTATTAAGAAGTAGTTACTGTGAACTCCCTGACAACCAGTGGTTAGGACTCCACGCTCTCACTGCCTAGGGCCCGGGTCCTATCCCTGGTCAGGGAACTAAAATCCCACAAGCTGCATAGTGTGGCCAAAAATTAAAATTAAAATTAAATTTAAAAAAGAAGCAGTTACTAACTGAAAAGCTTGTGCACAGCAAAGGACACCATCAAGAAATTGAAAAGGCAATCTACAGAATGGGAGAAGATATTTGCAAGTCATCTATCAGATAAGAAGTTAATATTGCAAAATATATAAAGAACTTGCACAACTCAATAGCAAGAACAACAAAAAACAAGTAATCTGATTTAAAATGGGCAAAGAAACTGAATAGACATTTTTCTAAAGAAGATATCCAGATGGCCAACAATTACATGAAAAGGTGCTCAACATCACTAATCATCAGGGAAATGCAATTCAAATCCACAGTGAGATATCACATGTTAGCATGGCTGTCATCAAGAAGACAAGAGATAAGTGTTGGCGAGGATGTGGAGAAAAAGGAACCCTTGTGCACTGTTGGTGGGAATGTAAATTGGTTCAGCCACTGTGGAAAACAGTATGGAGGTTCCTCAAAAAATTAAAAATAGAACTGCCATATGATCCAGCAATCCAACTCTTGGGTATATATTCAAAGGAAATGAAAATAGGATATTGAAGAGATATCTGCACTTCCATGTTCATTGCAGCATTATTCACAATGACCAATATCTGGAAACAGTCTGTGTCCATCAAAAGATGAATGGATAAAGAAAATGTGGTATATATATACCATGGAATATAATTCAACCATGAGAAGGAAGGAAAAACTGCCATTGTGACAACATGGATGGACCTTGTGGACATTATCCTAAGTGAAAGAAGTCAGACAGAGAAAGACAAATATTACATGGTATCATTTACATGTGAAATCTTAAAAAGTCAAACTCATAGAAACCAAGAGTAGAAAAATGGTTGTATGGAGAGGTTGGTAAAAAGGTACAAACTTTCAGTTATAAGATAAATAAGGTCTGAGCATCTAATGTATAATGCAATGTATAATGGTGACTAGTTAATAATACTATATTGTGTGAATGAAATTGCTAAGAGAACAGAACTTAAATGTTCTTACCAAATATAAATATTTTGTGTGTGTGCGTGTGTGTAAAATAGGTGATAGGTGTGTTAATTAGATGGGAGGAATTCTTTAGTAGTATATAGTATATATGTATATGTGTATCAAATCATCATGCCAACTACTTTAGAAAAAGTAGTTACTATTTACTTTTGGGCCTTACAGAGACTTCAGACAAACCATACAGATTCCTTAGTTCTACCACAGTTTCTTCTTTGATCCTAGGTTCAGATTCATAATAAGACAAAATGAAACACAAGTTGGGACAGTTTGCCAGTATTGTCAATCTGTACTTAGCTCAGATCATACTGCTCAGCTATTTTGGCAGTGGTTTTACTCCATGTAGAATTTTGTTGCTCTTGAGGTTTGACATTACGTACAAACATGCCCTTGCTTTATGGAATGGACCTGCTTCATCTGGAAAATTGCCAGCAAATGAGCAGTCATACTTGCAGTTTAAATTCAATAAATATCAGCGGCATTTCCCTATATAGAGGGTATGCTTTTCAGATACTATATCCCTGCTTTACTGAACTGCAGTAGATGTTAGGAGTTAAAGTAGGATTGGGGTTCCATGCAACAGTGTTATGAGTAGACATAAAATATCTTAATGTGCTTTGGACTGTAGCCACTCTCCCCCCTTAAATTGTAGAGAGAGTGATACAGGGAACAGTGCAAAGTAACAAAAAGTGAAGAGCTTTATACCTAAAATTTCATGTAGAACTCCAGGAAAGCTAATGTAGGCCTTAGGATAACCTTCCATCCCAAATCTCAGGTGTTTCTAACATACTTCAGGTTGAAGAATGGAATAAACAGAGGAAAGAGAAATGGGTTAATATGTGAGCTTTACCAGAGTGGCTAGAAAAAATATAAAGGAGGTGATTTGACCTTCTCTCATCCAGAGAAAGATATACTCTTACAATTTTAGCAGTGTGAAAAGTATAAGAACTTTTAAGAATTACTAATTTCGTCCCTAGCATCTATACCACTTGCATTTGCCTGATCCATAACAAGTTTTCCTCCCTGATACCGTGGAAGAAGATAGGAGAAAGTAGACCTCTCCTTTTCTAATCTAAAATAAAGTAGTCTAAATTACCAACCCCTGGTTCAGGTATGCAGTTTATTTCCCAAAATAACTGTTTTCAAAATACTTAAAATTTTAACTTGAATGGAATATTATAGCATTAATACCCACCACTTCTAAATGCCATTTGCTGATCTTAAAATAATTATCCTCTACTCATCCTTACCCTTTCCTGACAAGTATTCTCTCCCATAGTAATTATTTATCAGAGAGAAGCAATGAGGTAGGAAGTCCTGAGCTCATATACTCACTGCCAAGATATCTTTTTCTAGTCCTTTTTTTCTGTCTATGAGACCCTTTTGGCACATTGTGTCTTGACTCATTTTTTTCATGTTCTGTTTTTTATAAGTGTTTTCTGTGTTCATTTGCATCAATTAGTTTTATTATTTAAAGTCAAATGGTTTTTTATTATGCATACTAGAAGCTTAGATAATAAGATGCATAAGTTCACAAATTGAAAGTTTTTATATGAAAGAAGTAATTTATTACTTTGTTGAGCCTAAAGGGAAAGACGTTTATCTCTTTTTGTGGGTGATCCACAAAATCCTGAAAAACAAAATAATGGAGAAGTCTTATGCTTTATAATTAAAATATATGCAGATTATGACTTATATGTAGAGGTCAATTTATGGCTTGACCTCCAGCTTATAAACTGTGTTCTACAAGTACATTTAATAATTGATGGTTAAAACCTTAAATATATTTTCCACATAAGCATTATTTTTAATGACTACAGAATGTTCCCTCATGTAGATATGGTATAATATACTCCTAAGTTGTCCCTGGTTTTGGGGGGGCTTTTTTGTTTCGTTTTGTTGTGTTTGGTGTTGTAATAAATGAACATTTTTCTGTATAAAACTTAGTTTCCTGTTTGCTACCTACCTACGCAGACCCCTGTAATCACTGGTCCTATTACCCAGTGGTATTCTTTAGAAGATTAAATGACCTAACATTCTTAAAGTGTTTGGCATAGTGTGTGGCACACTGAAAGTGGAGAATAAATGCTATTCACAGACCTTTTCCTGATCAACATTGGGATAAAGAAATAAGAAGGTTTGAAATAGGTTCTTTGAGGTGAACATTGAAGTCTAGCAACAGCACAGCCTATGAAGCCAATAGGAGAAGGAAAATCCAAAAGATTGAAGCTCTGAGATGGAAAGAGTTTCGGTGGTCATTCATCTGTATTGATTGTTCCCAGTTGTGTATTCTTTATCTAAAAGGAATACCTTAACTGGAGAATGTTGGAATATGAATGTCTTCCTTTTAGTTAAAATGTGTAAGTTTGTTAAAGTAATATATAATAGAGAAACGTTATAAAAGCACTCTTTAAAATAGTGCAACCGTTGTGTATGTTATCTTTGTTTATTGTATTTGTATTTTATATATTTTGTAATATTTTATTCACATGTGTGTCCAATGATGTGTTCCCTGTTTTCTTTATTTTTTGTTTAATTATTCTAGTCACGTGAACTGGAAATTTCAGTTTATTGGCGTGATTGGCGATCTCTGTGTGCGGTAAAATTTCTGAGGTTAGAAGATTTTTTAGACAACCAACGGCATGGCATGTGTCTCTATTTGGAACCGCAGGGTACTTTATTTGCAGAGGTAATAAATGTATTTTATTAAATACGCATAACTACCATTGAAATTATATATGTAGGCAACATGATGTAGAAGTGGGAAGAGTATTAGGCTGAATGGCAGACAACTTGAATTCTTGGCTCAACTCTGCCACTAAATAGGTATGTTACCCTAAGACAAGTCATTTATCCTCTCTAGGTCTGTTTTCTCATCTAGAAAATGAGCAGATGGAACTAAATTATATCTCAGATTCTCTTAAGTTTTCAAACTTGGAAGTTTATTGAATTTCATGAACCATAAATCTAATGCTATAGTCATGTCAACTTGAATATTCTTCACTGCAGGTTACCTTTTTTAATCCAGTTATTGAAAGAAGACCAAAACTCCAAAGACAAAAGAAAATTTTTTCAAAACAACAAGGTAATTACTGAGAAATCAAGTACAAAGTGTTTTGGTGTTACCTTAACTACTTTAAACATGTATATACTAATTAAAAAGTGATATCCATCTTTTCTTTTTGTTTTCTTCTTATTTGTTCAATTATTCTAAATTTTGTTATGGAAAATTTGAAACATGCATAAGTATAGAGACTAGTGCGGTGTGCCATCACTCAGCTTCAACAACAGTCAGCTTATGTCCAATTTTGTTTCATCTATGTTCCATCACTCACAACTTCCTCAGATTATTTGAAGCAAACCCAGACATCATATTGATTCATCCATAAATATTACAGGTAGTATCTCTAAAAGATAAGAATTCTGTTTTTAAAACCTTAACCACATACCATTACTAGACTTAAATGAGCAATTCCTATGTATTTATTTTTAAAACTGATTTTGCTTTTTTGTACTAGCCTTTAATAACAAATAGTTAGGAACTGTTTTTTTAAGTGACAAATATTGTTTTTTCTTCATAAATTATAAACCGATGAATATGAATTCTTAAATTATGGCTTTTGGTAATATATTAAAAAAATACTTGTTCTGTTTTCTTTATTTACAATATCCACAGGCAAAACATTTCTCAGAGCTCCTCAAATGAATATTAATATTGCCACTTGGGGAAGACTAGTGAGAAGAGCTATTCCTACAGTAAATCATTCTGGCACCTTCAGCCCTCAAGCCCCTGTGCCTGCTACAGTGCCAGTGGTTGATGTACACATCCCTGAACTAGCACCTCCAGCTAGGTATGTGTCTTAAGATTTTTAAGCGTTGCTTTTATAAAATAGTTATTGTGACATTTGTACATATTGATTACAGTGAACCTATTAAAAGTCTCATTTTTTCCAAATAGTATTTTGAAACTAGTGCTCTGCTTACTTTTAAAACAATAAAATTGTTTGCCTTAATTGTAAAGTTATTTAAAATATATACTTTTGATTACTGCCTTCGGTGAATTGCTTTATCTTTTATAAGTGAATCTGCAGTAACCAAATTGGACTTTGATCTTGAACCTGAGCCTCCTCTGGCCCCACCACGTGATTCTTCCCTTGGAGAAATAGATGAATCTGCTGAATTAAGAGATTTGGATACACAAGGACAGGTAAGGCATTTTAAACCTTGTATAATTCCTTTTCACCAAATGAATTACCAGTAAAAGCATCATAGTGAATGAGATGTTAAAAACATCTCATTTAACATTTTAGTTAAAAAATGCCTGTGTGAACTGTGTTGTTTATGTTTCTTGTGAATGAAACATAAAAACCTCTGGATGCTCATGAGCCAGGAGAGATGGAATAGGCTGCTTAATCTAGGAGCATAGGAGCATGGTTGATATTGGATGACATGTTGCCTGAAACACTGTGCATCTTCTAACTAGGTTAACATGATTTTTGAAAATGCATGTAAGATGAAAGTAATGTATTCATTTTTTTATATTGAAATATGGTTGATTTACAACATTGTGTTTCAGGTGTACAGCATAGTGATTCAGTATTTTTTCAGATTCTAGTTCATTATAGGTTAGTACAAGATAATGGGTATAATTCCCTGTGCTGTACAGTATATCCTATTGCTTATCCATTTTATATATAGTAGTTTGTATCTGTTAATCCCATACCCTAATTTGTCCCTCCCACCTTCCTCCTACCCTTGGTAAGCACAAATTTGTTTTCTAAATCTATGAGTCTGTTTCTGTTTTGTATTTACATTCATTTGTACTCTTTTTTAGATTCTACATATAAGTGATATCATATACTATTTATTTCTCTGTCTGACTTATTTCACTAAGCATAATATTCTCTACATCCATCCATGTTGCTGTAGAGGGCATTATTTCATTCTTTTTTTGGGGGGAGTAATATTCCTGTGTGTGTGTGTGTGTGTGTATACACACACATTTAAAAAAAATTTTATTAAAGTATAGTTGATTTACAGTGTTGTGTTTAATTTCTGCTGTATAGCAAAGTCACTCAGTTATACATATATATATTCTTTTTCATATTCCTTTCCATTATGGTTTATCACAGGATATTGAATATAGTTCCTTGTGCTATGTTGTAGGACCTTGTTGTTTACCCATCCTATATATAATAGTTTGCACCTGCTAATCCCACACTCCCAATCCTTCCCTCCCCCAAACCCCCTCCCCCTTAGCAACCACAAGTCTGTTCTCTATATTTGTGAGTCTGTTTTTGTTTCATAGATACGTTCATTTGTGTTTTATTTTTGATTCCACATGTAAGTGATATCATATGGTATTTGTCTTTCTCTTTCTGACTTACTTTGCTTAGCATGATAATTTCTAGGTCCATCCATGTTGGTGCAAATGACATTATTTCTTTTTAATGGCTGAGTAATTCCATTGTATGTATGTGTGTGATTATATATATATATATATATATATATATATATATATATATATATCTCACATTTTCTTTATCCATTCATCTGTTGATGGACATTTAGGTTGTTTCCATGTCTTGGCTATTGTAAATAGCGCTGCTATGAACATAAGGGTGTGTGTATCTTTTTGAATTAGAGATTCATCTGGGTATATGCCCAGGAGTGGAGTTGCTGGATCATATGGCAACTCTATTTTTAGTGTTTTGAGGAACCTCCATACTGTTTTCCATAATGGCTGTACCAATTTAAATACATTCCCGCCAATAGTGTAAGAGGGTTCTCTTTTCTCTACATCTCTCCAGCATTTATGATTTGTAGACTTTTTAATGATGGCCATTTTGACCGGTGTGAGGTGGCACCCCATTGTTGTTTTGATTTGCATTTCTCTAATAATTAGTGATGATGAGTATCTTTTCATGTGCCTATTTACCATCTGTATGTACCACATCTTCTTAAAACAATCATCTGTTGATGGCCACTTGGGTTGCTTCTGTGTAACTGGCTATTGTAAACAGTGCTTCTCTGAACATTGGGGCTCATGTATCTTTTCAAATTAGTGTTTTTGTTTTCTCCAATGTATTCATTTTTTTACCTCTTTTAGATAAGAGTAATATATAATTAATAACCATAAAAATGAATATCCAATATCTGAATTTTATTTTCTCACCCATATTTATATCAACTTTTAACATTTTTTTCTTTAGCTATCCTTACCTAATAAGTTGTTTTCTGAATGTTTCTATGATTTAATGAGTGTTTAATATTTTACAGGTTTCAGAAACAGTTTTTGATACTGAGAATGACAGAAATAGACTACTTCCAAAATCTCAATCTGAATATGAGCCTGATATTCCTCAATCAGGCCTAGAATATAGTGGTATTCATGAACTTGAGGACAGAAGGTAAAGAATATGTATACAGCTTTGCTACATGTTTAGTCCCATACTTTTGCCTTATTTTTGATTGACATTACTGTTTTCAGATCTCAACAAATGTTTCAGTTTAATCTACAAGACTTCCGGTGTTGTGCTGTCTTGGGTAGAGGACATTTTGGAAAGGTAATCTTTTAAATTTTCTTGGAATGCCTACAAAAGTAATAACTCACATGGGAAATAATTATCTTAATCTCATTTCAGGTGCTTTTGGCTGAATATAAACACACTAATGAAATGTTTGCTATAAAAGCCTTAAAGAAAGGAGACATTGTGGCTCGAGATGAAGTAGACAGGTTAGTTTTTTTAAAATGAAATTGTTTATTTTTCTGAAAATGTAGTTTATCATGAAAAATCAGTGTATGTATTGCAACAACAAAACTTTCTATTTTCCTAATACAGTTGACCGTTGAATAACATGGGTTTCAACTGCATGGGTCCACTTAAACATGGATATTTTTCAACAGTAAATGCTACAATATTACATGGTCTATGGTTGGTGAATCCACAGATGTGGAGGAACTGCAGATACAGAGGGCCGACTATAAATTATGCACGGATTAACCCCCATGTTGTTAAAGGGTCAACTGTAATAAATAAAGAAACTAAATAAATTAATGCATAAGGTAGGCATTAATTAAATGTTTTTCTTTCTAGTTAACTCCCTCTTCCCCTTCTTAAGACATTTTACTGCTGAGTGAATACCAAGGAAAGATGATGAAATGTTTAAACTAATTCTAATAAGCTTTTATACTTGGAAATGTTAAACTGTTTATATGGAATAGGAACTGTTATACATCTGTCGTTGGGTGAGGCTATTTCCTGTTCATACTACAGAAGTAATAAAATGTCATTTATGAATAATCTTCAGTTAACTGAATGGTTAATATATTCTGCTTTTGAAAATGCACCTACATCTATTTTTTGCTCTATGTTTCTGAAAATGGTATTTTTGACCACAGTATCTTACATTTCTGGGTGTAAATTGATACAGATACCTCTTCATCTACAATTATTAAAATGTAAGGACTTTGGGGATAATATTGTAATTAGGTTAGAGAATATACTTTAAAAAGACTACCTCGAATTAATGGAGTGGTTCAACATGGAAATTATTGTCTAATAAAATGGCATATTTATTACAGAATGAGACTCTCATTTGATATTTAGAAGAAGCAGTATTTTTCTTAAACCACCAGTTTAAGGAAGCACCAGTTGATATTAATAGAAGACAGCCCTGTATAATGAGAAGAGCCTGTGATTATCAGTGAGAAGACTTACCTAGTTCTGATTGTTCCTTCTTAATTAATGATTTGATCTCAGGGCAATTCACTGAACATCTTTGAGCCTCAGTTAACCCACATATTTTTAAAATATATTTTTTGGTAATACTTGCCTTACTGAATTGTGTTAAGTGCCATATAGATATATCAAATTGCTATTTTTAATATTTTTTCCATGATATGGGAAGTTCTTAGAATTAGGATAGATCTTAAAAAATGCGGGTTTCCTTTATATAAAAAAATCTCTTCCTTTTGGATTTGCCTATTTGTTTTTTATCCATTTCTTATACTTCTCAATTATATCAAAATAAACTCTTCCCTGATCTAAAACTACTTAGAGAGACTTTGCATAATATTTATGAAATATTCTGAACACTATAATGTATTGCTAACAACTGTATATTTCTGTTACATAAGTAGTTAAAGCAAACCTTTAATTACACTGTCAGTTTGTTTTTAATTACAGTAATAGTAAGGTCAAATGTTTTTCTTTTCTGGAAGAATGTTTGCTTTATTCCAGATTCATATATGGTAAATTTATTTACATCCTAAAATAATAGGAGACTGGTACTACCGCAGTTAATAATGGGAAAGTGGTAATTACTTGGTGGTCTGTATAACTTTCTGCTACACTGTTACTACTTTGAGCCACGTCTCTGTAGGAAAAAACTTCCTAATTAAATATAGATAGAATAATATTAATATTACTATTAAAGAAGAATGTCCAGATCAGAGGATGAAGCTTTAGCCACAACCTGGGACATTACCCCTACTTAAAATTAATCCAGCCTTAGTGAAAAGTTGATGAGTAATCTTTATCTAACTTCAGTTATAAATCCATGTATTCAGTAACACGGAAGTAAAATAATTTCCAGTAGAACCAGAAAAACAGAGAAATGTAAAATTCAGAGTGAGAAATAAAACTCACTCTTAGAGGACTTTGAGGAAGGCAGCAGAAAAAAGAGCAATTAGAGAAGTCAAGAAAAAAAATTAATTTAGAAAATAAGAAAACAGACCAGCATGTTCTTAAAAGTTATATAACTTGCCACTCTGAATAGTAAACAACTAAGCAGAAATCTTTTATATCCACGTTCTATCTCATCCTTTTAATAGATCCATAGAATTCAATGTTATTGCATATCAGTGGGTTTTTTTTCCTATAGATGTTTCTGAAATGCTTGATGGTTCTTAATGACAGTTTTCATTTCTAAATTTTCTCTTTCTAGTGTGAATTTTATTATTTTACTTATAGAAAATTCCAAATCAACTTGTTTTTTGTTGTTATTTGGTTTGGTCTTTTTTCTTCTAGTTTTATTGAGATATAATTGACATGCAGCACTGTATAAGTTTAAGGTGTACAGCATAATGATTTGACTTACATACATCATGAAATGATTGTCAAAATAAGTTAAGTGAACATCATAGAGATACAAAGTTAAAGAAATAGAAAAAAAATATTTTCCTTGTGATGAGAACTCTGAAGATTTACTCTTTTAACAACTTTCATATATAACATACAGCAATGTTAACTTTATCATATTGCACATTATATCTCTAGTACTTATTTGTCTTATAACTAGAAGTTTGTACCTTTTGACTGCCTTCATCCAATTTCCCCTCCCCTCACCCCATCTCTGGTAACCACAAATCTACATCTTTTTTTTTTTTTGCGGGCCTCTCACTGTTGTGGCCTTTCCCGTTGCAGAGCACAGGCTCTGGACGCGCAGGCTCAGCGGCCATGGCTCATGGGCCCAGCTGCTCCGCGGCATGTGGGATCTTCCCAGACCAGGGCACGAACCTGTGTCCCCTGCATCGGCAGGCGGACTCTCAACCACTGCGCCACCAGGGAAGCCCAAATCTACATCTTTTTAAAGGAACACAAATTATGCACTAACTTCAAAGTAATGTAATTCATGTACAAAGATCACGTTTTCCACCTACCATTAGTAGAACTTCTTTCTGAGTGCCATCTTCCCCCACTCCTGAGTAGGAATGTTAAATGTGTGTTACTGTTAATGCCTGCTCACTCAGCTTCCTTTTCTTACCAGTTCACATTTCAAAACAACAGAATAGACTTGGAAGTATATTTTTGTAGTTGCAGAACAAAAACACAGCTAGCCAGATTTTCTATATATATCATATATACGTATATATGATTTTTTTTCGTATATATGATTTAATCCTGATTAGCCTTATTAATGTTGTAATTTTCCACTGACCAAAATAACTATTTATATAGTTTTTAAGTTTCTATCATGTCTAATAATGTACTGAAGGAAGTACACCAAAAAATGTTAGAATGGACCTAGTCACTTAGGGAGATAAAACATAAATACATTAGTTATATAAATAAAACAGATTAGATACGTTTGAGTTTAAGCTGAACAATGAAGGTGTGCTGGTGGATTTAGGTAAGGCCTTGTAAAGAAGATTGGATTTGTGCTGATCTTTGGCAGATAGAAGATATTTGGGAACATGGAGAGGAGAGAAATGACAAGATAGAGGAAAATGTTCTGGACAGAATGAAGTTTGAAGTTTTGAATAAGGTTGGATTGTTTCATGGACTTTTAAGGAGAATATACAATTTAGATTAGGTTGGGAAAAGTTAAAGACTTACGGAGCAGCTTTCTGGTGTGCTGTATAATGCTTAAAATTAAAATTATTGTTCCTGTTGGGGTCTATAATAATCCTTCCTCCTTTACCTAATAGTCCTAAGACATCTATCCAGCCCTCATCAATATTGTCAGTCCTCATCAAACAATTCTATGAATGGCATTAAAACCATTTTAAGAGGAATTCTGGTTAATCCTTTAGACCATTTACATGTTCAACACAGGTCTAACCTTATACTTATCCAGTTGAGAATTAGTAATTCACCCATAGTGGATTAGTAATTCACCCATAAACCATACACAGTGAAGAGGCCACGTTTGCCATCTAGTTGAGCCCAAAACATCTTGCCAGTTTGTCTTATTTCATTTCATGAATATTTTATCCTCATTAGCCAAAATTTAGATTAACATAGTAAATCAATTGTTTTAGAATCTGTCTTACAGATCTTGCCCAATTGGTCATTGTTTTCCAATAAATTTAAATGGTGATAAAGTCAGAGCTGTTAACTGTTCTTTCTAATCTTCTGTGAATTTATTTCTAATAGTGACTTAATTTGTAGTAACATTTAGAAACCTTGCATATGTATGTAGACATAAGCCCAACGCTTTAGAAACAATTACAGTGGGGCTTTCTGTTTCTGAGTATATATAAAGTTGTAAACAGATTGTGTGAAATAAGAGGGTAAGAGTTCATCTAGAATGTGACCATATTAAATGGAGTTTAAACACTATTTCATAATAGCTGCATTTGCTGTCAGTATTTAAAACTGAACAGGTGTTTTAGTTCATAATTCAGAATACAGCTATATTAACAGCAATAAAAATTCCATGTTCCTTCTACACAACAGGTATACTCTTAAATGTTTTCAAAATTCTATTTAATTTTCTTGAGTCATAGCAGTATAATCTGGATACCCAAACAAATGCTTTAATCTTTAAATTAACCTTTTTAAAATTAACTCTGTAGAGATCCAAAAGAAAGGAGAATGGGTCTACCTCCTTCTAACATTAGAATTTTGGTTTGGTATTTTGAAATCAATAACCAAGTACACACACACACACACACACACACACACATCTAAGCAGTTCTTTAATTTTAAAAATGAAAGCATTATTAATGCTTTTCAACAAACATTAATGTTAATTTTTGATTCCAGTCTCAAAAACAAACAAAAATGCCTATTTTGTATTAGAAACATAAATGTAATCTAATTGTCAATAAAATACGTCTGTAGGTATATTTATTTTGATCAGATGCTTAAAGTGTTAATTCCGAGTTGTATTTGAATAATATTTGGCCTGGTTTTCTTCTGCTTTGAGGTGTTTTTTGTTGTTGTTGTTTAGATTTTTTTTTCTTTTTTTTGTTTTTCCCCAGTTATACATACACATGTATCTATTCTTTCTCAAATTCTTTTCCCATTTACGTTTTTACATAGTACTGAACAGAGTTACTTGTGCTATACAGTAGGTCCTTGTTGGTTATCCATTTTAAATATAGCAGTGTGTACATATCTGCTTTGAGTTTTAAGTCAGGTTGATTTACTAACTATTTTCAGGGGGAAGAAGAGTGGTATTTTTTTGCTATTTAGGCAAAATTGTTTCAGAGTCAGTAAGTTTGACCACTGTTCTTTTAAGCAGCTTGTAAGAGTTCTTACAGGGAAATCTGTGATAGCTATAGATTTTATAGATAAATTGTATCATTCTCCAGGAGCTTCCTTGAAGTATGTTATAGAATTCTCCATGTAATCTCTTTATTTTCCAGTTAGCCTTCTAAATTAAAATTTTATGCAGTGTATCTTTACCTCTCAGCTTCATATATTATACGATAGAATATTTGTATACCATAGCTTGTGAATTATAAATATATACTGTCCTTGAAATTGCCTTGATCAGAAAATTTGTATTTTAAAATTATGCTTTAGGTTGCTAAATCCTCTGACCAATTCCTGAAAATTTTTCACAATTCACTCCTAATTAAGCCTTTTTTATTAACTATTACCACTAGCCATATGTGTGCTACTCTGATACTATCAATGTGAACTTTATGTCATGCTAATCATATTTAGTTTTCATTAATATATTTCTATTAAAGTTATATATATCAAGTAGCCCAAATTTTTCAAAGCATTTTTAGCAAAACTAGGACACATTTTATGGTTTTAAAGTTATAATGATTAAGAACTTTGCTTATTTTAGAGTTTAGTAATTTTTAAAGAATGTTATTTCCAACTAGAACTTAAAAAAAAAATACCAGTGATTTTTAAATGTTTTCTCTTACAGCCTGATGTGTGAAAAAAGAATTTTTGAAACTGTGAATAGTGTAAGGCATCCCTTTTTGGTGAACCTTTTTGCATGTTTCCAAACCAAAGAGCATGTTTGCTTTGTAATGGAATATGCTGCCGGTGGGGACCTAATGATGCACATTCATACTGATGTCTTTTCTGAACCAAGAGCTGTGTGAGTATTTAGCATTTCTCTGAGTTTCTTCATGACTGATTTCTTTCTGGGAAGGAAAAAAGCTCTCTGAATTTTAGATTTATTTTTTTCCCTCATATGGAAAATAGATGAAGGAATAATAGAACTTACTTACCTTTTTGCCATAAATAAATGTATCTATTCTTCTCTGTTGTTCATGTTGAAAATTTCATGGATTACCCTAAATCACACTTGATAATTTTACAATTTAGGTTTATTTTAGTAAAATTTCTTTTTTTTTCCAGTATATTTTCTCCCTAGGGAATGCCATCTAGGACCATGGCTTTAAATATTAACTATACTCAAAGTACATTGTTAAGTGAAAAAAGAAAATGTAGAAGAGTTTGTATTATATATTTGTATGAAATACTTGTATTTGCATTTTAAAGGGTAATTTAAAAGAGTATGTCTTAAGTGTTTGCTTGCATGTGCTTACAATATCTCTAAAGAATATAAAAGAAATTGGTATGCGTATCACCTCCAATGAAAGGCATAGAATCCAGATATGATACTTAATAAATAACTGGGTATACTGTTTAAAATATATATTTCACTGAACACTTACAGGATATCAGGTACTGTGTTAAATATTTTCATTTATCGCTAAAACCCTTTTTGTAGTTTTTGAATTTGATATTATATGAAGGTTTTGCTTATTCAGATGCAAAAGAATAAATAATAGCAAACATTTGTGATTAAACATAATTATATATATTCTTCCCCTGTTGTTATCCCAGTTTTAAAGCTCTTAAGTGTTGGAGCTAGGATTTGAACCTAGGAAAATGCTCTTAATAGCTACACTGTATATGCAGATGTTTACCAAATTTATATCTCCAGCCCTTACCTCTTACCTAAACTTCCAATTCCAATAACATTCAGCAGCCAGCTTGACTCTTCCCTTTATATGGCTAATAAGTATTTCTTGTTTAACGTCTCAAAATGAACGCCTGATATTTCCCATTTCCCCCCACCTCACCCACCACTCCCCAGCCTGTTACTCTTCTAGGCCTCTCTCTTATTAAATGGCAATACCATCTACCAGTTGTTCAAGCCAAAACACAGGGAGTCATTCTTGATTCTCTTTTTTCCTTACATGCAACATCCAAATTTTACCTCCAAAACATAGCCCAAATCATAAAACTCATAAACCAGTAGTAAAACTTTATTGAGTTTATTAGTGAATTTTTATCACTTGTCTGTATTCTGACAGCTGACATTTGTGTAACATTTTTACTTTCATTCCTTTATTTGATTCTCATCATAACCATCAGAAGTATAATACAGCAGATAGTAGTACTAGGGCATTAGTTCTGATGGATAGTGAAGCTTTCAGAAAAGGAGGCAAAAGCCACAAAATAATAGAAGGCTACTAATAATTCATTCCCTGCATATTTAAAAATTAATATTTAAAAATGAAAAGCAGGGCATCTAGATTACACCTAGCCCTGTACGAACTGCCTTGGGAATTTGTTTTGTTATGCCTTTTCTTTAATAAATATAAAATCCTATTCTGCCTTAACAAACTTTTTATTTTTGCTGAGATTACAAATTATATAGTACCAATGAAACAATTAAGCCCAGTGAAATACAAGAATAAAACGCTTTATTGCAATACTTCATATCTAAAGTACCTCCCTCTAATCATTCAGATCTCACCTCAAATGTCATTTCTTTGGAGGTCTTTCCTCATTACTTTAACTAAAATACCACTGTATCACTAACGTCTAAATCAGGCCACACTCTATTCTATTTTATATTTTATATTCTCCATAGCACTTTATACCTGAAATCACCTTATTTATTTTTTACATTTTTATTGTCTGTCTCCCCTCACTAAAGGGGAGCAACGAGGACTATGTGTATTCTGTGTACTAGTGGAACACCTAGAAGGGTGACTCACATATACTAGGCAAACGTTGTATTCTTATTGCTTGAGACGAAGGAATCAAAATTAATTTGAGTCCTAGCTTTGCTGTGTTCTGGCTATGTCGCTTTAGATAAATTAGTTACTCTCTCTGCGAGCTTCATTTTCTGCTTCTGTAATATATTTATTTTAAAGGTTTGATTTGATGATACCCAGTATACCCAGTTATTTATTAAGTATCATTAGGACAATCTGTTTACAAATAATGGAACAAAAGAGAAATCAGGGTATTTTTATAATTGTTACAGTATTGTTTTGCCACCAAAATAAGTTTGCTTAAAAAAAACTACCTTAAGCAGTTTTAGAATCACATGTGTTTTAATGGACTTCAGCTAAATCTTTGAAACTTACGATAAATAATTACTTAAGATCTAATGTATAATCAAATATTTATAAATAGTTGCGTTTTAAAAAATCTCCAAATTATGGTTCCATTTTTTAAAAAATAAACACAAAACATATCTACATGTACACGTAAATACATTCTAAAAGTTTGAAGGACATTCACCAAACTAACAAAAGTAGTTACCTTTACGGATAGTAGTGGCGTCGGGGTGAGATGGAGATGGATGAATGAAAAATTGTGCTTTAGGGTAGGGATATTATGTGTATTTTATAGAGGAAATATCCATGTATTACTTGTAAAATTAAGAACTGATTCTCCTAAGTGTCTCCTTATAGGCTATTCTACACTGAAGACAGATCTGCATTTTTTAATTCATTCATTTATTTATTACCTACCTCCTTATTCAGTAAGGCTATTGTGTATCAAGCATTTTGCTAAGCATTTAGGCTAAACACTGAAAAAGACAAACATGGTCTGATCCCTCAAGAGTTAATATTCTAGCTGGGTTGAAGTTTTTCTAAGATCTAAACCTGTTTATCCAATTTCTAGACCTCTTCACCTTTCCCAAGGCAATTTGAGGTCAATATGTCTAAAGGCAAACTCACTTTCCCCACAAAACTTTGGCTACTTCTGTATTTCTCCACCTATTCATTACAATAAAAAGGAAACCTTGAGAGTCATCTTCAGCTTTTCCCTCTCCCTCATCCTTTATAGCTAATGAGACACCAAGTCCTATCATGCTCGTTTTAAAGTTTCTCTTGAATCCATCTCTTATTCTCTTTGTTGCCACTACATTAGAGGTACTCATGATCTTTCATCTGTACTATCATTTTAGCCTTATCTGTTCCTTTTCCCTCTGGATATCTACCTACTTCCACTCTACTTCATACTACTATCAAGAAAGTTCTCTGTAACATAAATCTGATTATTCTGCCCTGATTAAAATGGTTTGATTTGCTATCACTAAGAGAAGAATTTTCAGTACAGGCATACCTCATAGATATTGCAGGTTCAGTTCCATACTGAAACAAACATCATAATAAAACAAATATCATAATAAAGTGAGTCGTGAATTTTCTGGTTTCCTGGTGCATAAAAAAGTTACATTTACACTCTACTGTAGTCTATTAAGTGTTCGATAGCATTATGTCTAAAAAAAACAATATACATACCTTAATTAAAAAATACTTTAGGGCCTCCCTGGTGGCGCAGTGGTTGAGAGTCCACCTGCCGATGCAGGGGATACGGGTTCGTGCCACGGTCTGGGAGGATCCCATATGCCGCGGAGCGGCTGGGCCCGTGAGCCATGGCCGCTGGGCCTGCGCATCCGGAGCCTGTGCTCCGCAACGGGAGAGGCCACAGCAGTGAGAGGCCCGCATACCGCAAAAAGAAAAAATAAAAAAAAATAAAAAAAAAAATTAAAAAAAAATACTTTATTGTTAAAAAATGCTAACCATCATCTGATCCTTCAGCAAGTCATAATCTTTTTGCAATAATAATGTCAGAAATCACAGATCACCATAACAAATATAATAATGATGAAAAAGCTTGAAATATTGAGAGAATTACCAAAATGTGACACAGAGACCTGAAGCGAGCAAATTCTGTTGGAAAAATGGCGCCCATAGTGTTGCTGCATTCAGGGTTGCCACAGACCTTCAATTTGTAAGAAAACACAGTTGTCTGTGAAGCACAATAAAGTAAAAACATAGTAAAACAAGGTATACCTGTGTTCATAATATGACATTCAAGGTCCTTCACAACTTGATCTCAGGCTATCTTTTCAGCTGCATCTCCCGCTACTTCTTCCTTATCCTTTACTTCAGCCACAATAAACTCATTATGGTTGTCAAACAGGTTATGCCTTTTACACGTCTATTCCTTTCCCTCTTAAGGGAATACCCTGTATTTCCCCCACAAAAGTTCTACCTTTCATACCGTCCTTCTGCCTTTATGATGGCATATTGTACTTTCTTCGAAGACCCAGATCAAATGTCTACCTCAAGGGCTTCAGTGACTCCACTAGGCAAAGATAATGGCTTCCATTTTAGAGACTGCATTTTTCTTATTTTTAAATTTCACCCCTAATATTTAGCACATATCTTACTTATATGTCTGGCACATAGTAAGGACTAAATAAATACTTGTGAAATTAGTTAACTACAGGGTTCTGCTTTGAAGCATAAAAGTATAAACTGGGATTCAAGAGTAGTGGAATTTATTAAACTTCTTTTGATTTAATTCTTAAAACAGATTTTATGCTGCATGTGTAGTTCTTGGGTTGCAGTATTTACATGAACACAAAATTGTTTATAGGTAAGTAAAGTTTTGATATTTTCTAATTGCTTATTTTGATATGAAGTAGAATTAAAGATAATTAAGAAGGATATTTTGTGTTTAACCAGCTTCTTAATTTTCTCTTTTGTATGATAATTGACCACTAAAAAAGTTAAATTCCAATTTTGAAAGACATGGTTAACACAATAATTATATGATAAACTTCTTTGTTACTTGTCCTCTGCCCATTACCTAATTAGAATAGTCAGATTATAAGTTGGCCTATGATAACACAATTTACCAACAATATTCATCCTGGTGAATACTTTATATTCAACTGATCCACTTGTGCCAGATTATAAAACATCACCTTGCTTCCTTCATTAAGCCTTGCTGTCAACTAGACAGTGTACTTGATGACATATCTGATTTATGTACTGGCACAAACTCCTTACCAAATTGCAGACTAGTTAGAAATAGTTCATAGCCCAGCAACTAGTCCATGGTTAACACTTTGAATAACATTGCTCTAGATCAGACAAATTATGAGAAGGCCAGTAAGAATTAAAAGACTATAAACATCAGTTTATTCAAACTGCTAACAATGTTTCCAAGATAACAGTTTCCTAATGGCCCTATTTAACTTAAAGAATAAAACATTTTCAACTTAATTTGTAATCATTTACTATGACTTAATAGCTTCCTCTTTATTTTGAATTATTTTCTTAGAAGGTTAAACCTGCTCCCTTATACCTTACTTATACTGTTTGTTTGATAATTCATTCTTACGGATGGCGTGTAGGCAAACTTCAAAGTTAGTCCAAATCCGAGAGCTCCCTGATGCTCTGGTGCTTTGGATTTGGCGCTTTCACTGCCGTGACCCAGGTTCAGTCCCTTGTGGGGGAACTGAGATCCCCACAAGCTGCGTGACATGGCCATTAATTAATTAATTAATTAACCTTGCGTTAAAGATCCATGAACTCCTTCTGAGCTTTAAAATATATATTTAAATAGATCAAACATTTCTCTTTTAGATACATTCTTCCTTTTCTACATAACGGGGAAAATATTCAGAAATTATTTTTTTGTAAAGTAATAAACTTGCCAAAAGGAAGAAAATGAACATTTGTAATATGGTATTTAAATCTCAAACCATAACTTGAAAAAATTCATTTTTAGTAAAGAGAAAGTACAGCTCCTATTAAAATGATATTTTTACTTTATTATCTATTGATTTTATTGATTTTTTTTTCATTTTGCATTTTTTTATCCTGAACAGAGATTTGAAATTGGATAACTTATTGCTAGATACAGAGGGCTTTGTGAAAATTGCTGATTTTGGTCTTTGCAAAGAAGGTAATTGGCTATTTTAAAGTGCCTTTTCTAATAGATTACTATTCCTTTGTACTTTGGAAGTTTTCAAATTTGTGGAGAGCAAAGTGTATTTTTTAATTTATTAAAAATTAAACTTTAACTTATTCTTTATTGAGACTTACAGGTTGTTCATATAACCTAATTATATTATTAAGAATTTATTCTGTGAATATGAATAAGGTTAGGTTTTCAGAAATCATAGTATAAAAACAAGATTCTCTTTGTATGATAATAATTCTCTCTACTCTAAGAAAGCATTGGTTAAGCACCAAATTTTTTGCTTTGCTGGGATTGTGCAGAGTAAATTATGCATGGCTAAAAACTTCTCTCCTGCTTCTTAAAACTTTTAACATTTTAAATAGGAAAAAAATATGCATATGCCTCAAGAATCTTTTATGTACCTATACATGTGTGTGTGTGTACACACACAAACATGTAAATAAATATGTAAACTGGGGAAATTTGAATCAAGAGGTAGCATAAGAAAATGTAAAGAGCATGGGCTTAGGCACCACACAGTCCTAAGTTTGAATCCTGGCTCTGCCAGTTATTTGCTGTGTCTTGGACAAGTTACTTTTAACCTCATTGAGTCTGTTTCCTCAGCTATAAAATAAATATAATCCTTCTTGTTTAGGAGTATTATAAGAATTAGAGATAAGTATGTGGCACAGTGTCTAACATATAGTAAATAGGTACACTTAATACACTGTATTGTACCAAACATTGTCTGTCTCCCCCTCTACTCTGGTAGCTTCCTGTTTCTTATTCAGCTTTCTTTCCATAGTATATAGTATAGTGCTTGGCACATCTTAAGTATTCAGTGAATGCTTAATTAATAAGTAATTGGATGAATTAATGAATGAACTTTATAAATCTGTGTCCATCAGTTACCAATTGACCTCCTAATTATTGAATCTAATGAAAGTTTTTTTTCCTTTTTTGGACTTCTCGGTATTGGACACTATTGACTTAAATGCTTTTGTTCCTCTAGAGTCTGGCCTTAGCCCATTGCTTTTCTCAGGTAGTTTTTAACTAGCAACTATATTCTAATGATTTCCAAATCTATTATTTCCTTTCCTAACATATATAGTCAACTATCTACTAGACAGTTTTACTTGGTCAACAGGTACCTCAAACGCTGCAGAAGCAAGTTTCTTTTCCTCAGTCTTGTTTGAAGTTGATGGTGCCACAGTCATCTCAGTCTCCCAATTTGAAAATGTGGAATTATCCTGGACTCTCTCCTTTTCAATACTTTCTACATCCCGTTAATCACCAAATTGTGCTGACATCTACTCCTTAATATTCCTTAAGTTTTTCATCTTCCCTCTACCACTGCCAACCATCATCTTGTTTTGACAAGACTACTTTAATAGCCTTTTAACTTTTCTGTCTCTGTTCTTTTTCTCCCTCAAATCAATCTGCCATGTAATTGCTAAAATGCAAAAGGGGCCCATATAAATACAGATCTGATCATGGTACGCTGCTACTGAAAACCTTCAGTGGCAAAGATGTGATATACATTGCCCTTCCTGATCTGCCTGCCTCCTTCTCCAGCCAGATCTCTTGCAGCTGTTTGCCTAGTACTCTCTGTTGCAGCAACAATAAACTGCTTACAGTCTTTGTCTCTCCACCACTATCACTCATCTCAGCTCTATTTGCTGACTAACATCTGCTCATCCTTCACTCAACTCAGGTGTCACCTCTGCAGATAAGTTACCTGAGGCTCCTCTCCTCCTATCCCAACTAACAAGTCAGCTTTCATAAGATGGTGTGTATAATGTGCTTTTAGCAGTTTAGAATACAATGAGACATTTTCTTCAATATGTAGAATGTATGTTTGACTAATTTATTACTAAATTTTGAGAAACATATTTAGAAAACAAGTTAGCTAAAGTCTTTAATGTATTTTGAGTTTGATTACCATGCACAAATGTACACTTCAATTTTGCTTCCTAAGGATATCTTCTAATTTTTTTGCCAGATTTTTTTCTTTGCTAACAAATATTTGAATTTTACCTTTTTCAGGAATGGGGTTTGGAGATAGGACAAGCACATTTTGTGGCACTCCTGAATTTCTTGCCCCAGAAGTATTAACAGAAACATCCTATACAAGGGCTGTAGATTGGTGGGGCCTTGGCGTACTTATATATGAAATGCTCGTTGGTGAGGTAAGCAGTATAAAATAGGTAAAAGGGAAACGTGATTGAAAGAACAAATCATGTCACTTATAAAACCACTTAATATGTCTCCTGCGTAAGTAGAACTTAAGCTTTATAAATATTTATATATTAGTAATTGCCTATGATCCTATATTACCTTCACCATCTTTTTTAGATTTTTATATTATCTGTGGAATGTATACCAATGCTTCAGAAATAGTTTCTTATACTTCAGTTTTGCTCTGGTTATATTTTATGATTTTTAAACACAATCACACGTAACTGATTATTTCATAAGAAATAGAAAGCAAGAAGACTGATAAAAGGAATGTACTCTGTACCTGTAAAGAAAGGTCAGCTATATATTAGTCAAAAATAAATGTTACCTTCAAAAGCGATACAGTAGAATTGAAAAGATTAACATTTTTTTCCCTACTGTTTTCTTTAGATTAACTTAAAATAAATTTCTGGGGATAACTTAGTTGTATACAGAAATTGTTACCACTTAGAAGACAGTGAATTATATCTAATTAATAAAGCAGTAAGAAGAGACTAATCTATTTTGTCATAAATTATTGGAAATGATAAATTAGGGTAGAATTTAAAAAGTAAATATTTAGACAAGTAATTGAAAATTACTCAGATGGGTTTGATGATCTTGAGATGCAAGAAAAATTACCTTGCATTGGTTCATTGTTCTGCAGTTTCCCTAATGCCAATGACCAACCTTGTACATTCTAGGCATGAAAAAACTAGTGGCTGAATGATGAATGACTAAATTATTGAATGTCAGAAACTTCTAAAGTTTTGCTCTGTGATTGTCATTTAGTGGCACTTATACCAAACAAGTAAATAAATGAATTTAGTTCATCCAATGACAGTACTTTTTGATATGTCAAATTGGAGTGGAAACTTGGAAAAGGAGGAAAAGAAATAGCAAATTAAAACATTTACTATGTGCTAGGCACTATTCTATGTGCTTTATAAGTATTAGCTCACTTAATTTTTCAGCAAACTTTAATGAGCTCAATAGTAGTCTTATGTTAATCTCCAGATGCATAAATAGAGACACAAAGAAGTTAATAGCTTGCTTAAAGTCACACAGCTCTCATATGATGGAGCTGGGATTTTAACCTGTCTGTAAACCATTGTGGTTTGCTGCCTGCAGGATAGGGTATTTAATATACCCAAAGTTATTTCTTTTCTTAAGACCATGGGTTCAGATCTGAATTTTTCACCTCTATTTAGAAAAGCATAAAGATGGAAAGGTATATTTTATCCCTAATCCACAGTGGTCTTTACTTTCTATGAGTGCCAGAAGTACTCATAATAGTTGTTTCTGTAAGCTCTGACATACTTGAACTTTTTTTTTTAATAGGTTTATTTTATTTATTTACTTATTTATTTTTGGCTGCGTTGGGTCTTCGTTGCTGCATTCAGGCTTTCTCTAGTTGTGGTGAGCGGGGGCTGCTCTTCGTTGCAGTGCGCGGGCTTCTCACCGCGGTCGCTTCTCTTGCTGTGGAGCATGGGCTCTAGGGCGCAGGCTCAGTAGTGGTGGCACACGGGCTCTAGAGCATAGGCTGAATAGTTGTGGCGCACAGGCTTAGTTGCTCCACGGCATGTGGGATCTTCCCAGACCAGGGCTCGAACCTGGGCTCAAACCCATGTCCCCTGCAATGGCAGGCGATTCTTAACCACTGTACCACCAGGGAAGCCCCGGCAGTTGCTTCTTAGTGCAGTCATTATGCCTGCAGTCTCTAATTGTGTTTTGCCACCATTAATTTGCTGTTGACTGTGAAATTCAAACCACATCCATGTCTGATGTATTTCTACAAAGTCTGTGCTTCCCTCTGTAGTAACACTTATTACTGTATTTGCCTTACCCATTTCCTTCTGTCTTTCCACAAGAAGATTTCAATAAGAGTATATGGTGTATCCTCTGGTTAGTAGTTACCTATCTATTGTGACTTCCTGTAATCCTTATTTGTTTGATGTTTTGGTGGGTCTGTTTTTTTGTTTTTATTTTTCCTTTTTCTTATTTTCCTCACTATCTGGTTCTTGGTTGTACTTCGGAACTTTGAATAGATGATGAGATTTTACTGTATTGAAACTCATTTTGATTGACTCAAGGGTATTTCTTCTAGTCTCCCTTTCCTGGTGATGATGAAGAGGAGGTTTTTGACAGTATTGTAAATGATGAAGTAAGGTATCCAAGGTTCTTATCTACAGAAGCCATTTCAATAATGAGAAGGGTAAGAATTAATGATTTATAAAACTACTGAAATTTTTTAAAGAACATTTCCCAGTAGAATTTTAGAAGTTGCTTTTCAATTATAGATGTTGCATGGTTTAGACAAACACATACCAAAAGAAACATCTAAAGCTTTGCAAGTTATGAGAATCCTTGTCAATGAGTCCCTGGTTTTATATTAACTTTCTTCCTTTATATTGTGTTAGTTATTAAGAAGAAATCCTGAGCGGCGCCTTGGAGCTGGTGAAAAAGATGCAGAGGATGTAAAAAAGCACCCATTTTTCCGAGTAAGTATGAAAGTTTAAAATTTTTTATGAAACTATAGCAATTAGGAGTAGGAAACTAAACTGGTCATTTTATATTTTGTAATCCAGCTAATTGATTGGAGTGCTCTGATGGACAAAAAAGTAAAGCCGCCGTTTGTACCTACAATTAGAGGGCGGGAAGATGTTAGTAATTTTGATGATGAATTTACCTCAGAAGCACCTATTCTGACTCCACCTCGAGAACCAAGGATACTTTCAGAAGAGGAGCAAGAAATGTTCAGAGATTTTGACTACATTGCTGATTGGTGTTAAGTTGCTACACAATGTGAAACCAAGCAGACTGACTCATAAGAAGACCTCCTAAAAATAGCAACCCTTCATTTGCTCTCTGTGCCAACAAAAGCTTCTGAGTTTTTTTTAAACATATGAAGATGTGTTTAAAAATACTATTCTAATACCTTCTTGAAAAGTGGCTTTTCAATGTATTTTCAACGTAAATCTGAACACTGGAAACAGTTTCATGGAGTTTAAGCTGAATGAACATCGGCCATGAAAATCTATCAGAAATGAATACTTTTGGATCAATAGTCTTATTTTTAAAAAAAAAAAAGAAACAAAAAAAAACACTCTTCTACAGTCCCTAGCTTTGCTGTACTCCTGTCTTAAGTGGAAGGAAAATTAATCAGTTAACTTCCTTAGCTGTATTTTACAAAAAGAGGAAAAAAGGGCTTGGGATGCTATTACTATTCACACATAGTATGATTCTGTTTGAATAAGGCAAATGCTCTTATTTTTGTAAAGAAATTACTGTAATATCAAAAAAATTAGTGTGTGCACATTTTGGGGCTTTTTTTCTTTAACAGAATGAGTTGATGTCTTGTATTATAAATTTTTTATATTTATTAGGAGAAAGTTTTTATTGCCTTATCTTTACCAACCGTGTAACAGAGCCTCATGGCTTTCCAACAGAGCTACTTGCCAAACAATTATGTTTATTAAACCAACTATGCTGAAACAAACAGAAACAACTAAACATCTACGTTTACTTAAAATTTTAAGAATGAGGACTTATGATCAGCCTGAACCAAGATACTGTTACCTGTATGCATTCCCAAAGTCTAGATACTCAGTATGTTCAGTCATACCTTCTTCCCAAATCAGTGAACTGATTACTCCTTTTTTTGATATTGTACATTTATCAACCTAATTCATCTTGTTCTTGTGTCTACTGTAGAAGGGAACTATATCTTTGTTAAAACATAGGGATTATCATTGTATACATGCTGTGAACATGTATATGTGCAAGTTGTAATGTATTCTATGTTGTAGGTTTATTATTTAATTTCACCACTTCATCACTTTTGTACAGTGGCCAAGCAGACACCTCAGACTCCAGCATTTACGTTAAGTGCATTTGTACATTTTAGGCCACTGGATCCAGATTTTATATTGGCAGTTACTGAGGGCAAAAGCAATATTTTATAACAGAATGTATAAATATTTTTGATAAAACAGTCTATATTTTATAAAAATTATTATAACACTAAAGCTGTACCTCAAAAGTCTCAAAAATAATTTGATCAAATACTTTTTTACAGCTCTTCAGAGGATCCATTTGTGGCTTTTTAATGCTCTTATAAAGATAGGGAAGTCTTTCTGCAAGCCATGACTTTTCTACTTGCCTGGAGTTTTGGGTTTTTTCGTTTTGTTTTAATTGTTTTCCCTCCTAGTCTATGACTTTATTGTTTTTCCCTAGTTCAATAATAACATCTTTGATTCTGTGCTTAGCATGTTAAGGCCATCATACCTCAGGAATAGCAAGTTGTTAACTAACCATACTGAGTTAACCATTTAATCACTATGATCTCATGTCTTAAAAGTTGTTCAAGTTTAAATCCTATGAGAAAAATGAAAGCACATTGATTTATAGAGAATTGAGCTTAAAACATTTATGAATATTTCAGCCTTGCCAGGGTGTGTTGGCATGTTTTTGCTATACTCTGAGAACAGTTAAAATTGTTCAGAGATAATTTCTGTTTCCTTACAAATTGATTATTACCCATGATCCTTTGGGGGAAAATCTTATAGGAAGAGGGAGCAGCAATATGTTGTTTAAAATTCTTTTAAAATGCCAGTTAACTTCCTTGGTGAAGGACAATAGAGGATCTTAGCTTAATTGTCTGGTTTTAATGTAAACAGTGTTAATACAACATTAAAAAAAACACTAAATACTTTTGAGGTACAGTCTGCTCACCTTTTCTGGTTCTCAAATATGCATAGAAAGCAATGTCTAAAATAGGCGTTTAGCATTAAAAACTGACATAGCATTTTGTAACTACACAGTGTACAGAATTTTTTTTTAATTGAAGTCAATCACTAAAAAAATTAGAGGGCAGGGTATATTCACACAATTAAGCTGAAGAAAGCACTAATTTTTTCTGTAGTTTTAAAAATATATATATTTTAGTCAGATTTAAAATTTTTAAACTCTATAGAATGTAAATATATTTTGTTATTACTGTATGTGTAAGTGACTGCTCAAGCACTTTGTAAGGAAATTAAGATATTTTAGAATGGTACACTATGCATTCAAATTAAATGTGCCTTTATGTCATTTTAAGAAAAAGTGTTTTGCAGTCATAAATTACCACAAATGCACAAATTAAAGTTTATTAGATTGTAATTTGTAACTTTGTTTTTAAGTATTATTTCCTTTTGGAAACTTCCTATTGGTCAGAATATGTATTAGCTTTCCTAGATTCAAGATCTCAAAGACTAGTTAACTTTAGTTAGCCTTCTTACAGGTACTTTTTGTCCTGGGGAAGGACAAAATCATTAAGAGTCAAACCAAATTGTCTACTTCACTGGTAACAGTGGGGAAATTTTGCATTCTGTTCCTGTAAGTTTAGTAGCATCTTTCATTCAGTGGTTACTTACGGGATGTCTTCTGTGTGCTAGACACTAAGGATAGAAAGGTGACAAAAAAAACGCACCAATGTCTTCATAAATGAAGAATGGTAAACATTAATGCTAAAATGCAAGCACTAGTACTATATGTACTTTTCTCTTGTTTGAGAATAACTTATTTAATTTTAGAATCTGACCTTTCAGAAAATAGGTAAATGAAAACAGAATACTAGCCATTTTATAGTCATCTTATTCAAAAATTACAAATGGAATATTTCAGAAATGTAAAAAGAACCCTGCTATCTCTGTGACACAGATTAAGGTCATAATGTAATCACCATTGTATGTTGACTAGGTGAAAGCTGCATTAAAGATTCAAATCTAACAAAATTTTTACAGGTGCTGCTGATCTTCCCAAAGCAACTGAGGGTGAGTATGAGAAACCCAAAAGAACAAATGCCAACCCATGGATCATATTTTTAATATAGAATTTTTGTTTACCTTCTAGCTATCTCTTGAGATCTAGTGTTTCTCTGAGCTATAAGCTTTATATGTATATACATATATAACTATATGTGTTTATAAATATATGTATGTAAATATATACATATATAAATAGAGGTAAGTTTGTAAAGTAACTTCAAAGTGTCAAAAATCTTGCGTAATTCCTTCTGGTAACTTGACTAAGTAGAAACTCAGACATCCAGTACGAAAACATAATTTGAGTCATTGCTGGTCTCATTAAAGATAAGAGTGGTCTCCAGCCACCCCTCACCCCAAAGTAAGCAAACAAACTTGAGCATGAATCTGCACACACTAGGGCTTCAGCTCCTAAGAGTTAGGGAATATCCAAGCACAAAAGTGAGAATACTCAGAGGTTGGGATGGAAGCTGAGTCCACAGATTAGGCCAGAGAAGTAGGAAGTTGGAGAAGATAAGAGCCAAAATGGCAGGGAGCTGACTTTGGAAATGCAGACACCCAGAAGAAGTGGAGTTGCCAAGGATGGATTTCTATAGCAATACCATTATGAGGATAACACACCTTGGAATTGCAGTAGAACTTATATGTTCTGTGCTAAAATTCTCTAGAGGAGCTCAAGTTCTATTTTGCAAGTCACTCTCCATCTACCAGTAGAATCAAATACTTTCTCAGTGAAAGCTTTCCTGGATGGAAATATATAGGATTTCAACAGGTTAAGATCAAATAATACACTATCACAGCTCACCAAATACATGAGAGACAGCAAGTTATCTTGAATGAAGCCAATAAAAATAGTAAATATAGACAGCCCCTCCAAAAGATTGCAAATGTTAGAATTCTCAGATATAAAATTTAAAATAACTATATAAAAAAGTTTATATACCTAAAATTTACGAGGATAAATATGTAAAATGAAATTTGAAAGAAATTAACAAACATTTTTAAAATCCAAAAATTAAAAAAATATATAAATGACCAAATTTGAAACTCAGTGGAAGCATTACAGCAGATTACACAGGTGAAAAAAGAACTGGAGAACTGAAAGATACATCTGAAAAATAATCCCAAGTAAATCAAATAAAGAGATAAGGAAATGGAAGATATCAAAGTAAAGTTAAGAGATATGGAAGATGGAAGGGAGACACAATTGGAATAAATGGAAGAGAAGCAATATGTAAAGACATAATGGCTGCAAATTTCCCAGAGAAGAAAAATATTTAATAAGTACAATATTCTCCGTACAGAATAAATATAAATTTATGCATAGAATCATTGTAGTGAAACTGCAGACCACAAAGACAACATTTTGAAAATACCCAGGGAGAAAGGAAAGACTAACAGCTAACTTTTCAATAGCAACAATAGAAGCAGTGGAATATTGTCTTCAGAGCACTGGAAAATAAAATGTCAACCTGAAATTGTGTAGGACGTAAATTTTTTTTTAAGAATGAAATAAATTAAAATATTTTTTAAAGGAGGGTTTATGATCAAGGTCCTACTCTAAAGGAAGTGCTTCAAGAAGAAAGAAAATGATCCCCAAAGATGATCTAAGATACAAAAAAGGCTTGTGAGCAAATAAAATGGTAAACACTTAGGTAAATCTAAATAAACCAAATCCATACATAGAAGCCTTTTTTTTCTGTTAAGTCAACAGAAAATCTGGGCAACAGATGTAAGAAAATTGAGATAGAGAAGATCAGAACTAAAGTATTCTATTGTGTTGTTGGGGTGTCTAGGTCTTTTTTGTTTTAACATCTTTATTGGAGTATAATTGCTTTACAATGGTGTGTTAGTTTCTGCTGTATAACAAAGTGAATCAGCTATACATATACATATATCCCCATATCTCCTCCCTCTTGCATCTCCCTCCCACCCTCCCTATCCCACCCCTCTAGGTGGTCACAAAGTACCGAGCTGATCTCCCTGTGCTATGCGGCTACTTCCCCACTAGCTATCTAGTTTACATTTGGTAGTGTATATATGTCCATGCCACTCTCTCACTTCGTCGGGTAAGGGTAAGCTGGGTGTCAAGGTATTGATTTAGTTAAATGTACAATCATAAAATGTCAAGGATATTCACTGAAAGAATATAGTGTGTATAAATTCCAAACCAAAGGTAGCATGGTAGAAATCTAAATGTATAGCAATGTAAATGGAGCAGACTCACTAGTTAAAACCAAGGTATAGATTTTTAAAAGGAAATCTGACTTTATAATGTTTACACAAAGATAAATCTAAAACATGTACGCAGAGAAGTTGAAAGTAAAAGTAGGAGGAAATATGTATAATGCAAAAACCAATCCAACTAAAGCTATGGTAGCTCTATTTAATATCAAACAAAACTGATTTTAGACCCATCTTGAAATACATGTGTCACTAAGAGTAGAGTGTTCCTACACAATGATAAAAGATTCAGTTCACCAAAAAGATATAATAATTCCAAGCATATATGTATCTAATAAAATAGTCTCTAAATACATAAAGCAAAAATTCTTAGAGCTACTTTAAAAAACTAGCAAATATCCATCAGGTTGGAAGAGTTCAACTCATTATTGGACAACAGACTTTCTAATCATCAAAGATATAAAATGTTAGAAGAAAACAGTAAGCTTGGTCCAGTGGACATACATAGATTTCTGCCTCCAACAATTAAGGGATTCCACAGTTTTTTCAAGTACATATGGAGCATTTACAAAAATTGAGCCATAAAACAAATGGCAGAAAATTACAGAGTATAGTTATACCAATTATATTTTCTGTCTAGTTAGAACAAAAAGATTACACATATGTACATATATATGTGTGTGTATATATATATAAAGTATTTGAGAAAAAAATTTACCCTTTCAATAATGGAGAAAATGAAGAAATAATAGTAATCATTAAATACTTATAACTGAGTAATAGTAAAAACATTGCATTACATACCAAAACTTGAGATGCAGCAAAAGTGGTTCTTCCAGGGTGCTTTATAAACTAACTACTTATTAGAAAAAGGCATGTTAAAAATGGATCAAATTGTTCAGTTTAAGAAGATAGAAGAAAAAAAAACACCAATAAATTAAGTGAATAGTAAAAATAGTCAATATAATAGAAACAAAAGCCAAAACCTTGTTCCTTTAAAATGCTAACAAAGTAGACACAGCTCTGAAAAGATGAAATGAGAGAAGGCATAAAAAATACTACCTATTATAAATGAAAATGCAAGTGCGAGAAAGATTTTTTAAAATTGAAACAAGGGCTTCCCTGGTGGCGCAGTGGTTGAGAATCTGCCTGCTAATGCAGGGGACATGGGTTCGAGCCCTGCTCTGGGAGGATCCCACATGCTGCGGAGCAACTAGGCCCGTGAGCCACAACTACTGAGCGTGCGCGTCTGGAGCCTGTGCTCCGCAACAAGAGAGGCCGCGATAGTGAGAGGCCCGCGCACCGTGATGAAGAGTGGCCCCCGCTTGCCACGACTAGAGAAAGCCCTCGCACAGAAACGAAGACCCAACACAGCAAAAATAAATAAATTAACTAAAATTGAAAGAAAATACTTCAACATAACACAAATAAATTTGAGAACTTAAAATAGTGGAGATAATCTTTGAAAACGATAAGAATACTAACCTAGAAATAAAGACTGAATAATCTCATAACAATTAAAAACATAAAAGCAGAAGATAAAAGTCTTTCCACAAAGAAAACACTGGATCTGGATTGCTTTACAAGTGAATCCTTCCAAATTTCAAGGAGGAAATTATTTTAACCACAAAGAAAGTTTTTGAGATAATGGGGAAAAGTTATATTTTCTAGCTCATTCTATGAAGTCAGTATAATCTAGATGACAAAATATACAAGAAGAGTATGTTACTAGCAAATTTCACTCATGAATATGGATATAAAAATACTAAACAAAATATTACCAAGTCAGATTCAGTGATGTATGCAAAAGACACTTTTCCATTAGCAAATTTGGCTTATCCTGGTAATGTAAGGATGGCTTAATATTAGAAAATCTATAATTGTCATTTACCATAGTAACGGATTAAAGGAGAAAAAGTAATAGAAAGAGCTGATCACATTCTTGCTTTAATGGGGTGGGACAGAGTTGGTTAAACTGATAAGTGGTATCTATAGTAAAACAAGAAACACAAGTAACTAAAATCAATAGCATCATCCCATATGAGGAAACATTCTCTTTAAAATTGGAGAATAGAACTAGGATGCCTGTCATTACTACTTCTTTTCAACATTGAACTCCTTTAATATAAGGGTTAAAAGGATATAAGGGTTAAAAAAGGATATAAAATGGTTATTATTTGCAGATGATATGATTATCAACCTACAAAACTCAAAAGACTACAATTTGATAGCAATCAGTTTATCCAAGATTCTGGTTATAAGATGAAGATACAAAAGTCAGTGACATATCTGTGGACCATCACCAAATAATTAGAATACATAATATTTTTAAAACACAACTTTTACATAGCAACAAAACTAAGTTACCTATAAATAAATTTAACAAAAGATGTGCAAGACTGGTTTTGTTTTGTTTTGCTTCTAATTCTTCACTGGGAGACATTAAAGAAGACCTAAGTGAATGTAGAAATATCCCATCTTATGATGTGATGTCAAGTGCTCCTCAAATTGCTCTGTAGATTTAATGCAACTCCAGTCAGAATCTCAACATTTTTTTATAGAACTTTACAAGCCCATTCTAAAATTTATATAGAAGAGCAAAAGGGCAATAATAGTAAAGAACAGTTTAAGAAATTCCTGAAGAACAAAGAGGAGGAGAGGGAATTTGCCCTACCGCATATCAAGAATTATGAAAATGTAGCAATTACTGTAGAATTGGTACATACTACAAATGGAGAAAGAGAGCCAAGGGATAGTCCTACATATGTATGAAACTGATATATAAAAGAAGCAATATGTTAGTTTAGTGGAGAAAAAAAAATGTTCTGTAGGTAGAGCTAGGAAGATTGTTTATCCAAATGGAAAGGGAAAAAGAAACAATTTCTGTGTCACACTGTCATAAAAATTTCAAATGAATTAAAAAAATGTCAGAAGTAAGACTTAAAACTTTGAAAATATATGTAGGAGAAGAAAGCACTAAAATGTAAGGAAAATTCATAAATTCAACTAATAAAATTCAAAATTTCTGTTTATCAAAAGACATCATAAAGTAAAAAGGCAAGTCACAAACTGGAAGTAGATTTATTTCCATACATGTAACAGAGAAAGAATGATAGCTAACAAATTAAAAATTCCTGAAACTCAATAAGGAAAACAATGGGAAATTTCAAAAGATATGAACAGATATTTCACAAGGACAGTAAACATGCCCAATCTCAACTGTAGTTAGAAACTACAAAATCAAGACCATACTGACATACAATTGCACACATTCAATTGGCAAAAATTTTAAATTAACACCATATCAAGTTGTGGAGATGGAGTGGAACAATAAGATCTCATGTAAATTGCTGTGAGAAGTATAAAGAAATACCCACTCTGGAAAAACAATTTGGTATTGTCTTGTAAAGCTGAACATGATACCCAGCAATTCCACTTGAGTACTGTATCCTGAAGAAACTTTTTACATATGCACCAAGAGTCATGAACAAGAATTTTCCTAGCATTATTTGTAAGCAAAAACTGGAAACAACCCAAATGCTCATCAGTGGAAGAGAATGGTTTAATAAAATATAGTATAAAATATATACTATAGTATGAAATATTATAGGGCAATGAAAATCAACTGCCCTTATAGTGAACAGTACAAAAGAGCAAAATGTGTGAAAGAAGCTAATTAAAGACTGTATATAGCCTGGTATTTTTTAAAACTTAAAAACTAAGCCAAGCTAAACATAAATGTGATAATTTTTTTTTTAAGCAAGTAATTGTTGAACGAAAATTAAGATAGGGGTTATCTGATGAGACAGAAGAATATGATAGTGGTGGGGAATACCTGACAGGTAGAAGTTGCTGGTAGTATTTTAGGTCATCAGTTTGGGTGGTGATTTAATCAGTTCAGTATATTAATAAATAATATACTCCTCACCGTCTTGAGTCCTCACTGTTCTCCTTTTCCACCTTAAATTGCCATATCCATCATACTCTCCCACATATGTGATCCTCAGCTCCCTGCTCCTTTCTTGCTTCTTTGTACAACCCTGTTAAACTCCCACCCAAACCTCTATTAAATCTATTTCTGCATCTGAACAACCATGCTAACTCATCTCACTACCATGAAGTGAGTCAATACTAAATTTCCTTAGTCTAGTGGTTCTCAAACTTTAGGGTGTATCAGAATCACTGGAAGGATTTGTACATGGGCCTCATCAAGCAGATTGTTTGTTTGTTTTGGTATTGAGTTGTATGAGTTCTTTATATATTTTGGATATTAACCTCTTATCTGATACATGGTTTGCAAACATTTTCTCCCATTCTGTAGGGTGCCTTTTCATTTTGTTAGTTGTCTCTTGCTGTGCAGTAGCTTTTTAGTTTGATGTAATCCTGCTTACTTATTTTTGCTTTTGTAGCTTGTGCTTTTGGTGTCATATCTAAAAAATCATTGCCCAGACCAATGTCAAAGAGCTTTTTTCCTATGTTTTCTTCTTGGAGTTTTATGGTATTAGGTCTTATGTTTTAAGTCTTTAATCCGTTTTGAGTTAACTTTTGTTAGTGTTATGAGAGAGGTCCAGTTTCATTTTTCTGCATGTGGTTGTCCAGTTTTCCTAACACCATTTATTGACGGGGCTATCCTTTCCCCACTGAGTGCTCTTGGATCGCTTGTCAAATATTAATTGACTATAAATGCAGGGGGTGGTTATTTCTGGGCTCTCTATACTGTTCTATGTCAATTTTTATGCAAGTACCATGCTGTTTTAATCACTATAACTGTGTAGTACTGTTTGAGATGAGGACGTGTGAATGCCTTTGGTTTTGTTCTTTCTCAGGTTTCCTTTGGCTATTCGAGGTCTTTTGTGGCTCCAAACAAATTTTTAGGATTTTTTTTTCCTGTGGAAAATGTCATTTGAATTTTGATAGGGACTGCATTGAATTTATAGATGGCTTTGGGTAATACAGATATTGTGTATAGAAACACAACTGATTTTTATATGTTGATTTCACATCCTGCAACTTTACTGAACTTGTTCATTAGTTCTAATAGTTTTTTGGTTCAGTCTTTAGGGTTTTCTTTAGATCGTATAATCTTCGAACAACAATTTTACTTCCTCCTTTCCAATTTGGATGCCTTTTTATTTCTTGCTTGACATTTTTCTCATTCCAATTTTGATTGCTTGCTGATTTTGTAGCTTTATTTTCCTTTACATTGGAGACAGAAATACTGTCTTTATGTCAAAGGAATAAGTTTGTCCTCTAGCATCAAAACACATTGCTATTCTTAAATTGAGAATAGGTTTAAATGATGGGCTAACATCTAGGAACTATGTTGTAAGAGATGGAGTAGAATGGGAGACAAAACTGGTTACAAAATTTATTTTTCTTTCTTTCTTGTGTGTGTGTGTGCATGCCAAGTAGGTATTTGTATAAATTAAATACCTATTTGGTGTTGTCAAGGAAATATAATTATGTAGAGTAATCTGTAAAATACCCCTCCTCCCTTCAAATAATCAGCACTGTGTATCTCCTAGGCATGAACACACATAAACAGAAAGCCAGAAATCCAAGATGTCAAGATCACCATCTCGGCACTGGACTTTCTAGGGCAGTTTAAGTGTTCCTATTTTCACTGACTAGACCTTGCCTTTTTTTTTCCCCTTTCTACTCAGATCTACTTTATTCACTTGCTTGTCATCCTGTATTAATCAGGTCTCTGACTTGAAACTGTTGAGTGCTTGTGACATTAGTATTACCATCTTTTTCTGTTTTTAGAAGTAAAATAGTGTATTTTAAAACTTTAGTCTCCCATGTATGATCTCATTTAATCCCCAAGACTACCCTATGAAGTTGGTGGAGTGAAGTAAGTTGCCCCAGCTCACACAGCTGCTAAGTGGCAGAGCCAGAACTATGACCCTTTCCTTGCCCAGTGCCTCTTCTGTTACACCACAAACTTTTTGTTTAAGTTGGTTTTAAATTAGACCAGTCAATAGTTAACTCCCCCTGAAAGTAAAATGAAGACAGAATAAAGTTAAAACTCCCCTCTCCCTTCCCCCAGGAATACTAACTACATCAGTGGTATTACATCTTACTGCATCACATTGGGAGATAGTAATCTCAAATTTTTCCACTAAGTTTGATCACTTGGTTAAGGTGGTGATCATCAGATCTCTCTTTCTGAAGATAACAGTTTTACTGTATAACTAATAGACAATCTGAGGTAATACTTGAGATCATTTTATTTCCAAAAACCTTCCTCCCAATACTCATCTGAGTAAATTATTACACTGGAAGTTGCAAAATAATTTTCCAACTCTAGGATTTCATCTACATGCATTAGCTGCCATTCTTGTTTTTGTTTTTTTTAAGCTTTCCCTTTTTCCTCGTAACCTCACTTTTTTTTTTTAATTTGAGTATCACTGTGGTTGCAAGGACTTTTTAAAATCATTGTGTTATAATCCATTACTATTACTGCTTTTTCCTTGGATGCTTAAATTGTTCCCAGATTTGAGCCCATTTGTCTTTGAGTACCTCCTTGCTTTCTTGCACTATAAGATGTTCCAGGCCCACTTTTTGTGTTCCCTGCAAACCTGGAATTAGCCTTTTTTTTTTTTTTTTGAGAAAGAATATTTAGGAACTAAAATCTGATTGCTATTGTGAAGTCATGATATCTAGACCCTTTCAGTTGATAGACGAAGCAAATAAACCTTTTTCAAAATCATGAGTTCATGCTAATTAAATGGAGCCTCACAGGATTCTTTTTCAACTTATCCTCATTTCATATTTTCATCTCTCTTCTGCCATTATAGACCCTCATTTTTAAGAGTCTATATGGTGATTCAATTTCATACTAGAAAGCATTATTTTTACTTGTTTTAGAAAAATTGGTTCAGTTTACCAAAGAGATCAGTATACTTTATTTGAAAATTAATAGGAGGGACTTCCCTGGCAGTCCAGTTGTTAAGACTCCGCACTTCCATTGCAGGGGGCACAGGTTCGATCCCTTGTTCGGGGAACTAAGATCCCCTGCATGCTGTGCAGCATGGCCAAAATAATAATAATAATATGAAAGCTTAAAAACCTCATGTCACTACCTTCAATGCCTCAGTAGGAAACAGGCAAGCAGATCAGTGGTCCTAAAAAAAAATCCAGTTTTCAGATGATTGTTGTTATAGTTCCTAACTTCTGTTTTCTTTTTAGCTGTTTATACAAAGTCATCACACTCACAAATTTACTTCTCCAAGTATACAGATTCACATTTTAGATTCTCAGTGGAATCCAGTTCAGTATTTTTGACATTTACAGCATTATGCTGAATTGTAGCATTTGTTTCTTCATGCTTTTATATTTCAGTGAGCTACTTTTGAGTTGTTGGTTTACTTCTTGAAATATGGACATAATGCAATACAATAAAAATAATGAAAAATGCATACTAACCGAAACTAAACAATATGCAAATGACAAATACCTTATTGCCTTATCTGATTAACGCAGTCTGTGTAGTATGCATGAAATATTTAAGAATGTAAGTATTAACAAAAGAGGTTTCTATGGAAATAGTAACTACTTTTAACTTTTACAAATTTGAAATTGTGTGAAAAAACCTTAATCCCAGTAATTTTATCTCTGACCCCCAAACTGCATGTAAACCACTTAGTAGACGTCCAGGGATTTCTAGCATCTAAACACTGTAAAAAAGAGTTGTACCTTTTTCTAATCCACCATCCTGGACTCATCAAAGCCCAGGATCTTTTGGATAAAGTAAATAAATTGCAATTCGATTTCTAAAGAACCCCTGATGCCTCCTTGGTACCTGCTTTATCTTTACACACTGATACTACTGCTTTACTACTCCCTCAAGTTGTTTGTGTTATAGTCTAGTTAGAATAGGTAGAAAATAAATGCCAAAATGGCCTTTTAAACGTTGTCATTTGAAGCTACCGCTCCAAATTGGAGACCTTTGAAATGAGGCCTTTGAAGAAAAGAGCAGTCTAAATTGAAGTGTGCATAACTGTTTTGAACTGGAAATTACCTCTAGTTTAGTTAATAAAACCTATATAAATTAAATAAAACAGAATGCATATATATTTCTTTTTTCTGTATTATGTCTTATACTTATCCATGTTGAGATGTCCAAGCATAGGATTCAGGAAGAGGACTGGGCTGGAGATATGAGGGTCGTTGGATGGTAACTGAAGTCACAGGAGTAGATGAGATCATTTAAGGTTGAGTGTGGAGAGCAAGAAGATAAAAGGGTCAACCAAGGACAAAATTCTAAGGGATGAGTAGAAGAGGAAGACTCAACAGAGACCTAAAAGCAGTAACCCAGAGGTAGGAAGGAAATGAGGAGAGAATTAGTATTATGGAAGCCTAGGGAAAGAGAGTTTCAAAGAGGATTGAAAATGGACAACATGTGAAGTGTTAATTGGTGAAGATGAGGTCTGAGATGTTCCACCTGCTTTAGCAACATGGATATTTTTGAGACCATGATGAGAGTAGTTTTACTGGTGTGCCCAGGGCTGAAACTAGCCTGCAATGCTTTACAGTGGGAATGAGGGGGAATCTTTCAAGAAGTTTGGCTATGAAGAGCAAGAAAGTGCCAGGGATCAAGGAGTTTAGGACACAGAAGAGATTGGAATGTGTTTACATGTTGATGGGAGGGGAGCAAGCCAGCCAAACTGCTTGTAATCCCCACAGGAACCATGCAGTATGAGGCCTCCTTGTTTAATTCATGGTGATCATCTTCACTCTTCTCAGAGATGGGGCTAAACCCAGTGAACTTAAGTGCTAATCATCTTCCAGATTCTGCTAAAGTAAAACAGTCTTTCTCTGACCACTCTCTCCCAACATAGAATTAATCAAATCCTCTTGTGTCCCCACCATAACCTGCAAAATACTCTCCATGCTTTATTGCATTTATTTGTTTACACGTCTCTTTTCTCCATAAGTTGTGTTTTATTCATCTTAGATGCCAAGTGCACAGCTCTGTCGCTGATACACTGTAGTGTTCAATAAATAGTAATAGCCTTTTATAAAGCAATAACCTTCATTTAAAAAAATCAGGTATTTTGTGTTACCATATTGGATCTTCACAACAACTCTGTGAAAAAAGCACTGTAATATTCTCATTTTATAAATAAGAAACCTGAGACTTAAGAGAGCTAAGTAACTTGTGCAGAGTCACATAGTAAGTGGAAGAGCCAGGACTCAAACCCAGTCTGTTAGCAAGATTCATGCTCTTAAGCTCACTATAGTCAATGCATGATTGAATAAATGAATGAATGGATGGCTATCAAGGAATTCAAAAGGACAAAATTCCCACAAATGAACTACCACACCATTTGTTAAACATAACACATACTGAGAGTGTCCAGTTGCTCAATAAATGTTTCTGTTGGGAAAAAAAAAATGGAACAGTTGCAAAACTGACGTGTAAACTTCCAGACTGTTAACCACTGGAGCCTTCTTTCTTATTCTTCCTTTCTAGAAGACAAAAAGGGTTAACATCCATGCTCTCTTTGTTCATCTGTGTACACCTTGCTCCAAGAGCTTAATGATACAGATGAAAGAACATGGCACTTTTGAGGAAATGAAACTTCACTGTAGCTGGAGTATATGTAAAAACTGCAATGGAGTAGGTGAGGAAAGACTAGGAAAGAAAGGGTCGTATTATGCAGGCATTGTGGGCTCTGTTCAGAAAGGTGGTTTTTTTTGCTCGTTTGTTTTTTATTTTCATTTTATATTGGAGTATAGTTGATTTACAATGTTGTATTTCAGGTGTACAGCAAAGGGATTCAGTTATACATATACATATAGCTATTTCTCAGATTCTTTTCCCACATAGGTTATTACAGAATATTGAGTAGAGTCCCCTGTGCTACATAGTAGGTCCTGTTGGTTGTCTATTTTACATATAGCAGCGTGTATATGTTAATCCCAAACTCCTAATTTAGCCCTCTCCCAACCCTTCCCCTTTGGTATCCATAAGTTTGTTTTCGAAGTCTGTGAGTCTGTTTCTGTTTTGTAAATGAGTTCCTTTGTACCACTTTTTTTAGATTCCACATATAAGTGATATCATATGATATTCATCTTTCTCTGTCTGATTATGGTTTTCTTCAGATATATGCCCAGGAGTGGGATTGCTGGATCATATGGTAGCTCTATTTTTAGTTTTTTAAGGACCCTCCATACTGTCCTCCATAGTAGCTGTACCAATTTACATTCCCACCAACAGTGTAGGAGGGTTCCCTTTTCTCCAAATCAGAAAGGGTTATTTGTCATAGGGGCAGATCTAAATTTTGTGGGGCCAAAAGTCTATACAATTTGGGGGGCCCTCTTTAAGAAACCCATGATTTTGTATTTATAGCTACAGAATTAAGTTCAGAGCCTTGGAAGGGGTCTGTGCAAGTGCACCTTAAGTTTCATTAGGTTTCTGATAAATCACCTATGCCTCAGAGCCACTGAAGCATCTTCAGCTGGGAGAAATGTGGTTAGATTTGCATGGGGAGAATGGATCAGAGGGATGGATCAGAGGGTTCAAGTCTGAAGCCTGGAGCAGTAGCTTGGAGCCACCTTAGCAACTGTGGGAGATAATAAAGGCCTAAACTAGGGTAAGGCAGTTAGGAGAGAGAAAAGTGGGTGAATAAGGCCTCTTCAGGTGGTAAAAACAAAGAACTAGGACTGACTACAGGTAGCCCATAGGGGCCATGTACCAACCACATCACAGAAATGTCTCCCCAAGCAATGTGATTTCCACTTATCCTTTAAGGGCCTTTTCCAGTTAAGAAGTACTTTTTTCCTCTTTGTGCCCTGCTCTTTCCACACAGGTACAATGAATGTCTCCTTCTCTCTGACTCCCTTGGGCTTGTACACACCTCCATCTTATACTCGCTCATAGCATCAGGACAGGGCATGCCTTATTCACCTCTTGTATCTTGTATCTCCAGAGTCTTCATAGTGGAGGATGAAGGAATGGCCTGCTTTGCTCTATACAAAGACATTTAGAATAATATAAAATATTAGGAAGTTTCTATGAGTGATTGAGATTCAACCTAGGATTAGTTGTTGATATGAATTGCAGTTGGGCTCCAACATAATAAAAGTGTCCCTCTGACAACCACCACAAGAGTCATCCCTCATTTAAGTTTAGTTCTTCCTAATCTGTAGAGAAGTTCCACATATAAGCTGTCACTTAAAACTTATAGCCACTTGGGGGCTTCCCTGGTGGCGCAGTGGTTGCGAGTCCGCCTGCCAGTGCAGGGGACACGGGTTCGTGCCCCAGTCCAGGAGGATCCCACATGCCACGGAGCGGCTGGGCCCGTGAGCCATGGCCGCTGAGCCTGTGCGTCCGGAGCCTGTGCTCCACAACGGGAGAGGCCCCAACAGTGAAAGGCCCGCGTACCGCAAAAAAAAAAAACAACTTATAGCCACTTGGAAAATCATCACATGGAGGTAGCAAAGAGACCTAGGACTAGCCCTTATTTTGCTACTATTAGTGTGACCTTGGACAAGTGATTTCACCTTACTAGTGATATGTGAACATTTCACCCTAACGTTCTCATCTGTAAAATGACGGAGTTATAGTCTTCAGTATTACTCCAGCACATAACAAAGTCAGAGCAGAAGCAGGCTGGGGGCCCAGTTTGTCACTCACTGGAGCTAATTCTGAGGTCTTCCGTCAAAGCCCCTAGCCTACACAATTTGATGTCCATGCTACTAGAAGACCCTTAATTAAATGCCTTAGAGCTGTCATTGACCATCTCCAATATGATGGTCGACTCAAAGTCACTGAGCTAAACTGTGGTATAAGGGCCAAAATTCAAGCCCCTCTCTTGTACTGAAGAGCAGACCTCTGCTCACAGTGACAAATTAGGACAGTGAAAGGAGATATCAAATACCAGATAATATTTGTTGGGCCACAGCAATGCAGGAGGATGTTGAAAGCTCTGAGTCCATCATTAAGTTTTCTAGCTGTAGAGCTAGAAGGAACCACAGAGGCAGTAAGGTCTTTCCAGAGAAATCTCTTACAGATCAGCTAAGTCTCTGCTTAAATACCTTCAGTGAAGTCTTCAACCTGACCATATGGTCGTCTGGGAGCTCCATGTAACTTTTGCATCCTAGACCTGTCTTTCAGAACAGTATAGAACAAAGTACCCTTTCTAACGTCTTTAAAAGCACTAAACCCAATTCTTTTGTGTTTTAACTTTCTCAACTATGTCAATTTAAAACAAAGTATCCTTTGGCAGAATCTTAAATTCAACATAATATCACTGTTTGCTTGTTTTTATTACTCTTGTTAAGTACTTTACATACCAATGATCTTCTTTCCCAGATGTCTCAAAATATTTATTTCAAATAATGGCTGTCTTTTTCCCATTGTATATTCTTGCCTCTCTTGTCAAAGATTAATTGACCCTAGGTGTGTGGGTTTATTTCTGGGCTCTCTATTCCGGTCCATTGATCCGCGTGTCTGTTTTTGCACCAATACCATGCTGTTTTGATTAATTACTATAGCTTTGTGGTATTGTCTGAAGTCTGGGAGGGTTATGCCTCCTGCTTTGCTCTTTTCCTTCAGGGTTGCTTTGGCAATTCTGGATCTCTTATGGTTCCTATAAATTTTAGGATTATTTGTTCTAGTTCTGTGAAAATTTTCATGGGTAATTTGATAGGAATCACATTAAATCTGTAGATTGCTTTGGGTAGTATGGCCATTTTAACAATATTAATTCTTCCAAGCCAAGAGCATAGGATATCTTTCCATTTCTTTGAATCATCGTCTGTTTCCTTTACTAATGTTTTATAGTTCTCAAAGTATTTCACCTCCTTGGTCAGGTTTATTCCCAAGTATGCAACTGATTTCTGCATGTTAATCTTGTATCCTGCTACCTTGCTGAATTTATCAGTTCTAGTAGTTTTTGTGTGAGGTCTTTAGGGTTTTCTATATATAGTATCATGTCATCTGCATATAATGACAGTTTTACCTCTTCCCTTCCAATTTGGATACCTTTTATTCCTTTTTCTTGTCTGATTGCTGTGGCTAGGACTTCCAAAACTATGTTGAATATAAGAAGTGAGAGTGGGCATCCTTGTCTTGTTCCAAATTTTAGCAGGAAGGCTTTCAGCTTTTCACCATTGAGCATTATATTGGCTGTGGGTTTGTCATAAATATCTTTTATTATGTTGAGATATGTTCCCTCTATACCCACTTTGGTAAGAGTTTTTATCATGAATGGTTGTCGAATTTTGTCAAATGCTTTTTCTGTCTCTATTGAGATGATCATGTGTTTTTTATGTGGTGTATCACGTTGATTGTGTATATTGGATCATCCTTGTGAACTTGAGGTGAATCCCACTTTGTTGTGGCATATGATCTTTTTTATATGTTGTTGGATTTGGTTTGCTAATATTTTGTTGAGAATTTTTGCATCTGTATTCATCAAAGATATTGGCCAGTAATTTTCTTTTTTGGTGGTGTCTTTGTCTGGCTTTGGTATCAGGGTGATGGTGGCTTCATAGAATGTCTTGGGGAATATTCCCTCCTCTTCAGTATCTGGAAGAGTTTGAGAAGGATTGGTATAAGTTCTTCTTTGTATGTTTGATAGAATTTGCCTGTGAAGCCATCTGGTTTTGGACTTTTGTTTGGAGGGGACTTTTGCTTTGTAGGGAGTTTTTACAGATTCTATTTCACTTCTAGTGATCAGTCTGTTCAAATTATCTATTTCTTCTTGATTCAATTTTGGTTGGCTGTGTGTTTCTAGAAACTTGTGCATTGCTTCTAGGTTGTCAAATTTGTTGGCCTAATTGTTCATAGTGTTCCCTTATGGTTTTTTGTATTTCTGCAGTGTCGGTTGTTATGTCTTCACCAAGTGGTGTCAGGAAAGTTGGACAGCCGCATGTAAATCAGTGAAGTTAGAACACTCTCACCATACACAAAAATAAACTCAAAATGGCTTAAAGACTTAAACATAAGACATGACACCATAAAACTCCTAGAAGAGATCATAGGCAAAACATTCTTTGACATAAATTGTACCAATGTTTTCTTAGGCCAGTCTCCCAAGGCAATAGAAATAAAAAACAAAAATAAGCAAATGGGACCTAATCAAACTTACAAGCTTTTGCAGAGCAAAGGAAACCATCAACAAAATGAAAACACAACCTACAGAATGGGAGAAAATATTTGCAAATGATGCAACTGACAAGGGCTTTATTTCCAAAATATACAACAGCTCATACAACGCAACAAGAAAACAAAAAACCCAGTCAAAAAATGGGCAGAAGACCTAAACAGACATTTTCCAAAGACATATGGATGGTCAAAAAGCACATGAAAAGATGCTCAACATCACTAATTATTAGAGAAATGCAAATCAAAACTACGAGGTACCACCTCACACTGGTCAGAATGGCCATTGCTAAAAACTCTACAAATAACAAATTCTGGAGAGGTTATGGAGAAAAGGGAACCTCCTACACTGTTGGTGGGAATGTAAGTTGGTATAGTCACTATGGAAAACAGTATGGAAGTTCCTCAGAAAACTAAGAACAGAACTACCATATGATCCAGCAATCCCATTCCTGGGCATATATCCAGACAAAACTAATTCAGAGATACATGCACCCCTGTGTTCATAGCAGCACTATTCACAATAGCCAAGACACGGAAGCAACCTAAATGTCCACTGACAGATGAATGGATATACAATGGAATACTACTCAGCCATAAAAAAGAATGAAATGCAATTTGCAGCAACATGGATGCCACTAGAGATTATTATACTCAGTGAAGTAAGTCAGAAAGACAAATACCATATGATATCACTTATATGTGGAATCTAAAATATGGCACAAATGATCCTATCTACGAAACAGAAACAGGCTCATGGACAGAGAGCAGACTTGTGGTTGCCAAGGAGGAGGGGGCTGGTGGAGGAATGGAGTGGGAAGTTGGGGTTAGCAGCTATTATATATAGAATGAATGGATAAACAAGGTCCTACTGTACAGCAGATTCAATATCCTATGATAAACCATAATGGAAAAGAATCTTAAAGTATATATAACGGAATCACTTTGCTGTACAGCAGAAATTAACACAACATTGTAAATCGACTTTACTTCACTTAAAAAAAGAGGAATGATGACCTAAAAATACCCCAAAAAACGGCTATAGCAGCCATAGGCTGTTGCAGATCAGAGAAAAAACATGAGGTTTTGATACTCTGCAGAAGAAAAGTTTCATGGTCACCTTTTCCCTGCTCCTCTTTCACCAAGTATGACCTTGAGCGTCCTAGAATGGCAGTTAAAAGTCCCCCCAGCCAGAGAAATGCCAGTAGGATTATGAATGGAAGTTTGTGCTTTTGAGAGATGCTGGCATCCCTGCGGCCTAGAGATCAGCCAAATAGTGGTTTTGCAGTGACACCTTAAGACCTTGAGATCCTGATGTAAGTATGTTATGTGTAATACCTGGGAGGGAGAGAGTGAGGTGTTCAGGGGGCCAAAAATCTCTCAGTAGCTCCACAATTTGCAAATGAGATTAAAACTCCAGCAACAGGAAAAGTCAGGGCCACTGACAATTGGAAATATTGGCATGGGGCACAGAGGCCTCTTGGCTGGATTAGGACCAGATGGGTAATAGGCTGACCCCTCCCAGCTGTTCATCTTGATAATCAAAGTAAATCTTGCACCTGCGATACAAAATTAGCTCAGAAACCAAAGACAACCCTGGGTAAAGTACATTTGTTGCTTTGAACACAGAGGATTACTATCAAGAGACATTTAGTTTAAGAAGCATTTCATTTGGAGGAAGAGCTAAAAGAACAATTTCTAGCTATTAACTCCTTATCACCTGAGCTGATTTAAAAATTATTCAAAAACTCACTCTGAAGAGCGTTCCCCAAAGAGCCAGATACAAGTATTGCATTGAATAATTCTGTTCATTCATAAACTGAAAAGAAGTCTATTTGAAAGCTACAACTAAAGTCAGGCCTGAAGCAGCTTCCTGTGAAATAAGCTTCAACAGTATGGTTCAGTGGAAAGGAGCAGTGGATTGAGTGATCAAGAGACCTGAGTGAGTCCCATCTCTGCTAAGTGAACTTGGACAGAGCTTTTGGTTTCTCTAGGCTTCTCTGAACTACAAAATGGGGAGATCAGACCGGAGCAAACTCAGATTCCATGAAACTTATAATCAAATCCTTGAACTATAGTAGTAGAAATTGTCCATAAAAGTGGCTTCCAGCAAGTCTTTGTTTTAAATACCCGAATGGAAGGGGCCACAGTAACCAAGTTTTTAACTGTTTAAAGATGCTAGCATGAACAGGATGGATCTACTTTATCTTCATAGAAATGGCCTTGCATAGCTCAGTAATATTCCTAACTTGCTAAAAATGTAGGCCCCAAACAGAAACAGGCTTCACATTCTACGTTATGATCAGCTCCCAGTGAAGTGGCTGCCCACCTATGTATGGGGAGTTTTTCCACACCTGGAGCTAAGGCTGTAAGCTCCACTCTCTAAAAAAGCAAATACACCCTCTGCCCACAGATTACTCTTTAAAATCAGTTTTATTGATCCATGTTTTTAAAATGTATTCTAAAAAATAGACCAAAATGTTGACATAGTTGAGTGGCAGGAGCTAAGTCCCTCCCTTCCCTTTATGCTTAGCTGCATTTTTCTAGTTATCTAATACATTTTCGTAGCCAGGAAAATGAAAAAACTAAACAAATCACATTACTATACCTGAACTGCTGCTATGTTTTAAAAATAAAGCATAGCAAACAGCTGGAAAGAAAAAAAATACCAAAATGCTGGTGGCTATTTCTGGGTGGCTCATGGATGTTTTCATTATGCATTTTCCAAATGTTCTATAATGTGCGTGCACTAACCAACCTTCGATAATTGCAAAAATAACTATTTTAAGATTTACTTAACTGGTTGCAGCTTGCAGAGTCAGGCATTACTGAATGGGACTTTTGTGGTCAATCACTAGAAACTGGGGAGCATTAGAGGAGGGAGGCTACTGCTCTCAGTCCATACTTGGAAAGATGGAGATGTGTGGTGCTGGGGACCAAAACATGGTGCCCAGAAAGGGACATTAACCTAGGATTTCTTTCCTTCTTCGGTCTCACTCTGGGTAAGATGGGTTCTACGTGCCTGGCGTATACATTTCATCACTATCCTTGCAATCCTGTATTTGGGTTATATTGTTTTTGTGTTGATTTGTCTGGTGTTCTTCCACAGCTTTGAGTAGTAGTGTTTGAGTGTCCTACATTTTGTGTAAGGGAGAAATACCATTTGTCTTCGTGGTCCAATACCTATCCCCCTCCCATGGTCAACAGAAATGACAGTGGAAGTCTGACCTTACAGAGGGGAAAGTTCCTCTCTGGACCGGAGTTGCAATCTGCCCACCAAGGCCACAACAGGAGATTGTCCTTTTAATCTAGTGCTAACCTTTTTACAAATGTGTAAGAACCATGACACCTGTTTTACAGCAGTGGGGATGTTTGTTTAGCATGGATTCAAGTCCCCTGTACAAACTACCTAGCTGTCAAAAGGGCAAAATGTTGTTGGTCTTCGCTTACATTGCCTAGTAGTCAAGAGACCTAGTAGTCAAGTGTTCCTCAAAGAGTGAGATGCAAAACATGTACACATCACAATCACCTAGGGGGAAGGTACTGGTTAAAAAAATTCCTGGACTTCCTCAGGCCCAATAATCTCCATTTTAAATATTCTTTAGACTATGAGTATCCCAATTAGTAAAAATAACAAAGAACTGTAGATACGCAGATTCTATACAGTGAAATGTAAACATCTGGAAATTGAAATGTCTCTCTTACTAATTATTTACTAGCATCATCTTCTCAATAAGCTGAGAAAAAACACATTCTTATATCTCTAAAGCCAGTGCCTTTCAAGGCCCTGTTCATCACTTCTTGGTTTTTAATATACATATATTAAGAAATCACACACACACCTCCTTTTAAACTGAAAACTAAATACGTTCAACAGTGGTTCCTCAAAAGCCTGTTATTTCCATAACTTTATTAAAATAAGAAAATTAAATATATATGAAAAGATAATGGAAAACAAGGACCTCTATCAGCTTTATTAGCTGCAATATGCATTTGTAATTATAAATTATATAAATTATAAATTACATGTAACATAACTGTAACAAAAACTTTAGTTTTGAAAAATGTTTTATTCAAGAATTACGTAATTTCAAATATCTTCCAAAATACAGTTTCCTAGATTGCTACAAAAGAAAGCAAATTGAATAAGAAATTTAAATCATTAAATATGTTTCACTAGTATATACATATGAATGCCAAGCAATTAATATTTATTTAGCCCTGGAATGCGTACCATGTCTTTTGTTTTTCCTTATTAAAGGCTCAATCCAGCACTTTGTATAGGCTATGTACAACAGGCAAAAGTTCAGTGTTCATAGGAGTTTCACATTAGCTGCCTCAATTTATAGCTGTGGTAGTTTGTCCACAGGGGTATCAAATTTGAAGTCTGTAGGAAACAGATCTGGGGCCCGAGGATAGATTAGCCTGTAGGACTGTCTGATTGTAACATCAGCAACACCAGCAATATCTCCGATTTCTAAAAGACAAAAATCAAAATATTAAGTTTAACTTCCATCCTACCTCCCCTTCTACTACCTGCATTTGTGGGACATGGTACTATAAAACGTCTAAGTGAAAAAGAAAACAAAAATATTTTCAAAAACTAATAAGTAGAAAGCAGGGCTACAGTAACAACAATAATAATGGTATTAGTACTTTTCGCAAAGCATTGTCGAATTAGTTTAAAAGGTTTACTATACAGAAAACATTTAAACAATGCTCAAGGCATAGCACTATGTGTGATAGCTATTATATTGCTCATTGTATTTAGAACTGACTTCTTCACAATAAATTTTTTTGAGGATCACAGAAGTAATCCATGAATACATTCCTGTAAAGAAATTCACTTTATTAGTTCTGTGTTTAAAAGTTCCCCTGCAACGTCTCCCCTAGCTAAACCTCTATTAAGAGGTTCTTGTTAGGTTAAAACCAAAATGGGATCATGTTGGTATTTTTCTTTTCTAAAAAAATATTTATTTATTTGGCTGCTCTGGATCTTAGTTACAGCACGTGGGATCTTCGTCGCCACGTGCAGGATCTTTAGTTGCGACATGTATGATGATCTAGTTCCCTGACTAGGGATCGAACCCAGGCCCCCTACATTGGGAGTGTGGAGTCTTAACCACTGGACCACCAGGGTTAAGTTATTTTTCTACAGCCTCTTTTTTCTACTTAACATATCTGAGGTCAAACAGCTGTATATTATAGCATGATATAGATGTTTTTCACTATTATAAACACATACTTGAACATATATATTGAGCTCACACGAGTTATTTCTACAGTCTATTACAGAATCCAAGGATCCACTTTTACCATTCAGTGTCATATTTTCCTTCCATTTTTTAAACCAAGTCCCAAAGGACTGCCACTTGACAATTATTTGGTTAGTTATACTTAATCAAAATAGATTTTTTAAACACACCCTTTAATACAAACTCATTTTACCATCTTTTCAGAGCCAGTTCAAATCGGTGAGATTTTACAGCTTTTCAGTGTGGATGCTGCCATCAGTGCACAATTAGCTAATTTTAAATTTCCTTATCTTATGTTGCATTATATTTTTCTAGACATAAATACCAATCAATGTCAACTGTGAATGTCAACTGGCTGCTGGGCAGCAAGTAATTTCACTACCTCACTTTTAAATTTAGAATTGACTGCTCCTTTTTCTTTATAAATCTTTTTGAGGATCATGGAACTAATTAATGAATGCATGCTTGTAAAGAAATTCACTTAATACTTCTGCTTGAAAGTTCTACAACAGTAAATTCAAAAATAGCTGCAGAAAGTTGAACTACTTATGTTAGCATTTTCATGAAGAAACTGTGCATAGCATACAAAAGAAGAAAGAGAACAGGTTGCACAGTAAGTTAAACTTGATGGTCAACACATATTTATAGTGTGCCTCTCTGTAGGGTACCATGCCAGCCAATGAGAAACAAAGCATGGCCACCTCCTCTCAAGATTTAAAAAGTTAAGTTTTGAGGGGAAAAACAGAGACTATTCAAAATAACCAGGAGAATTTAGGGGGAACAAATAGAAGCTTCTAAAAATGAAAAATGTACAAACTAAAATTAATTAATTCAAATGGAAAAAAAGTTAACCCTGTACACAGGGTTATGCTTCCAAATATTTTTATTTATGAGACACTTAAAATGCTGTATTTTCTTAAGTTTTGATGCTAAGGAACTACCTCTTAAACATGAGCTCTGGATATTTAGTGGCATCCCTCAGAGATATTGCAGGTTCAGTTCCAGACCACTGAAATAAAGCCAATACTGCAGTAAAGCAAATCACAGGAATTTCTGGGATTCCCAGTACATTTATAAAATTTATATTTACACTATACTGTAGTCTATTAAATGTGCAGAAGAATTATGTCTAAAAAGACAATGCATATACCTCAATTAAAAAATACTAAAAAAATGCTAACCATCATCTGACAATTCAGAATTGCCATAAACCTTCCATTTGTTAAAAAAAAAAAAAAAAAAAAAAAAAAATGCAGTATCTGCAAAGTGCAACAGAACCAGGTAGGCCTGTACCTGCTTCGTACTGAAAATGGAAATACAGTCACATACTACAGCCTTCATTAATTTCATCACTACCCTTCCTGATGAACAATCCTACCTTTTTGGGTCCTTTTCTCAGCTGATGCCTGTGAGGCCATGTAAATGGCGGCGGCTGCCACAGATATTGGACTCCTTCCAGGAACCAAGTCCAACTCCACAGCTTTACGGGCTATATGTGTAGCTGCCATCTGTACTTGTTTAGGAAGACAAAGGTTGGAACAAAACCTGGACATGAAGTCCCCAGTTGTAATCAGATCCACACTGGTTTCTAAAGCCTTCAAAATAAGTTTAAAACATCGACCGATTTCTTTCTTAGAAATTCGTGATACGGCACATATTTCTAAAAAGAAAAATAAATAAATAAATAAATCCACATAGGCCATGTAGTTCATTGTAAAATCTATCATTTCTGATTATAAAAGTAATATATTCTAATTGCAAAATTCAATCATGCCTTAAAGATCAATCTCTAATCCTCTCAGTGATACTTCTCATAGAGCTAATTTAAAATTTCTCAGTTAATTTAAATGTTTATTACACGTAAAAGAAGTTTTTAAAAAGTTAAATGTAGGTCTTAATATTTCAAAATATTAACTTCTCTTAAGTTTCAATTCATGCAAGTAAGTTTCTTCAACCAATCAAAAACTCCTTTGATATTTATGTATTAATCTGTTGTAAGGAGTATGTCAAGAAGATGAAAGAAAATACTCAAACTAAAGGCTTCTCAAGTAACACAATGTCATATGTACATGCAATCCCTGAGATTACAGGCTATAGAAAAATGAGATCAAATATTTGACCCTATTATTCTAAAAATTCAACTACCACTTTCAGAATAAATTTAACAAAAGCCTTAGTTTTAGCTGTAATAACCCAAAAGATGGTAATGATAATGGTCACTGCCTCTTCACTCTGACACAAGAAAACGTAAAAAATATTCATGGATGAAGGGTAATTATAGTCTTAAGCCAAAATGTGTAAGTATCACAGCAACACTGTGAATAAGCTGTAATGTTTTCATGGGTAAACTACAAATTAGATGAAAAACACTGGTTCTAGCAAAGCCTCCAACTGAAGTGTGAAAATACAAACTGTCTAACTCAAGAGAAAAAGTTTCATTCATGCTTTCTAAGGCTTGACTCCCTCACCTGTAGAGACCTGTGCTGGGAGCAGAAACTTTTCTGTGCATCCAGTGTACAGACTTACTACAAAGGCTTCTGAGGCCAGGCCTCAAAGCGCACAAGATACAGTCAGAAGATCCTACTAGCAAAGAACAGAGGGCTTACATGGACTAACATGACTTTACATGGGAAATAGCCTGAAAAGAACATGATCAGTATGATCACAGAATTTTTGTCAAGGAATAAAATAAAGCGGTGTTTAGAAAGATACTTAGGTGGATTACTGTATGTAACCAGGAAGACGTGACTTATCTACTTACTGTCAAAGCTGCTTGACTTTGGTTTGTCACTTTAATATGAAATAGGTAACATTTATATCTAAGCAACTAAAAACTTACCTTTAAATGTCCTAGGAACTCCTTCCTGTCTGCAGGCAATATAGAGACAAGCAGAAGCTATGGCATCATTAGCCCTTCCCTTCAGGCTCTTCTGTTCATACACTTGCTTGAACAGATTATTTGTTCGATCCTTCAAAGCAGAGAAACTAAGTTTAATTCTAGGCCATTTAATTAGCCACAATAGCAAAACTGCACGTTTTCACTAAATTATGCTAAGTCAAAGCTAGCATGGCTTAAAGACAAGAACTTACAACTATATTTCGAGGGAGGTTGATTCTGTCTGCCATGGTAGTGATTTCTTTGAATGCATTCATCATTGCCCGATCAGAACTACTCATGGTTCTCCTATTCTGGTACTTAGAATTACCAAATTCATCAAAACTTGCAGCTCCTGTACCCTATAAAACAAAGTTTTATAACTTTATGCAAAAAACTTTGAAAACCTGAATGAACAATTTCTAAGAAAACTTAACTTATACAATCTGACTCCGTATTACCCAAGAAATCTACCCTGAGCAACCTCTCTATTCCTCAAAAGAAAAAGTACCAGGTTAAGATGGTTTTAAAGAGGTTTTCTAGCAAATACTTTAAATGTAAACATATTATTAGAAAATCTAATAATATAAACCATCATATTAATAGACCTAGGAGAAAAGTCACATGTTTATCTCCGAAGGTGCTTAAAAAAGTTAAGCAAACAGAACTCCCAAGTCCAAAGCCAGCACAATGATTAATGAAGAAACATTAGCAGCATTATCACTTCAGTCAGAAGACAAAAACACCTCCTACCACTACCATTTTCTAACACTGTACTAGAAAAACTAACCAATATAATGTAATTTTAATTATGTAATGTTATTATATAATAATTATATTAATTACATTAGTATAATTATATTAAAATTCAGCAAGAGAAAGATTAGAAGTACAAATTTGAGACGGAAGCGATAAACTATTTGCAGATACTACCTTTGTATTTACCTAGAATACTCAAGAAAATCACTCAAACTGCTATAAATAATAAGAGAATTCATTAGAGGGGCAAGTTCAAAATTAACAAATAGAAATCAATAGCCTACATATGTGTAATCAACCAGTTAGAAGACAATAAAAGAAAAAGCTGCAATTACAACAGCAACAAAAAAGATAAAATATCTCGGGATCAACTTAAGAAACATGCAAGACCCTGATGACGAAAACTTTAAAACATCCACTGAAGGACACATATGACCTAAGGAAATGGAAATGCATACTGTATTTCTGGATAACAAGATTTTTTCCTTAAGAAGTCAATTTTCCCTAAGGCAATTTGCAAATCTAACAAAACTCAGTGAAAATAATACCCAAGTTTTGTTTTTTGTTTTTTTAAACTAAACAAAGTTATCCTAACTTTAAATGGAAAAGACAAGTGAGGAAAATGCTGAAAAAGGGCAATAAAGCCAGATATCAGAACAGTGTGGCGTGGCATTGGACTAACTAGACCAGGTTAGAGAAAGGATGAAAAGTCCAGAAATATCCCCAAATACAGAAATTTAACATATGACAAATGTACCATCCTAAAAAATTTCTTTGCCATATAGGCATAAACAACTTTCAAAAGAAACAGGAGAACCTAATATTAGTGGTTACCTGTTCTGACAGGGAAGGGGGCTGCAACAGAAACAGAGTTTAGGGGTCAAGGGTGAGGAAAAACCACTGTGGTTTTTTTACATTTTTGTTTTTGAATCATGTATTTCCTATTGAAAAAAATTAAACATTAAAAAAGTCACAGCATTAATTAGTTGCAATCTTAAACATTTAAAATTGTCCTTAGTATACTTTTTTCCAGCCTATAAAGCTAAAGCAAACACAGAAACCTCCTACTTTAAAATATTTCTGAATATTATAAACTTTTTAAATTAGCCTACACCATTTTTCAAACTTAATATGTAATCTATAGACCACGAAAAAATAATGACCTACTTTTGAATACTTTCTTAAAAATAGACTATGCAGTAGTACAGATTCAGTCCTAAAATAGCATACACTTCCTTGATGAGTCCTTTGGAATAATGCCACTACTACTTCCAACTCAGATAACAGAGCAAAAAACAGCCAGGCTGCCAGGAAGATTATGCTCCTGCTTTATATAATAGCAGCAGGTACCATTTATTGAACACATTCTATACACTACATGTGTTATAGGTACTTTACATACATTCCCATGTAACTCTCAATATCTCTATAAAGTAGTAGTATTCTCACTTTACTGATGAGGAAAGTAAAGCTTAGGCAAGTCATAAATTCACCAATATTAGAAAGTAGCCTATACCGAGATCCAATTTATCTTAGGTGGTATCGAGGGAAAAGAAAACATTCCTAATATTCAAGGAACATGTCAATATGAACTCAAAGAACATACTACACTCAATTTTTTGTGCAAAACTGCTTCATGAAAACAAGGGCCTGAGATACAAAGGGTCTGTAACTTCAATCTATTGGTCTCCCATTTAAGATGGAAGAAATGCATAAGGCAACCATCATTCACAATAGTAGTACTGGCAAATCTTATTCTCAGATCAAGATTACTCACTGGGGCAGTGACTGATACTTTTGCAAAGTTCCCAAACAGGTCTTTAGTCAGTCTGCACCTTCCTGCCAAATGGATTTATTACCTTGCCAATCATAGTAGACAAATCTCCATCACTCAGAAGAGGATTCTGAGAATCTCCAACTCGAGATGGATCTTTTGTTGCTTTATCATTGCTGAAAGTTCTCCACTCAGATCCTACATCGATAACCCGGTCACCTGAGAATATAAGTGCAAGTCTAAATTGTTTTGTCAAGATGGGATTTATTTAATGCTGCTTAATGCCCAACTCGGCCCTATTATTCCCAGAAAATCTCAACACAAACATCAGGTTTCAGCTTAAGTATCTTGTTTCAGGCATTTGTCCTAAAGCATTCCTATTGTGCCAGTCCAATAATAACCCTCTTTAAACATTATGCTATGATTAATCATATTCTAACTCCTGGAACAAAGAATTAGTCAAAATAAGGACAAATAGCAAAATAAAGCTATTCATATGTGATGCAAAGATAAAGTAATATAACCATGAAGAACCAAAATGTGCAACAGGCATGGAAAAAAACAGAAAACACTATTCACAATGGTATTAATACACATAGTTTAACATTTAAAAAATTACAAAGTTTTCATGGGCAATGCTCTGCAAAGAACTAAGCCTAAGGGTATGTTTTAGTAACTATTTGATGAAAAAATATTTGGGGCCAAATAATTCATACAGAATAAACTTTAAGCCTAGAAATCAGTAAGCAAGAAGCCAGACATGGGTAGATCTGGTATAAATTACTGCTTTGGGGGGAATACTCAATGGCTGGTAACACCTCCAACCACAGACAAGAGTTAACATGAACACATGCATATGCTAGTGATTGTGCCCTTTGTAAATGTTCTCTTTCAATCCTGAAAGCTTTATAAAAGGTAGGTACCACTTTTATTGCTACACTAGAAATAAAACTAATTTGCCGAAGATCACACAGGTAAAACTGAAACGCGAATGGGATTCCAAAATCTGTTCTATACTGCATTCGTAAAACATGAGCTTTTCCACCAGCTGTGATAAAAACTGAAAGCAGGAACCAGATCATTTTCATCTGTGCCTATACACAACAAACAGAAAGGAGAAAGGAATGGCAGAAGTTAAGTCACCTCAGTAGCTAAAAGAAGTCTGGTATTCGTAGAGAACAAAAGTAGGGATACCAAGGGGGGCGGGTGAATTGGGAGACGGGGATTGATTTATATACACTCCTGTGTATAAAATAGATAAATGATGAGAACCTACTATATAGCACAGGGAAATCTACTCGGTGATGACCTAAATGGGAAGGAAATCCAAAAAAGAGGGCATATATGTATACACATGGCTGATTCACTTTGCTGTACAGCAGAAACTGACACAGCAGTGTAAAGCAACTATACTCCAACAAAAAAATAAAAAATAAATAAGGAAGGAATTAAAAAAAAGAAGTCTGGTATTGACAGTCAATTAATATAATGGTTAACAGTGTGGACTCCTGCTGCTTAGCTTTGGACAAATTTCCTCATTTCTGTGCCTTCACTTCCTCAGCTTTAAATTTCCCCAATAACGTCATTTTAAAGATTTAAACATTAAATAAGCTAATACAGGTTCAGTACACATGAAGTGCTTAAAAACCAGTTCAAAGTAAGTTGCTTGATATTAGCTATTTATTGCTATAAAAATAATAAGATAACAAACATTCTGACATTTTGACATTCATTCTGAATAAGAAGAGCACCAGCTGTAAAATATTAATCTCCATATGAGACTTTTACAGTATCAATATCAGAGTGCTTTGCTGAAGTATTTGATCAGTAGGATCAGTAGGACAGCAAAAGAGGCAGGGAGAGAACAGAAGGAAGGAACTACATGTAGATTGTGCTAAATCTTCTAAACGTTTTTATATATGGTACATTAACTAAAATGCTTATAAATAGAGTACAGTGATCTGATCTTAGTGTTATATTTAAGAAAACAGGTAAATACACAACAGAATCATTCACTCCGGATGGTTTTGGGAAAATCTGTTTTTCTCTGAATGCTCAGATCACTTGGGAATAACCAGATCTCACTTGGACTATCGTGTGTCCCTGTCACTAGGGAACTGGGATAGAGATAGGATCCCCATTTGCCATACCTTATGCAATAAGAATGACCAAGGAAAGCAGAAGCAGGGAGATCAGTTTAGGCAACTTCTGTGGATCAGAGATTGGGCAGGTGGCCCAAAATAAGGAGAAAAAGTTAAATTGATAGGATGGTCATGATGGATTTCTCTGCTTCCTCCTCATAAAAGCAAACATCACTAAACTTGGGAAGCAATTCTAATTACATAAATTAATAATGATTTTTAAAACTTACCTGAAAGAAACATAAAATCTGTAACTGTGCACTGAACTTTACTATAATACTAATAAGCAAGGCCCATGTCTCCAAGAGACCACTCTAAAGAGACTGACTTTTCTTCCTTTTTACAGAAGAATAGCTGCTTACAAAAAATAGTTATATAAGCAAAACTAAATTATCTGTATTACCAACACCCAAAGACAGCCACTGTAAATATTCTGGCATATATTCTTTCTGTCTTTTCATTCGTGTGTATATATATGTTTTTTTGTAAGATTAAAATTATATCATATTGTGCCTATTCCACTACAAGCTCTTTTCACTAAATTTCTATTGAAACACCAAAACAAGATTTTTATTTTTTGAAAATATTTATTTTTATTATTTATTTATTTGGCTGTGTCGTGTCTTAGTTGTGGCATGCGGGATCTTAGTTTCAGCATGCGGGATCTAGTTCCCCGACCAGGGATCGAACCTGGGCCCCCTGCATTAGGCGTCCAGAGTCTTAACCACTGGACCACCAGGGAAGTCCCCCAAAACAAGACTTTTAGACAAAGTTTAGCCCCTTTAATAGCATCCACTGATCAAAGTGATACCACAGTGTCTCCATGCTTCATGTTTTCAAAGAGAGAAAAGTGAATCTAACTTTCCTAGTCAGTGAAATGAAAACACAAACGTACACAAAACAAAAAACTACTGTGGCCTTCAAATCTAGAGTTACTTAATAAATTTAAGTTAAAAAAAATCAAATGTCATCATTAACTTTTAATATCTTAATTAACACAATGGCTGTATTAAGAGAATATTTTAGGGACATCCCTGGTGGTGCAGTGGTTAACAATCCTCCTGCCAAAGCAGGGGACACAGGTTTGAGCCCTGGTCTGGGGAGATCTCACATGCCGCGGAGCAACTAAGCCTGTGCGCCACAACTACTGAGCCTGCGCTCTAGAGACCACTAAACCACAACTACCGAAGCCCGCGCGCCTAGAACCCATGCTACACAACAAAGAGAAGCAACCGCAATGAGAATCCCGTGCACCACAAAGAAGAACAGCCCCCAGCTCGCTGCAACTAGAGAAAGCCCACACGCAGCAACAAAACCCAATGCAGCCAAGCAGAAACGAACACACCATTGCAAAGAAATTATATGCCAATAAAGATGTTAAAAAATTATTTTAATTAATTAATTTTAAAAAAGAGAATACTTTATCTTTACTAACTCACATCTTTTAAGTCTCTCTGGGACTCTAAAGATAAAGTATTAGTTAGCCAACATGCTTCATTTCACAGCATTTTCCTTTTGGCCCAAAAGTAACTTAGCATGAGTTTCTTTTAGTGCTTGCTTTGTACTGCCTCAAAAAAGACAAGCTGGATTAGGGAGAAAAAATTTTTTTTTTAAAGCTGGCCTAGGATAGTATAAATAGAAAGCCCAGAACTGGGTAGTGATGTAATTTTTCCACATACGTGGGAATGATCTACATGACTCATTCAACAATCTGTGGTTTGTGCTAAGAGCTATTCCCTCTTTTTATACGTTACTGCTCAAAACACAGCATTTGTAAAAAATAAAATTTCCAAAATAACTCAAATAGCACATCATGAAACTACAACTAGACCACCAGATTAAGTGCATGAGTAACAAGAAATAGGGCAGATCATTCAGAAAAAAAGAATACATAAAGGATTTTCTTGGAAAACCTCTAAATGGTAGCATTTTTAAAAGTTGCTCTGGAAGGAAACTGCATTACAGAATTTTTCAAGGAGTAAGTGTACAAGGCAGCCATACTGTTTGGGCATAATCAACCTTTGACAAGAAGCTGCCTGCCAATTAGCGCATGTGCACATAACACACAACCTCACACAGCCTTTCACGTTCCAGAACAGAGAAACATGCCAACTTTCACCAGTTCCTTTCTTAACCACACACTGATTTTTGTAAAATTAACACCAGATAGAAAGTCTATATATAAAGATTTTTAATAGCCAAAATCATAGCACGACTGTATGTACATAATAGCACTACTCCTCCCTCCATCTATAGAGTATGATCTCTAACATCTAACACTCTGATCAAGTTCCCCATCCAAAAAGGTAAACAGAGTCAATATGTACATTTAGGTATTACACACATACACAGTTCTCAATCCACGTATCAGTGGTGTCTAAAGAGTATTAACTAAGATATTATACTATATTCTACAACAATGAGTTTCATCTCTTTATTTTTTCAAGAAGAAATTGAGAATAATTGCCAAAATCATTCACACCCGTTTAAAACTGTTCAACTACTTTGGCACCTACCCACCTTATGATCTGGCAATTCCACTCCTAAGTATTTGCCTACAAAAATCTCACACAAGAGTATGGGACTTCCCTGCTGGTCCAGGGGTTAAGAATCCGCCTTCCAATGCAGGGGGCATGGGTTCAATCCCTGGCTGGGCAACTAAACCCGTGAACCTCAACTACTGAGCCTGAGCACCACAACTAGAGAGCCCACACGCTCAGGAGCCAGAGCACCATAACGAGAGAGAAGCCCACGCGCCACAACGAAGAGCCCGCACGCCGCAACCAAGACCTGACACAGCCAAATTAAATAAATAAATAAATATTTTTTAGAAAGTCTCATACAGGGCTTCCCTGGTGGCGCAGTGGTTAAGAATCCGCCTGCCAATGCAGGGGACACGGGTTCGATCCCTGGTCCAGGAAGATCCCACATGCCGTGGATCAACTAAGCCAGTGCACCACAACTACTGAGCCTGCACTCTACAGCCCGTGAGCCACAACTACTGAGCCTGCGCTCTAGAGCCCACGAGCCACAACTACTGAAGCCCATGTGCCTAGAGCCCATGCTCCACAACAAGAGAAGCCACCACAATGAGAAGCCCCCGCGCACCACAACGAAGACCCAACACAGCCAAAAACAATAAATAAATAAAATGAAATAAAATAAATTTATTTTAAAAAAGTCTCATACAAGAATGTGCACAGCAGCATTATTCATATTAGCTAAAAACTGGAAACAACCCAAATGTCCATCAATGGGAAAATGTAAACAATGGAAAACTCAGCAAGTAAACTACTAATAATGCAGTAACAAGTGCATTTCAAAAACACTATTTTGAGTAAAAAAAAAAAAAAAGTCACACACACACAAGAAAAACCAACCATACTATATGATTCTATTTGTAGGAAGTTCAGAAACAGGCAAAACAATTTCTGAGGATAGAAATCAGTACAGTGATTGCTGGGTTGGGTTGGAGGTGGGGGGGGTAGAGGTGACTGACTAGAAAAAGGCATAAGGAAACTTCTGAGATGAGGGAAATGTTCTAAACATGTTTTGTTTGTCTGTTTGGTTTTTTTTGGCTGCATCGTGAGGCTTGCAGGATCTGAGTTCCCTGACCAGGGATAGAACCCATGCCCCCTGCAGTGGAAGCCCAGAGTCTTAATCACTGGACTGCCAGGAAGTCCCTAAACATCTTGATTAGTGTGTTGGTTACACCAGTATATGCAATGCCAAAATTTAAACCATACATTTGGGATCTTTGAATTTTACTGTCTGCAATTATACCTTAATAAACTAAAAATTAAAATTCACCCCCACCAAAATACTGCTGAAGTTGAATTAAACTGTATCAAACCTATACACTTTGGGGGGAGTGACAGAACAATTTTTATCAATCTTCTTGGACAAGGGAATATACTCTTTCTCAAGGTCTTCTTTCAGATTACACGTATGTCACATTTAGACCTTTTTTGTTAAGAATCTCATTTTCTAACTAGTAATTGCTATAGTATTTTATATGCTTATATTCAACCACTTTTAACCAGTGGTTTTAATTCAACCACCTTTACATGCTTATATTCAACCACTTTTATAGTCTATTAATTTTAAAAAATTGATCTGAATAGGGACTTCCCTGGTGGCACAGTGGTTAAGAATCTACCTGCCAATGCAGGGGACACGCGTTCAAGCCCTGATCCGGAGCAACTAAGCCCGTGTGCCACAACTACTGAGCCTGCACTGTAGAGCCCACGAGCCACAGTTACTGAGCCAAGTGCCACAACTACTGAAGCCCAGGCGCCTAGAGCACGTGCTCTGCAACAAGAGAAGCCACCGCAACGAGAAGCCCGTGCACCGCAACGAAGAGTAGCCCCTGATCGCCGCAACTAGAGAAAGCCCGCGCACAGCAACAAAAGCCCAACACAACCAAAAATTAATTAATTTAAAAAAAAAGAGAATACTTTATCTTTACTAACTCACATCTTTTAAGTCTCTCTAGAACTCTAAAGATAAAGTATTAGTTAGCCAACATGCTTCATTTCATAACATTTCCCTTTTGGCCCAAAAGTAACTTAGCATGAGTTTCTTTTAGTGCTTGCTTTGTACTGCCTCAAAAAAGACAAGCTGGATTAGGGAGAGAAAAAAGCTGGCCAAGGATTATGAATAGAAAGGCCAGGACTGCTTTCTATGCAGTCCTTATTCAAGATGATGGAATTCCTACCACTTGAGACATGCCAGTCACCATGCTAGGGAAATAGGTTTCTAATAGTAACATTTCTACTCACATGCCATTGGCCAAAGCCAGTCAAGGGGTGATGTTTAACTTCAAAGGGAGTGGGGAAATACAATTGTACCATGTGGCCCAAAAGAGAAGAACCAGAAATATCAGGGAATAGTCATCAGTACTGTCCCACATGACAATTAGCAAATAAAACTCAGCTTGGTATTTTTGTGGATTTCTGTATAAATTTATTTTAAAAAGATTGTTCTATGACCTCCTTTCTGTGTCACAAGACAAACAGGAATCAGACTTAACTTCATTGTATTCCATCAATAAAATTTTAGGTCCCTTCAAAGTAATGTTTTTACTGGTTGGTTGCTTGCAAATTTTTATTAATAAAACTTTTTAAATGTTAAAAGGATACATTCCCCAGTGGTGCGTGGGAATCTTGATCTGCAACCCTAAGGGTCTTCTGTGAGGAATGTAAAGTTTTCTTCTATTGCACCTTTAATATTTTATCATATTCAGCTGGATCTTCAAGTAGTACCATAGTGGCTATCTTGTCTTTACCACTTTCCAAAATTCACTCTTTATATTCTCAGGTGTGTTTTCTGCTTTACTGATTCAATTTTCTAGAATGTTAAGTCAGCTCATTGCTATGTAAACAGTTTTACTGTGTTTGTCTCCTTGTGCTATATCTTCTTTATTTCTAACCACTTTTAATAGAAACATTAAGGAAGCTTTATTTCACTGATCACAAAAAAGCAGTTATTTTTTATAACTTTTTTCTAGTAAACTGTATCACAAGCAGAATTTTCTGTTAAGTCCATAGGACCACTGTTCCTCTTTACTGTAGTTTGTATTCATAAGCCTCAGGTTGATGTTTATGCTTATTCATCCTGTAATAAAGAATTATCAATCCAAGTCCAGTGGTGGCAGTGATGTTGGAAAACCTTCCAATCCACCACCGTAAGTACTCCCAGCCTCTCTGGGTACTCACAAATCCCTGGCAGACAATAGAGAATCCAAACAAAAATAAACTCCCAATATGATTCCAAAAATGTATTAGGAAGGATACAGGTAGGTCTGTAATCAGAGCAAAAACAATGTAACTTCAACGAGATAGAACTTTCTCAGGTTACCATAGTTAATAGTTTTGGATTAGTGTGACTCCCAGGCTGCTCCTATCTTTTCTTTTCTTTTTTTTTTTTTTTGCGGTACGTGGGCCTCTCACCGTTGTGGCCTCTCCCGTTGCAGAGCACAGGCTCCAGACGTGCAGGCTCAGCGGCCATGGCTCACGGGCCCAGCCGCTCCACGGCATGTGGGATCTTCCCGGACCAGGGCACGAACCCGTGTCCCCTGCATCGGCAGGCGGACTCTCAACTACTGTGCCACCAGGGAAGCCCTCCTATCTTTTTTGATAAGCCATCTTCATCATGACTTGCATTTTGTAGTGTATGATGGCTGCTAGTAGTTCCCTCCATCATGGCTGCATTCTAGCCAATGGGAAGGAGAAAAAGGAAGAGCACATCCCTTAGGGCAGGATCTAGAATTGCACATATCTCTTCTACTTTACAGTGCACTCTTAGAACTTAGTCAGGTGGCCATAACCAACTGAAAGGGAAGCTGGGAAATAAACACAGTCTAGCTGAGCAGCCACAGGCCCAGTGGATTCTTATTATTAAAGAAAGAGTTGGGTAACAGATACTGGGAAACAACCAGCATCTTCTGCTACAAAGAATAATGTCGTAGCAGGGGAGAGAGATAAGAAAGGATGTCCAGTAGAAACAAGGTACTTTGCTTGATAGTATAAAGGAAACAGTACACAAAGCCAAATTAAACAGACATTTAACCTTCTTACCAGGCAAGCTATAAATGGTAAATACAACCAAAGATATTCTGTAGTACAATATTAAAATCATAATGGCTTAAGGTAGCAATTTTAACAAAGGGGAAAACTGCAACATATCAAAAGCAGCCAGGAAGCCAATACTGAAGGTAGTCTGACTTTCCAACCTGACCTAGACTCAGGATATTTTTGTTTTCTGTTTCTTATTGTAAATTTATAAAGAAATTTTTAAAAAATATTTATTTATTTGGTTGCGTGGGGTCTTAGTTGCAGCAGGCAGGCTCCTTAGTTGTGGCATTTGAACTCTTAGTTGTGACATGCATGTGGGATCTAGTTCCCTGACCAGGGATCGAACCCAGGCCCCCTGCATTGGGAGCGCGGAGTCTTATCCACCATGCCACCAGGGAAGTCCCAATAAAGGAATTTTTAAAAAGGGATTATGAATATTAAGAGGAACTGCCCAGAATTTCAAGTCTTTCTGCCATCTTGTAAGCATTTTGGCATACCACCTTTGGTAGAGAATTCAGAAGTAAAAGTCTTAGAACAATATTCCCCAAGCTACTTGTTTTCATAGGCTAGATTTATCTAAAACCATTTAGTTTAAAACTACAAAAGTTTTCAAAACGTGCTAAGTCAAAAACTTCAATAATCAAAATGTATTATTATTCAAGATGGGTAAATCCAAAGCACTAAATTTTTTAATTAAAAAAAATCAAGGTGCTCTGGAAAACTGTTTAAGCCAACACACTGTATTTGTTAAATCTAATGCTGAAAATGAAATGCATCATTAGTTTCCACACCTTCCTCAGTCACCTAACCCTTCCTACCATTCCTTCTCACATTTCAAAGAATCCTGATTTTTAGTCTAGGGTTACTATACATTCTTATCAGAAATCGTGCATTAAAGATAATTTTGAAGGGAACTTTGATCAAGAGATATTTTATAAAGAAATACTATTAATAATATAGTCAGTCTCTAAATCAGTTTATGTTCCCACAATGTAAACTGGGTACCAACCCAGAATGAATTACCCACTAGAAACAAACCATATCATGGTTAATTTCCCAGACCAGCCCATAAAAGCCGATTTTATCCATGTTTAGACCATCAAAAAACAAAAAAACAAAACAAAAAAAAACCTGTACAAGTCAACAGTGTAATTACCATTAGGAAAACAGTCTGTAAAGGGAAATACACTATAAGTTCCATCCTTGAATATGTGAACAGACCTTGCTTTTCCTGAAATACGGGCAGGTCTGCAGCAAGCAGCAGCAGCAGCAGCATCTAAGCTAAGGAGCTGTGGCTCTGGTAGAAGATGCATCTTAACTTAGTCACAATACATTTAGTCCTTCACATACTAATATTGATACTTTCAGGCCTCCATCTTATGGCACATGTTTTTTTTCCCCTCTACCTGGAATGACTTTCCCTCCATAAACCCTTACTCATTCTTAATGATCATGTTTTCAATGTAAATTCAACAGTAATTTCCCTAGGAAATCACCACTTGCTTCCTACGTGTTCTCACCAAACTTGGAAGATCTGTAATAGAACTTTTACCACTCTTTGTTGTTTTAATTTACCTTCCTCCCTTCCACACAGTAGACAAAGAATTGGTCCAGAGCTTGCTTATAGCATCTCATCTTTCTATCACTCTCCTTGACCAGCACAGTGTTTAATGGAAACATGTAGTACAAAGACCAAAGGCTTTTCAAGTCCAACAAATCTGGATCTAAGTGGCTGTATCACTTACTAGGTGTAGAATCTTGAGCTAATTACCCAACCACTCCAAGCCTCAGTTTCCCTTTCTGTAAAATCAAAATTTACCTCAGAGTGGTTGTTACCCAAGTAAAATTAGTGGTTTTCTGATGCTTAAGAGAAAGTATCTAAATTAAAAATTTCTGAATTAGGTAAAAAGGCTGTGTCTGAGGGCTTACAAGAGATGACAAAGCAAGAATTTGAAAGTGAATACAAATATTCCTTAATTTTAAAATATAACTTGGCTATAGTAAACTAAAGCTGAATATTTTCCTTTAGGAAACACTGCTAATGCAAATTTAAAGATGGTAGTCCGATAATATTTAAAATACAATTGCAGCGTTAAATATGCCAGACCCATAACAATCACTCAAACACATTTTGCAACTGACTTGCTAGGAAGAATGGCATCTCAGATTTGGAATCACCCTTTTTTTCTACAAGGTTAAGAAAAAAGGAGTACTTATATCCCTAAAATATGTATCATTGAAATCTCATTTTAAAATTATACTATGTATTTTATACATTATCTCATTTTATTCTTAACAATTCCTAACAAATCTGAGATGTATGGTACATGTCCTTTTGGGGGGGGGCTTATTTTACACATAAAGAAAGTTAAGCTTGGAGAAATTATGTAACTTAACCTTAGTTACATAACTTATTAAGTAGTAGAGCCAAGTCTAGACTCCAGGGCCATTGACTCCTAGTTACCCTAGGAACTATGGACACACATAGATATCTGTCTTATAGGAATTTGCAGTCTAGGTCTGGAGACATGGGAAATATGAAAGCAAAGATGAGAAGCCTAACAGTACAGAGATCTCAAAGAATGTGCCAAATTATGAAGTTTACAGGATAGATCTGTGTTTCTTAACATGTTACCAATGTATGACCTGAGCTAGGGTTTCTGGAGGTGGGGCCTGGAATCTTTTAAAACATTTCTCAGCTGATTCTTAATTCACGTTCATGTCTCAGATTCACTGGTATAAACAATATCCAGAATGAATTTAGGAGGGGAAGGTCAAATCGACTCATTTTTCTCTTTCAAATTTATCTAAACTATTTTCTGGCATTTTCCTTCTATCACTTTTAAGAACAATGGAAAAATTCCATTTTAAATGCTACACAAAAAGTGGCTTTAAGTAGAAATGATACCACTAGTTCTAAACAGCACCTCATTGTGAAATCCTAATTTATAAAATCTTGATAACCAATTTCATGTTTTAATAGCTGTTACGACAGCTTACTAACCTTACACTTTGCAGCCTATAAATCATGCCCAAACGATATACAAGGTCAAACTTACAAACAAAGTGATAATCTAAATATGATTATACTGCCACCTAGTGCTCAACTTTTAAAGTGTCATAATCACATAGGATTTGGGGGAAAAAACACACACACAGTGCTGTTACAGCCAACATGGTAGAAATGACAAAGCTTTGCTTTAAAAATTGGCCCTATTTTAGAGATCACTACCAATATCTTAAGGGTCACTGATGAGACAGACAATGACAAATCATAATACTTCATACGTCTAAAATAACAATCTTATAATTCAAATACAAGAGGAAAGTCAATTAAACTATTACATGTTATAAGTAATACCACAAACAGCTACAAAAAATTGGAAACAACCTAAATTACCTGAGAGACTAAATACTACACAACCATTTAAATACTGGGGAAAAATTAAACAGGACATCAAACATGTAACAAATTGTATTTTCCAAAGATGGCAGCAATAATATCTCCCATCCACATGTTCTTCTGCAACATGACCTTGTCACCCTCACATTGAGGTGGGGCTATTTCTCCTCCCCTTCCAATCTAGGTGGGTCCTAGGGCTGCTTTGACTAATAGAATGCAGAAGTGACCCTGTTCCAAGGCATAGCCCTTAACTACTTGAGTCCAGCTTCCGTTCTCTCTGGGATATTTCTCGTAGAAACCAACCACCATGTATAAAATATGACTACTCTAACACAACTATGGAGAAGCTTTAGATGATAACAAATCTCTGTGGGGAGGTCAAGGAACAGAAAGGCATCAAAATGCAGATGAAGATGCTGTTATGGAAGTGGATCCTCCAGGTCTAGCCAGTGCCAAAACAATGGCCCAGATGGATCCTTCCCAAATTAATGACCAACAAAATTATGAGCAAAATGAAATGGTTGTTATAAGCCACTAAATTTTGAGGTGATCTGTCATGTTACTGAAACAGAAATTGGTTCCTGGAAGTAAGATGTTGCTTTAAGAAAGTCCTAAAACACGTGGCACTGGTTTTAAGACTGAGTGGTGGGCCTCAAGGAGTCTACCAATGAAGGTTTGAAGGACAGTGAGAAAGGTGTTATTAGAGACTAGAGAAAAGGTATATTATATAAAACATATTTTTGTATTATGAATTTCATTTAAAAAGATAATAGTAATGGGCTCTCCTACTTGATAACTCAGTTGAGAGGGATAATATATGGCTCTGAAGGTAACAGTTGAGCAGTATCTAGTCTTGGGTTTAAAATTAAGGGGAGTTAGTGACAACACGCTGCCCTAAGTTTCAAGAACATATTAAATATTAAGTAAGTACAGAGTGGTCCAAAAACAATTCTAAAAGAGTTTGTTTCTAAGGTTGTCTGGTGATTATTTAAACAGAAAGCTATTCAAAATGCTTACTCAATAAATATGTTATAATCTAAAAACTTTCAGACAACGTAAAATTTCATGGCAAGTACAATCAAACTATGTACACCAAGATTATTAGGAAACACATGATGATGTTGTCTAGATATAAATCTCTATGAACATCATATCTCAAACATGAAAAAAGCCACAAATTTTATGCCCTCAATGGACTGCAGAATATTTGTCCAGCTTAATTTCTTCCCTATTTCCATAGTATTAGAGATAAAGGTTGAATTGAGCTGGCAACAAAGCATATGCCTTTAAACCAGCAAGATGATGCAAATCTAAATTTATTATTGATATATGACAATGATATACATTTGTGTGTATATGTACATATGTATATGTTATTTTTAAAATTTGGACCCATGGAATGTCATGATCAATTAAACTATTCTCAACATAATTTGATTGATGATATCCTTAGCAAAACAGAACTTTTTTAGCAGACTCTTGCCTGCCTCCCCTTGTCTAGTCATGGAATAGATTCTTCACTTGCAGGACATCATATTACACATTTAACCACAATATCTGTGAATAAGGCTACTGTGTATTTTAAAGCAAGTGTTTGTTATATTTTACATAAAAAAACAGTATCATAAACAGGAATTTCTATATATAGAGAAGTTTAATCAGATTATATTTTTAAGTTTTCAGGTCTTAAAATTTAGCCTAGTAGGTGTAGTTAGAATGAAAAATAGTAGTTTTGATGCTGTTCAAGACTAATAATAAAGCAAAACTAAAGGAAAATTAACTTCCCTTGGTTTGATATAACAGAAAAATGCAACTAAAAATTAAGGATTCCAAGCACAAAAAAGCAGGTAAGCCTTGAGAATTATATCTTCCTTCTCCAGTTGCTTAATTTTATTTACCCAACTATCTTGCTAGTCAAAGTGGAAGTGAAGCTGATGGAAAGACTGGAAATATAATGCAATATTTTTGCACTACTTCTTTTTAAGTGGCTATAGAAGTTAGGAGAGCCAAGAATCTGAAATTATCTTCAGTCTTCTGTCTCTGTCTCACTCTTACATATTATCAGTTCAATCCTAATACTTTGGAAGAAACAGAACACTCTCATTTAACTTAGGGGTCAGCAAACCTTTTCTTTAAAGGGCCAAAGTAAATATTTTAAGCTTTGCAGGTCAAGAGGCCAAACTGACTTATTTTTATTCTTTTATTTTTGTGAAGAAATTCTGCTGTGATGAGATATTCCACTACACATTTTCTAAATTTTCTGACCATTGTTTTCCTGAGTTAGTAGTATTGTGATAAGTGCTTAGTCTGGTAATGTCAACATCTGTTGTATTCTTCTGGCACATCTATAGTATCACTGCATAATGAACACAATGCTTTGCCATCTAATTCAGTAACAAATAACCTATGCTCCACTGTGCCTTAAAAGCACGATATTCAGAGTTCAGCTTTTTTTCTCATTTTGACATGATGGGTATGCAATGGTAACTAAATAAATAAAATGTTTCAGTATGGAGATATGCGTGGCACTCATAAATGCTGTGGGTTTATAACTGCTTCACTGGGATTTGTAGTGCACTGAGCAGCAGTATGATGTGATGAGAGCACCACATATGGTTTCTGTTGCAACCACTAAATTCCGCTATTGTAACAGGAAAGCAGCCACAGACAATATATAAACAAATGAGTGTGGCTATGTTCCAATAAAACTTTATTTATGTGTACTGAAGTTTGAATTTGATAATATTTTCATGTGTCCCCAAAATTATTCTAATTTTTTTCACAATTAAAAAACATAAAAGTCATTCTCAAAAAAAAAAGTCATTCTCAGCACACACACCATATAACAACAGGTGATAGGTTACAGTTTGCCAATCTCAGATTGAACTCATTTTATTACAAAAGACAACGGCAGGATAGAAATTTGGCTCCCATGCAGGCAGTGGAGCTAGACTGCCAGACTACTTAAACTTCAGTTTCTGCACCTCTAAAATGAAGACACCTCACAAGTGTCTCCAAGGATAAACTGAGTGAATATGTAAGTCACTTAGAACAGTGCCTAGCATATAAGTATATTAACTGTTAATACTGCTTACTGAGCAGAATATAATTGCAAATGGATTCCGATTCCTATTAACAACTCTGTGTGATTTAAAACTCCCACTGGAGGTCTGAGGCAAGCAGCCTATTTGCATGAATATTACAGATGTCCTCCAAGCAAGACACTTCCACAGTATATCAACCCCCATGTTTCTGTTATACTTCCCACAATCCTACTAGCAGTTTCAATCTTGAGTATTTCAAATTTCGAAGTAGTACTCCTTTTCTCAGGTGCTGGCGGCAACCCCACCATAAGAAAATTTTTTGAACAGACTATCTCTATCCTAAAGTTATGCTACATATCTAGATTAGTGAGAAAATAGAAAAAAAACTGATATTTTAAGAAGTATTATTTTGACACTAACAATTTCACACTAGAAATTCATAAATAAATCATTCTGTATGAGCAAATGAAAATTAAATCATTTTTGATGACTAAAAGGCTTTGGATGAGACTCAGTACATTTATAAAGATATATCTTTATTAATCCAAAATAAATCATGCTTATCTACCTTTATTACTCTGAAATAAATCATGTTTAAATATACCAAAGTCACAAAAGTTAGATTACATTTATTCATTATTTCATATGCACAAGAGTGCAAATGTTTAAGGCTAAGGACGCAGGAGACAAAGGACTAAGGGGCCTTTTCTTCTGGATCAGCTATCTCAATTTTAGATGTTCCCTCCTACCCCACATTATGAAATATATGCATTTGTACAGACAATAAAATATGGTGTCTCTGATTTCACTCTTACTTATTTCCTTTTTTCTAATTCTTTTTGTTTTACAATAAATATGAATTACCTGTAGGGGGAAAAAAGTCAGAATGTATTCATTAAAAGAGAGGTTGGAAAATACACAAAAACAAAATGCCCCAAATAGTGATTTCAGTTAAAACCATAGTAACTGCTCACCTACAACCAGGCCACATTCAGGACAGATCATATCACCAGCTCTGTAGTCCTCCACTAAGATCGCATCTGGATGGTTTGGACATGTGACTCTTGGAAGGGCATCCAAACTAAATGAAAAAAAAATTTTTTTTTAATATCCTCCTAACCAACATGCAACAAAGTACTAATCTTTTGGGGGGAAAAAGAGGAAGATTTTGAACATTTTTCCAATAAATTTATAATACGTTTACATTTATAATACATTTAAGCTAAATTCTCAAAGTAAAAATCCTAAATTAGGTTACTTTAAATCCTAGCTAGTAGTAACAGATACGACTGGAATTGTTTTTTGTAAGAACAGTTATTGGTTTGCAGAATGGAAGGCTTTAAAAACTTAAATGGAAAACAAGTGTTTTTTTCTTTTAACATGTAGGCTACTAAAATGTTTATAAACCTTGATTAACATAGAAATAACTAGCTACCATAATAACGTGCAACATTTACACATAACCATCTGGGTTTGTGACCCTTGCCACTTATTTCTATAGTCAGAGAATAAATTTCAAGTCTTTGTTTTCTACTTGCTGCATTACCTTAGTAATACACTTAGAATTGTACACTGGGGCTTCCCTGGTGGCGCAGTGGTTGAGAGTCCGCCTGCCGATGCAGGGGACACGGGTTCGTGCCCCGGTCCGGGAAGATCCCACATGCCGCAGAGCGGCTGGGCCCGTGAGCCATGGCCGCTGAGCCTGCGCGTCCAGAGCCTGTGCTCCGCAATGGGAGAGGCCACAACAGTGAGAGGCCCACGTACCGCAAAAAAAAAAAAAAAAAAAAAAAAAAAAGAATTGTACACTGAACCTAAAAGGTATACAAACGAGGGTGGTAGAGGTGGCTAGGACCTGATGATTTCATTTAGTCCAGAACTAAGTTTGTGAGCCCTCAAGAAATTGTTTCAAAATCTTTTTAATCTATCTGTGATATTAACAATTTGTTCGATTAATTTATTTTGAAAATAAGGCAGTCTGGGGAAGACACATCAGACTTAAATGACCTAACAGAATCAGTTCTAAAAGGCATCAAAGATATTTAATATAGATTTAGTAATTATTTCTGTGGGTGTGGCCTTACAATCACAAATGTCTGGTATCACGGAAAATAAGCCCTTTTTAAAAGTTTACCTGAAGTAATACAGAACAAGGTTATGTTATGACCATCACAAATATACACATAAAAGACAAGATCAAGCATTCTTAAAGTATGTAAATAGGTATCTGTGGTTTTGGATAAAGTTTCTCAAAGTAGCAAACAGTTCAGAATGTTAACTTTCAACATAGGTGATACCCACAGAAAAACTGATAAAGTAATCCATATTCCCAAAATTTATATATTCAGGTTAACCAGAACACATCTTGGATCTTTTCATTGCGGAAATAGGGAATGGAGGTTTGCTTTATATTCACGTTTATTCCATAAATTTCTACTAGAAAAGTATTTTAATAAATTATGACAAAGCATTAAGAAATTAGTATAAATTATTAAAGAAAACTATGTAAAAATAAAGGAAAATGTTAGTAAAGTAACAGTAATTACAAATGCATAAAATGGGCAGCCATGTGGCACACAGCATACCAAGGACTGATATATTTCATACTATTAAAAAGTAGACATACTATTGTGTGCGTGTATACATATATAAAAATGATATGGAAACATCTCAAAGAGTAAGGTAGGGATTTTACAGAAAACTGAAAAAAGTATGAACTACAGTTATATGCAGTAACATGAATAAATCTCAAAATGCTGATAAAAGAAACCACACACAGAGGAATACATATACATTTATAGATAAAGTTGAAATCAGGCAAAACAAACCTACGGTGTTAGAAGTCAGGATGTGGTTACGTTTGGGAAGGGATAATGATTGAGGGCATAAAGGAGGCTTCCAGGGTGCTAGTGGTATTTGATTTCTAGACCTGGGTGGTAGCTATGTGTATGTGCTCACTTTGTAATTGAACTGTACACTTAAAATGTGTGTGCTAACTTCACAAAAAAAGGTAAAAAGCAAGGTAGCACACAGTGTTTATATTAGACTACTTTTTTGGAAGAAGAGAGGTTAGGACTATATGCATATGTTTGTTAAACCACAGAATCACTATGAGAACACCAAGAAACTGGTTACAATGACTGCTTTGGAGAAGTAGATGGCTAGGAGCTAGGGAAAGAAGGAAACTGCTTTTCACTTTTCTTCTTGCTTTTCTATGATTTGCATGTGTTACCTATCCAAAATAAAATGAAACTGTGCTGGAGCAGTCAACTTTTAATGAAACTACCCACAAGGGTAATAAAAAAGAGGAAGCACAAGAGTGGGGTGGTGCGGAAGTAAGGGAGAGAAACAAGAGGGAAGGAATGGAGTAAACCACCACCACTGAGATTAAAATAACTCAGGCGGTTATATATTATATTATTAATCTTCATTAGCAACTCTGCAAATTAAGCATTACCTCCATTTTAAAGATTATGCTCAGAGAACGATTTTCCTAAAATCACAGAACTAATAAGTGGTGGAGTTTAGATTTTAAGTCACAACATTTGTGTTTTTCTCTGTGAAAACACCAAGCAATTTCATAGCCTAGTAACTGTACATCTTCCTCAGGGGGAAAAAGCTAACGACAGAAATACTAACATTTACCTTTGTTCTCACTGGTAGAAAAAGTCAACAGATGGACAGCAATGACATACATTTAAGAGCTGGACATGCCTAGAAAAAATTTACTTCAAAGAAATATTTCAAAGATTTTTTTAATGAAGAGAATAAAGGCACACAAAGGTAATGTATTCTTTCGGTAAGGAATCTATCAAGTGAATTTACTTTATTTAACTATTACAACATTTCTTACAAATACCATTTCCTGTTCTATTATATACAAAAGCTGAGCCCAAATATGACCACGTTTACCTTTCAGATCTACTGCCATGAGAGAATACAAGTCATAGATAAGTGGTTTGGGAAGCTATTTCTCCATTTACCTACAAGGAAGCCTTACCTGACAGAGCCACACCCAGTTAGAATGACTGAGCATTCAAACACACAATTAGCAACCAAGTGTTTACTAATTCGGTAACAAGTGAACAAGTGTCCCTGGCTTTAAAAGCTGTGTCCAAGTAGTTTTAGCTAAGGCTGCCTCCTCTCCCAACCTTTTAAAAATACAGTAACATAAAGCAGTAAGCCTTGGTAGTTTACCAGAAAGGGCCTGGATTTCTCCAGCTTACTATTTTGTAATAATGGCTTTCATCGCGAATTCAATTCCAGAGATGATAACAAGCTCAGAAAAATTATGCCAGAGCTACCTTGCCTTCCAGAAGCTACAGAAGTTAATTTGATACTTTTAATACATGAGTTAACTAGAGGCCAAGTGTGACAACAGGAAATAGATATGAGGCTCTACACTTTGTTCTAACACTAACCTTGGATAAGTCAACATTGGCATGACTCAGTTTACACTTACGCAAAAATCCTACTATATACCTCATAGTGGTCATGAGAGATATAATTAGGGTCTGCAAACATTTTTCATGTCACAGGATTAAAGGCTGTCTCTAATGGCACTGTATGCACTTCCTGTAGATATGGGCACATCACATTTTTAAAATATAATATTAAAGAGTGACTTCCCAGCATACGTAATTTTCTGCAGGCAAGATTTTCTTCAACAGTATGCAGACGACATCTGTAAAGGAATCTCTTAGGAAAGAACTTATCAACTCTTCAGAAATGCCCTAGCTTCCACTTCAAAAGGCCTCGGGGATGGCAATCAGTTTCCCTCAGCCTTACCAATGCTGACATCCCTAACTTTCTGGCTTGCCAGATCAATAGGGGCCTAAAATTAACCCTTTCCCTTTAGAGAGAAGGATTCACGGACCCTCGGGCTGGTTGAGCCACAGATGGAAAACCAAGCGTAGAAAAAATTAACAACAACAACAAAAAGGACTGGTGAAATATCCGCAAAAGACGCGAGGCCAGGGGCTGGGGACACATGAGCCCTCACACGGTGGTGCCTAGGTGAGAAAACGACCTAGGACGCTGGCGGAGAAATGCCGGCGGTTCGGTACCCCCTGCGACACTCCTATCAGCCCTGCGTCCGTGAGTGCCTTTGTCCGGGGCGGCCAGCCGGTCCTGCCGCCTCTCCCCGCACCTCCGCGGCGTTTTGCCCGACGCGGAAGTGCCGGCGGCCACCTTGCAAGCCCCCGCACTCGCCGCCCGCCCCTCAGCTGCCCAATCTCGGCTGGACGTACTAACCGGCTGGTAGACGCCATCTTCACGGCCACTGCAATTCCAGGCACCAGGGACAACAAACACACAGCAAACAGGAAGAGACTGTGGCGACGAAACGCTGCGAGACTGGCTTTTATAGACGAGTCGCCCACGCCGTCATAATAGGGCGCGGCTACGGGCCGGGAGAAAGGCCAAAAAAGGTGAGCTCCTGTACGCCACGTGCTTTGCGTTTTCTTATTTTCCTATTCAGTTTCGGTCATTCGCTATGGTGCCTGAGCCAATCGAGGAAACTACCTAGGAAAATTCACAAGGGCACCCTGCAAACGAGCTACACCAGAGGTACCCTCAACTTGACTGAGTTAAAACACAGAGATAACCCGGGCATCGTGGAGAGGGCAAAGCCCGCATCCCCGATGGCTAACCACCCTTCCCCCCGCCCGGAGTCAGCTACTCGAGTTTGAGCGCAGTTCTTACTTGCCCAGAGGGGTGACTCCACCAAGGTACTTGGAATAAAGAGAAATTCACTTGGGTCAGCCCGAACAGGTGTAAATTCAGGCTCTGTCATCAGCTAGCAAGCTGTGTCTTCTTAGGCACGTCCCTTTGCGCCTTGGTGCAAGGGGTAATAGTATCTGCCTTGCAAACCCTTTTAGAATTGGCAGGAGATGAAACAAAACCATGTAAGAGCACTACACCGTGAGGCAGGGAGATGTGGGCCCTAACCTGACTGCTGTTTCATGGTCTTTGCAAATTTGGCACAGCTGAAATGTAGAGAACTTAGCAAAAATGGTTAGATGCTGCAAAAGCTCCCTAGACTTATTAATTAGCCAAACTAATGTCAGAATAGTACTAAAAATAACAGCAACACTATCACTACTTGGCTGAAAACAAACCACCCTTGGCCCTGTAGGAATCGGAGGAAAAAGGGTTTCTTTAGGGATGAGAACTTAGGATATAGTGGCTGCTTTATTCTTTTGGGCATGGGACTTAAATGCCACTGAGCCCCCATTGTTTTCTTGAAAGGTGGGAAAGACTCGCTTCCTTAGAAAGAACAAGAGGCAGAAGTCTAGGAACTGAAATCCAGATGGGGATGGGAGAGCTTTTTTTTGTTTTGTTTTGTTTTTTTGTCTTCCGTGCTGTAATTTAAAAACTTGACTGTACTTTTGTACTTCTGTGGGGGATTTTCTCCCTCAATATCTCGTAAAGTTTCAAAATGCCAATTTATTTCAGCTGTGCCAAGTGCAACTACGAAAGAGCTTGGGGATGCTGCACCCCAATCCAGCAGGAAGTTTTCATAGTAGAGCACCTTGGCTTGGGAGAAGAGGGAGAGGAGGAGGAAGGGAACTGGGCACCTCTTGAGAATCAAGATAAGGACCTACCACCTAATGGTTTATGGTAGGCATTCAATAATGTTTGTGGAAGGAAGAAACCATCAGAGAAATTGAAACCCCAGAGGAGGGAAGCTGGGCAACTGGTTAATTACTCCTGCCCGCCCCCCCCCCCCCGAAGAATGTCTGTCATAACCTAGTTAAGATTTCTTTTAGATTAAAATAGAAGCAGCTTTGGTAGGCCATTCCTCTTTTTGTTGTTAGTACAGCATTGGCAATTTATAAAGCATATTCATCAACATAATCCCACTTAATCTTTGTATCTGATCCTGAGATTGAAACACACACACAGAGGTGGGGTTGTGTCACCTAGGAATCAATAACCCAGACTATCATTTACCAAAACTTCCAGCTTGTTAATATCATCATTTTTATTTAACTTAACTACATGAATTAAATAAAATTATTTAAATCAATTATTTAAGCGAACTTATCTTTTTTAAGCTTTTAAAATAGAATTTTAAGTTTATGTCACTACTGTGAAATCACAACTTGATAGGTTATAGTTCTTCCCAAGTATAAAATGCTTTACATACCTAATAAATGATTTTTTAAAGTTTGTGACCCAACTAGATATATATTTTTTTAAATTTATTGAGGTATAATTACATACCATAGAATTTACCTGTTTAGAAGTCAGTGATTTTTATTAATTTTACCAAGTTGTGCAACCGTCCCCATAACCCAGTTTTAGCACATTTCCATCATCCCAATACAATCACTCATGCCCATGTACAGTTAATGCCCATTCCACTTCCAGCCCCAAGAATCACTCATCTACTTTCTGTCTCTATAGATTTGCCTTTTCTGGACTTTTCATGTAAATGGAATCATATGATATGTTGTCTTTTACATCTGGCTTCTTCCTCTTGGCGTAATGTTATGGAGCTTCCTTAGATTTACCTGTAGCCTGGAAACACTGATATATAAATGTCTGTTATAAAAGTGTCTGTATGGTGATATTGCAAGATGACAATTTCCTAACTTAAGCAAGGTTTGACAAATACTTGATTGGAAATTATAGAATATTTGAAATATGTCATATGACATATTCTGCTGGACTAGGAAGAATAGAGGATTCACTGCAATGTATGACCAGCTCTGACTGGGACTTTTTTGGAAATGAGATGAATTGTCTAGAATATTAGACAAACCTCATTTAACTGGTGGCCGAGGGGCCATATGTATTACTTCTAGAAATGTGAGGGGTTTGTATTTTAATTTTTCAAATGGTTTTTTATGTATGAAGATTTTCAAACACTAAAAATTAGAGACAATAATATTATGATCCTCATATACCTATCATCCTGATTAAACAATTATCATGATTTTGCCAATTTTTTTGTGTATACTTTTCTTTCCTTTTTTCTCCCTTTACTAAAGTATTTTAAAAATAAATCCCATATATCACTTTGACCCATACATACTTTAGTCTACATTTCTAAGAAGTATGGACTTTTAAACCTTTTTTATAAAGCATTATAATACTTCCTAAATTACCAAAGATATTTTTACTCACTAAGTTTTCATTTGGTGATTGTCCTGGGCCTGCTTCTTGCTGGTTTGGCTTCACTGGGCAGAAGGGTAAAACCCTGCTGAAGGTGGCAGAGAGCCAGAGAGGGAAAGGGAGCGCCCCGCATGGAGCTGCAAGAACTAGGTAAGTTCTTGAAAGTAGGCCTGAGGTCCTTGCATGAGGCCATTTGTCAGGCACCTCACATTCATTATCTTATCTAGTTCTTCGTTATCTTGTCAGGCAAGTATTATCATTCTCCTTTTAAAGTCTTAGAGAGGTTGAATAGATAAATTGCCCAGTGTTACACATAAGTTAGTGGTGGTGATAGAATTCAAAGCCAGGAATGACTGACTCTAAAATTGTCCCACTTCTATGCATGCCTACTATGTAACTGTTATTGCAAGACTATATTTTTAAGCCCAAATTTCTGTGCCCTGGGAAATACAGATTATATTTGTAGATGCATTCATTATTCTTTTAGTCTTTAATAAAGGCATAAAGCTTTATTTGAATACAGGTAGAAGTAGTAGTAAACAATAATCATGATATTAATAGTATCAGTAAACACTCATATAGTGCTTACTATGTGCCAGGTACTATTTTAAGGCTTTGCATATATTAACTCATTAAATCTTCCCAACAACTCTATGAGTTGGATACTATTATTGTCCCCACTTTATGGATGGAGAAATTGAGGCACAGAATGGTTAAGTAACTAGCCTGAAATCACACAGCTAGTAAATAGTAGAACTGGGATTTAGACCCTAGCAATTTGGGTCCAGAATCCAGGCAGTATGCCTCCTATTAGAAACTCAATATACACAAACTCACCTTATAGACCTTAAGATCAGGAAATGGATTCAACAAGCAGTGCACCTGCAGCTATCATGTGGGCTGATTTTGTGGGGCAGCTGTACTCTAAAATATTCTGGCCAGCTGTCTGCCTAAGGACACCTGTGTTTGTCAGTTCATGTGCTACCTAAACTGAAATGTGCCTGGCTCATATCCCATTGCTAAATGTACTTGCATATGTGATCCTGAATTGAACTTTTCAATTTGTTTGTTGATTTATTTGAAATTTTTGATTCTCCAGTACTGGCAGCTTGTTGTCCATTTGAGAATAAATCTACTTGTTCACTGAGAAAAGGCAGCAGCTTCTCCAAGTGTTAGAAAGTAGAATATAGGCTTAAAACATTAATAATCTATAAATAGAAAATATTAAGTGTCATTATTCCCTTACAGAATCAAGGAAGAAGAGTGCTAGAAATTAACTCACTTTTTAATTCAATGTTCAGTGGACACTAGTTTTCTTTTAAACTTCTAAACTACTCTGCTAAAAACAAAACAAAACAAAATAACTCTAAAGGGTTCACGCTAGTAGCTTGTGACTTTTAAAATCAGTATTTTTTTCCAAAAAGATATCGTTTGCCATTAAGTATCACTTCAAAAATTATGCTATGCTATTTAGTGTTGTTTTATTAAATGTTTTGAAGCTAATATTTTTCCCAAAATAACAACGTTCTCATTTTATAATAAAAAACATGGGGAGATTGAATGATATATGAGAGTATAATTTCCTAAAAATGTTTTTTAAGTATATTTATTTTAGTGCAAATGAAGTTTGTCTTTAAAGCCCTACTAATGGTTTTCAAGTAATGAACTATTGGGGGAAAATGAGAACATGAAACATTCATGTGACCCGTTTCTTGACACTTTCTTTCTTAAAGAGAGAATTTTAACATTACTGTTTCCATGAAAATCACATGCTAAAAACCTTATTGTGTAAAATAACTACCTATTTTCAAGTAATCTCATATTATTTGTGTATCAAATTAAAACTCCATATTAATTATAAAGTATGACCATGTGATGAGAATATAAAATTGCTCTCATTACTGTCTCTCATGATGGCCACATATTGCTCAGAGTATTATAAATTGGTACAAGCCTTTTAGAAAGCAATTCAGCAATACTCCAGAATGATTTAGATGTGAAAACCTCTTGAGCCAGTAATCCCACTTCTGAGAACTGGAGTAAGGAAATAACCTAAAATATGGGATACTATATTCATGAAGATGTCCATTGCAATGTTTTTTACAATAACATTGGAAGCAAGATAAATGCTAAAAATAGGAAAATTGTAATTTTGGTTATAACGTTATGAAACAGAGGCAACATTTACCTTTGAAATAGGAAAATGATATACAGACAGTCCCTAAGGTCTTAGTCCAATTTAGGTGGTAAAAACCAATTCATGTACCAAGACCCTTTTCTAAGCAATGCTTTACCATGGTTGATTCTACTACTACAGGTACTTGAAAATAAATGGTGGTGAGCTCACTGAGGGCTGAAGCATCCAAATTTTTCCTTTGGACCTTTGTGACTAATCTTTTGCATAGAGAAGACATCCAATAACTGTGGTTTGTGTGAGTTATTGATTGATTGAATGAAAGAATGTATTTTAAAATATCATTATTCTGACTGTCCTTCACAGTAATTAAACCAAATTAGTGAAGTTTACGAAGAGGGTTTTTCCATTAAGGCTAGCTTTTCCTTTTTTTTTTACCCTAGTGTTTTCTCTCCTCTACAAAATTGTCCATTATACCTGCTCATTCTCACTATTTTCTGACCTTTCCTACCTAGGATTTTGCTCTTTCGCATTAACGAGATGAAAGGAACTGCCCCACACTTGTGAAATAAAGCATTTGCCACCCACTGTCCTGCCACTGATCTTAGCCAAAATGGGTAATCTCTACTCAGTGTCTCATGTTCAGACATCACAAGAGTCCACGTTATCACCACTGGTATTATTTTCTGCGTATTAACAACATGCTCACTCTTGAGTGTTTTAAATGGCAGTAAGATAAGCAGTTCCCATATATAGCTTAATAGAGGTGGTATTCAGTACACCATCAGTTACTTAGAATACTTTTATTGGGATGGGTTTTTTCAAGTTAAAAAAAAAGGAAAGTTAACTTGAATGTAGTTTTTCTATTAAAACCACAAAACCCACAACAGTTTAGCAATCTTCCGCTGTTTAATGACTTTATGGCATTTGCAACCAAATGCAGTATAAAAGCTGCATAGGAAGCCCCTGCCACTCTTTGCATTCATCTGTTCCCACCCAATGTTTGGACCTTTCAAGCTAATTTTGTAGCATCCTCATCAAAATGCTCACTCCTAATATGTCTTTGGACTATCATCTTTACTTTTTCAGTTAGGTTAAACTCTGGCTGTAGTCTGACATGATTGTCTATTTTGCAAATGAGGGATTGGTATATCTTTCTTTCTTTTCTGTTATGTGGAAGTTAATGTTAAAAAAAAATTCCCCACAAACCCAAGGTCAGTAGTTTGATTTTACAATAGAGATCCTAAGAATTTCCCACTAAACTAAATGGTCGCAAATTTCTACATTTAAAATAACTAAACTTGCTTGAGTCTTTCAAATTTTCAAAAAATTGTTCCAGAGTAAAATGATATGAGCTACACTTTAAGTTAATGAGAATTTAGTTATGGCTTGCTTTCAAACAACTACATACTCTGTGATAGATCATTCCTTTTATTTGAGTACTTTTATTTGGAACTCAAAAGTATTTGTATGTATTAATATGGAAAAACCCTTTTCCATTTAATTGATTATGAAATAAAGAGAAAGACTATGTGACTTCTTAAGATAATTTGTTGACAGCTGTAGACAGCTACTCCCATTTCCTGAACACAAGGCTCTGCATGGGGGTGTCACACCACACTGGCAGTCATCCAGTTCCTCTGACTTCCCAAGCTCCTTCAACCTCAGCATTTTGGCCAAATGATGGCACTGTTTACAGCTCAGATGACACTGCCATGTTGCAATTGTATAAGCAAGAGGCCTGCCAGTCTTGAAGTTATGTACTTTTTCAAACAAAATTTTTATTTGAGGAAATGAAAATTATTTAAAATTCTGAGCATAAGATTATATTAATATTTTGATATGGTCTAACACCTAATTTGCATAATTCAAATTCATATAAGATACATCCATATCGTGCCCAGGGATAATCATCTATTAATGTATTTTTGTTTTATTTGCACAAGCAGATCACGTTCAATAGTCTATTCATTTTTTTTCAAGTAACAGAGATGAACTGCATTCTTTGACTAGATACCATAATTTATTGAACTATTACGCCAATAATGGAGGAATTGGTTGTTTCCAGTTTTGTGATATTATAAACAATGCTGTCATGAACATTCTTGTTCATATTTGTGGGTGAAGGTTTGCATGTTCAAAGTGTAAATACCTAACAACAGAATCCGGGCATCAAAAGACATGCTCATACAACATTTTGATAGATATTGTGAAATTGCCCTCCAGAGATGTTGCACCAATTCAAGTGTCCCATTTCCCCAGGTTTGGAAGGCAGGGGCTGAGATAGCATTATCAGCATCATTTCAGACTGAGAACCAGGCCCTCATTATAAATATTTATTTGCCAGGCAAAAGGGAAATAGATGTAATTCCAAGCTTGTGTGTATGTGTGTGTGTACATGTGTGTACATATGCATGTGAACATATGCACTCCCTGGCTTAAAAATGCTTGCATACCACTACTCTATTAAATCTAATTGTCTTGGAGCCAGGAGCCAAGTGCAACTTTGAGTCCTGTATCCTGGGACTGGGTTTCCAGAGGTCAGATAGAGTCCCACATTATTGATTAGCTGAAGCCTTCAGCACAGGTGATTCAGAAGCCTGGCTAACCATATCTGCAGTTTTAGGAACAATATTTGGCACTTCAGGAAACTATTAATAAGTGAAAGACATGGGCCAGAGACCCAAGGTTAAAAACAAAACAACATCAAAAAAACAGTGGTGTTCTGAGGGCCAAATTCCATTTGCAGAAATTCATTTATTCAGTGCTACTTTATGCCAGACTCTGCTTTAGGTGTTGTGGATACAGCCATGAACAAAACAATAAAAATCCTTGGTCTCATGGAACGTATGTTAGGAGGGGATAAAAATGATAAACAGAACGAGAGAAACATTTTAAGTTCAACGGTAGTAAGTGCTAAGGAGAAAAATAAGGCAGGGAAAGGGGATGAGGAGAGCCAGGATTTACAGTTTTAAATGGGAGGTCAGATAAGTTCACCTGAGATGACATTTGAATAAAGACTGGAGGTAGCCAGGTGGACACTGGGTGGAAAGTTATCTAGGCAGAAGGAACCTCAGGTACAGCAGACCTAATCTGTAGCGGCCCTGGTGATCAGCAAGCAGTGCATGGAGGGAAGGGCAGGGTAGTAGGAGATGAGGTTAGGGAAGAGCAGGGTCAGGTCATGCAGGGCTCCAAGGTCAGAGAGACAATTTTGGCTTTTACTCTGAGTGAGACTGAGTGGCACTGAAGGGCTTTCACCAGCGAAGTGTCATGCACAGATTTTCCTTCAAAAGTGGTCAGTTCCCAGGGTAGAGCAGGCAGACTAGTGTTTTACCAGGGCATTCCAGAGAGAGAAAAATCTTTAGAAAACTGAATGGTTTTCATGAGTTTTGTACTCTTTTGCACATATATTGGTCAGCAGAATGCTTCAAGAATAATTATAGGGACTTCCCTGGTGGTCCAGTGGTAAAGAATCTGCCTTACAATGCAGGGGATGCGGCTTCGATCCCTGGTCAGGGAACTAAGATCCCACATGCTGTGGGGTGACTAAGCCTCCGTGCCCCAACTGCTGAGATCGTGTACCTCAACTAGAGAGCCCACGTGCCGCAAACTACAGAGCCCATGCATCCTGGAGCCCATGCGCCACAACTAGAGAAGAGAAAACCCACATGCCACGACTAGAAAGAAGCCTGTGTGCCACAACGAAAGGTCCCGCATGCCTCAAGAAAGGTCCCGCGTGCCGCAACTAAGACCCGATGCAGCCAAAAAATAAATAAAATTTTAAAATAAATAAATTATTTAAAAATAAATAAAATAAATTTTAAAAAAATTAAAAATAATAATTATAAAAGTGATGTTATAATGAGTCACCTGGGGGAATTCCCTGGCAGTCCAGTGGTTAGGACTTGGCACTTTCACTGCTGAGGGTGCGGGTTCAATCCCTGGTCAGGGAACTAAGATCCCGCAAGCCGTGCAGTGTGGCAAAAAAAAAAAAAGTTGTCTCAGTAATTTACACAGAAAATGAGGTTATGGTATTAGAAGCTATAGCTCTAAGGTTTCAACTAAAATATGATGTTTATACTTTCAACAGATAATTAATGAGATGGGTAAAGATTTTTAAAAGTAATAGTTCAGGATAACCACTCTCATTGACAAAAGAACAAAATTATTATTCATCTTTTTTACTATGAGATTTTGCTACAAATGACAAGTTTTACTAAGAAAAAAGATGCTGTATTAAATGTCAAAGAAAGTAGCAGCTGTATAATATGATGAAGTTAATATTGATTAGAAAATCTAATTATTTCTATAATTTATTTTGGTCTATCCCAATACAGCTGTTTGTCAGCAGGTGAAGTTACTATTTAATTGGCATGACTGAGTAATTAGATGTATTCTCAGAGCGGCAATAAAATGAAATCCTCATGTCTCATGAATGTGGTTGAGGTTTTTGTTTTATTTTGTTTTATCCTTAGGTTTAACCAGCTGAGACCCAGAAGACTTCTTGTTTTATCTGGAGACAATTTTTGATTTAAAATATTTGGTAACTGTGTAGTTATATAATTGTTTTCATCATAAGAATGATGATAAAAATGTATGAGTGTGACAAATATTTGTGATGATTTACCTTTCTCTCATACTAAACCCTTCAGGACCTCACCATCTCCTTCCTGGGCTCCTGCAGGAGCCTTCTTATTGGTCTCTCTCACTACCTCCAGGCCTTTTCATCAGGTCAGTTTATCTTCTAGAAGAAAAATTTGATCTGTATACCATATCTTCTATATCAGGTAGTAATTCATTCATCTGTAAATAATTTAAAAAACTCTATTCTGGTGGCTTAAAAAATAGAGGTTTATTTGTCTCATGCATTACAAATTCTGGGGTTACAGTAGCTCCAAATTGCTTCCAGGGTCTGTCTCTTCTATCTTTCTGCTCTGCCATCCTTATTATGTAGGCTTTCACTCTGATGCCAGTTGCTACCTGAATGCAAGATGGCTGCTGCACCTCCAGCCCTTACTTCTATAATACATTCCAGGTAGGAAGAAAGTAGAAGGATGAAGAGGACAAAAAGATGCAGAAGTCTCAGGATAACTTTGCCTCATCTTTTTCCATGAAGGGAAGCTCTTCTCAGGCACTTTTGACTAGTTGCAAGGGAAGCTGAGAAATTGGATACTTTGGCTTTTAGCCTCCATAGTAGAAGTAGTCAAAGGAGAAGGTGGATTATTATTGGCTTTTGGATAGGCAAACCTATCTTTAAAAATTCATTATTGTGTGAAGTCCATATCTCATTATTATAATACAGTATAATGTCATAAAATGAGTTCTTACATAACTTTGGGAATTTATAGACAACTTATCGGCATTTTTGCTAATCTACTTGTATTAGAATTCTTCAGAGAAACAGAACCAATAAGGTGTGTGTGTGTATGTATATATATATATAGAAAGAGATTCATTTTAAGAAACTGAATTACATGATTATGGAGGCTGGCAAGTCCAAAATCTGCAGGGTGGGCCTGCAGGCTGTAGACCCAGGAAGAGACCATACTGCAGTTCAAGTCTGAAGGCCCTCTGCTGGAAGAATTTCCTCTTGCCCCAGGGGCGGCGGGTGGTAAGGTTGGGGAGGGGAGGTGGGGGAGGTGTGTCAGTCTTTTGTTCTGTTAAGGCCTTCAACTGATTGGATGAGGCCCACCCACATTATGGAGAGCAAATTGCTTTACTCCAAGTCTACTGATTTAAATGTTAATCTCTTCCAAAAACACCCTTACAGAAACATGCAGAATAACGTTGGACCACAAATCTGGGCACCATGGTGCAGCTAAATTGACACATAAAATTAAGCACCACCAATATACCACCTACATTAACCATGCCTGAATGTCAGGAAATAACATCTGCTAAAAGGTAGAGAGCATAGGGCTCATTTAGAAATTGAAAGTAAGACTAGACATTTGAGTAGGAAAAGATGGGAAAGATGGACTGGAGGAGTAAGAGGGAGACCATATCATACAGGGCACTGTAAGCCCTGATGAGGAGAGTCTGAGTGACTGAGGAGAAATGACCTTCAGGGGTGATTCCCTTACCTAAGTAGTGAACTAATTCTTTCCTCAATCAAGAAGGGTTTGCGGCAGGGAGATCAGCTCGGTGCTTTGTGACCACCTAGAGGGGGGGGATAGGGAGGGTGGGAGGGAGGGAGACGCAAGAGGGAAGAGATATGGGGATATATGTATATGTATAACTGATTCACTTTGTTATAAAGCAGAAACTAACACACCATTGTAAAGCAATTATACTCCAATAACGATGTTAAAAAAAAAAAAAAAAAAAAAAAAGGGTTTGCGGGACTTCCCCTGTGGCGCAGTGGTTAAGAATCTGCCTGCCAATGCAGGGGACACGGGTTCAAGCCCTGGTCTGGGAAGATCCCACATGCCACAGAGCAACTAAGCCTGTGCTCCACAACTACTGAAGCCCACATGCCTAGAGCCCGTGTTCCACAACAAGAGAACCCACCGCAATGAGAAGCCCTCGCACCACGACGGAGAGTAGCCCCCGCTCGCCACAACTACAGAAAGCCCGTGCGCAGCAACAAAGACCCAACACAGCCATCCATAAATAAATAAATAAATAAACAAATAAATAAATAAGTGGTTTGCATCAGAGAATGATCGTCTAAAAACCCCAAACACCAAAATAACTCAAAACGAAACCTAAAAACAACAGCAACAAAACTCAGTTATGTTAAGAGCAATGGAGAGTAAAAGATTTTAAGTCACTTAAGACATTTTCTCATGCATTTCCTCCCTTCGCCATTCTGTCCCTTCTTTCAACCAATGTAGTCCAAGTGAAGCTGACCTTGGATTGGCCTAAGTTAGTTAGCATGTCCAATCCCCTTGGCCTCAGCGGATAGCTCAGGAATGAGCCAATACGACACAATATATCATTTGCTGGAGCTTCGGAGAAAGTGTCCTCTTTTGCTGGATTTGCTAGTGTCACCATATGATGCTCAGAAACTGTTGTAGCCATGTTTCTATCCAGGAGGTACAACGTGGAGATAAAGCTGACACAGAGAAGACAGAACTATGAAATGGAGCTTGGTGATATATTACAATATGAGTCTTGGATCAAGCTGTAACTGAAACTAGACTACTCCTAAAATGTTGAGGCAGACAATTCTTTTTTATTTGATTTAAACCCATACAGGTTAGGCTTTCTGTCACTTGCAACAGGAATAATCTTAACTAATATATGTAACATGATCACATTTGCATTTTATAAAGCTTGCTTGGGCTACAGGGATAAGTCACAAGGAGCAAGACAGGGAGAACTGTTAAGAGTTGACTAGTAATTTAGTTGAGAAATGACATTGGTTGGTGCCAGAGTGGGGGCAATTGGAGCAGAGAGAAGTGATGGATTGAAGACAGGCGGGGTACTATATAGAGGATTTGGATGTGGGGAGAAAAGTTAAAAATGACTTGTAGGTTTTCTGATTTGAGCAACTGGATTGGTGGCACCATTCACTGAGGTGAGGAACCCAGTTTGAATAGGGTTTGCCTATAAAATGTCCATGTGAGATGACGAATGGGATACTGGATGTGAAATTCAACAGATAGAACTAGGCTGTTACAGATTTAGGAGTCACTAGCATATACAGAGTAAATGAAGTTATTTAGTGAGAAAGACAAAATACCAATATCTAAGAAACAGGCAAAGGAGATGAAGGAAGAAGGGCAGAGTACAAAAGGCAACTGATGAACATGCAGCACCACAGGATCTAAAAAAAAAAAAAAAAATTAGGGTTTAGGAAGGCCCAACCAGCCTGCAGTGGTAAATACTAAGAGGTAAAGCCAGATGGAACTGAGACGTTTCCTTTAAACCTAAGAACATGGAGGTCATTAGAGAACTTAGAACAATAATGGGTATGGAATCCAGACTGTACCGGGTTGAGGGTAAGTGAGGAGTGTGTGTGTGCGAGAAGGTGGAATCATCAAATGAGGAAAATTTCTTCAAGTTATTCCATTTCGCAGTAAAATTTCTCAAAAAATCCAGAGCTAGGTCATCAGTCCCCTTTAGTCGCTAATACTGACATATTTGGCGCTTGTACACAGTCTCATGTCTTTTTGGTTGTTCCTAGTTTGGAGGAATTATAAACCATGCTGCAATAAACATTATTTTACATATCAAAAAAAAAAGGTATGGATAGGATAGCACGAAACCATTATCCTTACTCCAGTCCTTGAGGTCCTATGTTACTTCTCTGGCCTAATACCTGCTACTCCATCCCTTGGTTATTCCATCCAGCCACAGCAGACCTTTGGTACTCATCAAACATAAGACACCCTCCTGTTGTAGAGCCTTTGCACTGGTTATTCCTTCTGCCTGGGATGTCCCTCCCTAAGATCTTACCAAGGCTCTCTCCCTCTCTTCTTCTAAGTCTGCTTCTATGTCCCCTCCATGAGACCTGACCACACTGTTTAAAATTCCAATTTGCTTCCCTAAAACTCTCATTCCAACCTCTACCCTGCCTTCTTCTCTTCATACAATTGCCATGTATAAGTTTTACAATATATTTCATTATGTTTATGATTTAGTTATTGTCTCTCCCCTCTCTAGGAGAGCCCTAGAAGGCAGGGATCTTTGGTTCACTTGTTCACTGATATATCCTAAGTGCCTGAATATCTTAGGACAGTGCCTGGCACATATTAGGAGTTCAATGAATATTTGTTAAAGGAAAAAATGAAGGATGGAGGGAGGCCAGTAGGGAGAGAGAAAAAAATGGAAGGAAGAAATTTTGCCCTGAAGAGGAAGAGATAATAGGGTTGTAGATAGAATCAGGGAAAGGATTTTCTAAGATGGGAGAGATTTGAAAGTATCTTACTGTTGAGGAAGGGATCCAGTAGAGGCTGAAGATATAAGAGAATAGGCTGAACCAAGTCCCTGAAAATGTGAGAAGACATGGGATCCAGAGTACAGGTGGTGGGATTAGCACTGGACAAGTCCAAGGCTGCAAAGAGTGGATTTAAACGCTGGTGAAAATTTTATCAAGTCTCCCACATGAGTGAACAGGCACAATTTTCACATGGAATTTGTTTTGCTATGCAATAGTTGGCTCTTGAGGTCCTGGCCTCCTTCTGGATCTGCTTACCACCAATCCTCCCCACTGTCCCCAGGCCCTGGGGGCAATAAAGAAAGGATGGATGCTGATGTGGATGTCATAGACTCACTTATTGGTAGAATCCCAGCTGGGAGTGCTGGTCTGGTGGCTCCTACTTTTTCATTTTTTTAATTTTGTTTTTCACAGAAGCAGGAGATTAGGTCATTTAATAGTACTGGCAGTGGTGGGCTTTGAGGTGTTAGGAGAATGGAGAAGGCTGGATATTTTTACTATGGAGAATGGAAGAATATTAGGAATTGCTGTCGTGGTAAAATGTAGAGAAAGCTCACTAGGGGAACACAGAAGAATTAAGTCAAGTTAAGGTCAATGTCGTGCATTCATGGTTGTTAGAACCTGCCCAATTATGCATTTTGCTACAGCAGCGCTCAGCAGCCCAGTTGCAAGCATGGAGCTTCAACCCCAGGGATGAGTTGTTTGTTTGTTTGTTTGTTTGACCAGGTAGGTGAGATAGTATGAGCAAGTTATTCAAGGCAGCAAAAGTATCTTGGCTGAAGTTATGGATAACGAAATCTAACCTGGATATGGAAGGGAGTGAAGGTACAAAGAGACTGATAGAAGGTTCTAAGATCCTAGTTGATTCTGATGTAAGAGGGCCATGGACCAATTTTTGAGAAATAGTGGATTTGAAATGATAGTTTAAAGTAATATTTTGAGAGGAGCTGAGTGAGAGAGAGACAGAGAGAGAGAGAGATGGAGAGAGGGGAAATACTGGCCGGACGGGATACTTAGTGTAAGAATAGGTGGTTACAGTGTGAAATGACTAACTTATTATCTCAAAGATGGAACAGCCTGAAATGATGAAAGGTTTAGGGTATGCCCAAGGGAGTGGGTGGCTGAAGTGGAGAGTGGAGTGGAGGTAAATATCACCAGAGGTGAGGAGGTCAAAGTACCAAAAGCCTAGGTAATCCATGGGGACCTTGAAGCCACCTCAGATGATGGCAGTACTTGCAACAGAGAGGCAAAACTATGAGCAAAGTTCAAAGCCATTAGTAAGTGAAGGGGAGAGAACTACAGGTGGGTAGAGACAAAGCAAAGATACAGAGTTGACTGGTTAAGGGTTTTCACACAATGGCAGAGAAGTGAAACTGGCCAAGAGTAGTTGAGTGCTTATTGTCTGCCAGGCTTTACATACATCAGTCCATTTCATACTCACAAACAACAACTCACAAACTTCATATAAAGTAGGTGCTATTTTTATTCCCCTTTTATGAGGAAACTGAAGTTTAGAGAGATTAAGCATCAACCAGCATCTCACAGTTCTTACCACTGCACTATACTTACTCATAAAATGGTCTAAAAGGTGTTTTAATACATTTCAGCTGAAAAAAAAATCAGATCTCCTGAATATTATCAGGAGTGGGATTAGCAATGGAAATAGTCCTTTAAATTTCATTTGTACTGAAATTTTTTTTTCAATACCCAGCAAGTAGCAGTACTAAATAATTCCATACTAGGTCATTTAATAGAAACAATGCAGTCTGCATGTATCAAAACTTCTGTCTACTCCATGCCTTGATGATTTCTTCAGCAGCATCCAGTGTACTGTCTTTCTGTAAATTAATGAAATAATCATCATTACATATCAAAATAAACTCAAGATGAAATAAAGATTTAAATATAAAAAATATACCCAAATCAGTCCATCCGTAATAGTCATGTAGTGATTTGGGAACCTAGTGCTTCTCAACCCCTGATAACTTAAGCTGGGCCCAGATGGGCTCCAGCCAGTCCTTGGCCTCCGCAGCCAAGACAGAGCCCAAGAGCATTCATGGGGTGGGGGACACCTTGAGTTGCATGACTGAAAGCTCTGCCCCATATTAAGCCACTTAATCTCAGCAGGAACACAGAGACTGGGAAATGGCATCCACAGCAGCATCCCTTGCCTAGGTGGCCAAATACACAAGTCCTGAGCTCTTTAAGGAGCCCAGTAGCAAATCAAACAAACCAATTATTTATAATTCTATATCCCATTGCTGTCAGGCTAGAAAAGTGAATGAACCTCACAAGAATTCAATGCTAGGGGAGCTAGAGAAGCATCACGGCAATCACTACATCATACTGTTTTGTGATGCTGGCTGCCAGTTCAGGGCACTTTATTACTACTTTCCTGACACCAAAGAAATCTACAAATTAACCAGTATAGGGCCAAAGAGCATCACCAAAAAAAAAAAAAAATGATTGACAAACTGTATATACAGATCAGACTGAAAACAGTTTAACCTGATCCCAGCCAGAACGATATCCGTCAGTGTGAACACCCTCACTCATAACCACTTGTGGCAGTCCAAGTGGCCTGCAGCACCAAAGACCCAGACTCATAAATAACACTGATGCAGGAGGAGAGTCTCAAGGATGTGCTGATGGGATCCATATTCACTGTTTCATCCATTTGGGTAGGAAGTATACAAAATCACAGACCTCTTTCAAAGAGGCTTCTAGACAACAGAGGAAAACCCCTCCCTTAGCTCCCAACACACAGAGGATGCCAGGCAGAGCAAGAATGGAGGAATAAATTAATACACAATTACAGAAAAAAGTCAAAGAGTACAGAAGAGTTTACACTGAAAAATAATCATCTGCTTCTTCCCTCCCCACCCCTTCCTACTACTCCCACCATCCCCCAACACAACAATTTATGGCAATTTCTGGTTTCAGTTCTAGTGGTTGTCACTAAAATCTAAATAATGTGTGTTTCTAATTTTTTTATTTATCAACTTCAGACAATGTTCACCATTCTGTGCTCTGAATGAGGAAAACTTGGTTCATTCACACTATTCTGCCCCCTCCCATCTAAGTCTCACAGTTATAAGCCCCTAACTCCCACACTGTTTGAGGGTCAACTGTACTGATAAAATTCATTTGTTTTTTGAATAGGTAATATCTACATATAGTAAAACATTAAATTGATGGATAAACTTCCTCTTCTGCTTTCTCTACTTCTCCTTTTCCTTTCTGTTCCATCTCTGCAGAGTGATTTAGTCCAAAAGCCATTACATGGGGCTGAGTGAAATAGGAGATCATGTATGGGGGCAGGGGGAGCCTTGGCAGCCTGGTGCAGGGTGCTGCAGCCAGAGTGGAGTGAGTAGACTTTCCAATGTTGGTGGCATGACGTGGTGGTGATGGCAGTGGTGGCACTGACCAGGAACAGGGTGTCAGAGTCGAGGGGGGTAAGTAAGCAAGGCCTCTGTATGGCAGGGTGGTTCCAGGCAGCTTGGAGCCTGGAGGGGATGAGGCAGGTATCTGCCAACGCAGACAGGCATGGAGTGTCAGAGCCCGTAAGGGAAGAGGAGGACGTCTATGCAGTGGGTGACAGTGGTGGCCTTGGAGACTTAGAGGAGGGTATCTCTACAGGAGAGCGACAGCAGCAGGTCAGCACAGGGTGTTGAAGCTCAGGTGAGGTGAGGATGGTGGCCATACAGGGGACAGGGGCAGCAGCCTGGTAGAGGTGTCAAAGCCTTATTAGGGTAAAAGCTGCCTGTCAGGGGTGCTGGGTGGAGGGGCAGTGGCACTGACAGGAGACTGGTCACATGCAGAAGTACTGATTAAAGAAGTGGTTACATGATGAGCCAGGTGTTTTACTGTCAAAGAAGGGAGGGACAAATATGGATAGGGAGAAAGCTAGAATGAACTCTGTGGTGGTTTCAATATATTTAGATAGACATAGAAATAAGTAGAATAGACACAGACATAGAATGTATGTATATACGTTTACATATTCCCTACGTCTGTCCCCTGGGAGGGCCTGGGAATACTAATACTCCAACGGCAATAAGCACTCCTAATGCCCAGATCTTGGTTTCTTAATACCATTCTCCACTAAAAGGTGATTCCAAGTTGGGCTAGATAATGACAAAATGAACCTGGTGCATCTTGCTATGCCAGAAAGTAAGGAAATGCTCAAAAAATGATGGGGACATGTCAAAGGAAAAAGAGACCAGCTTAAAGGGGCTCCTAATGGCCAAATCTGGGGAAATTTGAGCATCAAAATAAGTAATAATAATGATAAATTATAACCCACTGAATGAAACAGGAATCCATGAGTCCTTACATATATGAATGAACAGATAAATAAATTGCTTGATGAGAGATGGAATATTTCCACAGTTTGAAAGTACCTCACCACAAAACATTCATTATTTATCAAGGGAAGAAGTGAAACTTTACAGTAGAGAAGCCTGGCAGACACCACCTCAATAAAGTAAATTTAACATTACAAGCAGTAGGAAAAACTAAAATTATGTGCTGATAGGATGCAAAACAGTGAATAAAGCATCACTTCCACGGTTTCCTGCCAAAGGTGCATAATCTGAGTCTATTCACGAGTAAATGTCAAACAAATGTTGAGGGACCTTCTTCAAAATAAGTGGCCAATAATTTTCAGAAGTATTAAGGTCAGGAAAGTCAAGGAAAACTGAGGAACCATTCTAGCTTGAAGGAGACATGACAGCTAAATACAATGCACAATTCTGGCCTGGATTGACTGATGGATGACTGGCTGACTGACACGATTATGGCCTGGATTTATTTACTTACTTGGTTGTTTGTTATAAAAAGGACATTATTGGGGCAATTAGTGAAACTTGAACTGGATCTGAGATTAGATAGAATGATATAGCAATGTTAAGTTCATGATTTTGATGGTTATACTGTAGAAGAATGTTGTATAATGGGGAATACATAATAAGGTATTTGGGAGTGATAGAGGCATCAATAATTAAGTTAGGAACCTACATAAAATTGTTTGGAAAAACAGTTCTTCAAACTTATTTATTAAGAATATTTCAAAATATTTTTTTAAAGTAACCCAGCATCCCACCCATCTCCCTCAACCACTCAGTTCTCCTCCCCAGAGGCAACACTGGGATTTTATTACATCTCCTTCCAGGGACAGTCTAGGCACTTAAAAGCTTCTATCTCACTCCCTCCCTCCCTTTTTTTTTTTATATAGATAATAGTATTCCTCACAAACTGGTCTGCTCCTTGCTTTTAGCTTATGCTCTATCACTCCATGGAGCACTTTTATGGATGTGAATGTAACATAATTTATTCAAGCAGCCTTCATTGGTGAATATTTTGTTTATAATCCTTTGATACTATAAACAGTGTTTCACTGAAAATCCTCGAACACAAGACATTCAATGTACAAGTAAATCCACAGGAAAAAATCCTATAAGCAGAACTGCTGGGTCAGAAGATATGTGCATTTATATTTGGATGATACATTTTCATACTAACCACTGCAGAGATTTTATACATTATACTAGTACTCTCAATCAATGCATGAGAGTATCTTATGAAACTTTTCAGTTGTTTTGCTTGTTTCCAAATTATCAGAAAAAATAAAATTTCACTGCAGTTTTATTTTTCTTTTCTCTTATTATGAGTGAGGTATAGCATCCTTTCATATATTTGACAACTACTGAGGACTTTACCCATAATCACTGTAAAGTGCTGCTGCTTTTGGTTTGTTTTGCCCTAAATTCAACCTGCTTTCTTTCAATTTCCACTTTCTTGGCACGTTTTGCCACCCTTTTATTTTTTGCTTTTCCAAGAGGTTGGATGAGGTGTGTCAGCTTTCCCTAGGGACTTCTTGGTGTTGCTCCACTATCTTCCAATATTGAATGCTGATGCAAAGGAGGTGAGTCCACACTGATCCTCCTCTCCTGTCTCCGCGGAGGCCTTGATCATCTTGTCTAGATGCCAAAGGATCATTTATAAAGTCCAATAGATTAAAACAAGGCATATCTCAGTGTTATTCTGTGACAATGTTCCCTGAGACAAGCCATTCCCTTCCCATTTTTAGATTTGTTTGTTTTCAATGGAAAGCATTCTCAAAATAAAGCTATACAATTCTTTCCCAGTTCCATTGGTCTGCCTCTCCGCACCACTCCCTTCAGGAACTCTAGGTATTTCATTTGTCTTCCACGTCTGTAATTTTTCTAACATTTTAAAATTCTTTGTTCCTGGGAGTTCCCTGGTAGTCCAGTGGTTAAGACTCTGGGTTTCACTGCCGTGGCCTGGATTCAATCCCTGGTTGGGGAATTAAGAGCCCACAAGCCACACAGTGCTGCCAAAAAAAAAAAAAAAATTCTTTGTTCCTTTCTACTTCTTTTTGCTCACTCTTCTCAATCCTCAGTGTGCTTACAGAAGTATTTAGTGTTCTCTGTGCTGTTTCCAATGTCACTACAATTACCAATAGCTTTATTTTTTCCCTTCAATTTCTTACCTGAGCTCTGACAGCTGCCATTTCATCTTCTTACATTATCTTACTCTATCTTCCCTGAACTTTTAAAAATCTCTGCTGTAACTTGTTTTACATGTTTTGAATTTGAAATATCACACTTTTGGTTTGCTCTATGGAAACATTTTTTTTCTTTTTTTGGTTGGATATTCTCTGATATTGTCTTTCACTGTATCTTTCTCCTTTTCCCCTTATAGTATCTTTTTAGATTCATAGCTGGTTCCTTTTAATTACTCATCTTTGATTGAATTCTCTTTGTAAGCTCCCACTGCCAGCACACCTACGTACGGCTCCTATTGTTCTGGGTAATGAGTAAGCTACCTGCTGGCTCTGTCTACGATCTGAAGACGTATTTGCAGGTTTCTATAAAGGAAGATCCAGGGAACCATTAGAAGGGAGTAGAAATTATCTCTGGCTCACAAGGTTAAATATGGTTAATGTAGAGTTCAGAGAGAGGGAGTTCTTTTAGACTTTATTTCTTTCCAACTAATTTAATTGGCTCCCTCCAATGTAATGTATCCACACTGCCTCAACACAGCTTTAGCAAAAATGACAGAGGTGAAGAGCAAATCTATACAGCCCTTTCTTTCCACCTGGTTTGCACAGGTGCTAGAAGACATGACTGTATGTTTCCACTCTGCCTCTTCCATGGGGCCAAATGTGTCTGGAGAAGTTCCCACTACCAGTGCACTTACTGTTCCTGCTGTTCTGGATAATGAGTAGGCTACCTGTTGGCTCTGTCTATAATTTGAAGATGTAGAAGCAGAAGCCTTTCTTCGTGTCTTCCTTCTACCATTACCTTCACTGATTTGGCAACTCTTTCTCACTTCCTGGGGGATCTGTGAATTTGTTTTCCATTCTCCTAGTTGTTTCTTTAATAATTTCCAAGAAGAGAATGGGGAAGGGCCATGTTTACCATTCTAAAACTGGAAGTCTTATGCTACTTTTTTCTTCTGTTACTTCTGTTTATAACTTCAAATAATATACCTCTGTTTCTAGATCCACTATAAGATGCGAGTGTTAATGGCTTTACCCTTTCTTCTACATTTCAGACAATTAAATGTTGACATTGTTATGCTGGTAAGATTTATATTCTATTCTGGATAAGTCTCCCATAGTTTGACTATAGGATGGCTCTAAAAGTTGAAAAGAGTTTACATCATTCTGTCTAGACTTATACATGAGTGTGCAGGTATAGAGAGTGCCTTAATCTTCATAAGATTGTTTTCAGTAGTGATAACATCTTATCATTAAATTGTTAAAAATAGCAATAATACATTCAGATTATTTTTAGCACAGATCTGATGGTACTGAATTCTCTTAGCTTTCATTTACCAGGGATGTATGTATACTGTTTTCAGTTTTAAAGGATATTTTCCTGGATATACAATTCTAGGCTGACATATTTTTTATTTCAGCACTTTAAAGGTGACATTTCATTGTAATCTGGTCTCCACTGTTTCTGATAAGAAGTTAGTTAACATTTGTACCTTTGCTCCCATGCATGTGAGGTGTAGTTTTTCTCTGGCTGCTTTCAAGATCTTATCATTATCTTTGGTTTTCAGCAGTTTGATTATGATGTGTCAAGATGTGATTTTTATTTGTATCCTGCGTGGTTCACTGAATTTTTAGATCTCTAAGTGGCTTTTCACCAAATATGGGGAAATTTTGGCCATTATTTCTTAAAATATTTTTTCTGCCACATTCTCTCTCTTTTTCTTTGATACTCCAGTTACATGTATATTATTACTTGACGCTGACTCATAGATCTGAGACTCTCCTTATTTTTCAAAAATAATTTTTCCCTCTTTTTTCAGATTGGATGATTTCTGTGGATCTGTATTCAGGTGGACCCATTTTTTTTTTTTCACAACCTCAATCCTCTGTGTTAAGCCCCATATATGTTTCATATCAGATATTACTTTTTAAAATTCTTAAAGTTCCATTTGGTTCTTTTTAAGAATTTAAAATTAATTAATCTAGTCACTCATTATGACCATATTTTCCTTTTATTTCTTGAACACATTTATAATATCTGCTTTAAAGTCCTTGTCTGATAATTCCTACATCTGGGTCACCTTAAGATCTATTTCTATTGACTGCATAGAAGTCACATTTTTTTTCATTAAGGGTCACATTTTCTTGTGTCTTCACATGTGTATTAATGTTTGGTTGCATGCTGGACATTGTAATGTTACAGGTAAGGAGTCTGATTACATTGTAATCCAGTAAGCTCAACTTCAAAAAGTGCTGAGTTTTGTTCTGGTAGATTAATTTTATGGCAGCAAGCCAAAAATTAAAAACTGCATATGAGTACATCATGTCTAGCAACAGAAAAAAATGGTGATTTATAAATCAGAAGGAAGGACATTATAAATGTGTTTTTGAGTAGAACAGGGAACTTACTTTAATGAAGCAAAATCGCACAAATTTCTCAAACTGTAATTTGGTCTCTGCATTACAGAATGCTGAAACTGGGATGGCTGACAATTTCTGAAAAAACAAATAGGAATATAAAATGGGAAAAACAGGAAAACTACTTACACTTTAAATATTAATTTTTGGAGCATAAACATTAAAAACAAATAGATACTTCTAAATACTCACAATAATTTCCAAAAGAAAAATGTTTTTAAAATCCTCCAGGGAATTCCCTAGTGGTCTAGTGGTTAGGACTCCACACTTTCACTGCTGAGCGCCTGGGTTCAATCCCTAGTTAGGGAACTAAGATCCCGTAAGCCATGCAGCGCAGCCAAAAATAAAATAAAATCGTCCAAATAGCTATGAGTAGAATATCATGTAACAAAACTACAGTTAACAGTTTTCAAAGCATGTCAGCAGGTTTCCTTCATAAATTATAACATACAGCACAATATTGCAAAGGCCAATAAACGTTACCTTATTTTTAGTCATCCATTTTACAAATTTATAGTCATAAGGTTCGTTGCTGTTCTTCATATCAGAAAGGTCTGTATCTAAAACAACAATAAAAATCGGATGGCCTATGTATTACATCTGAGGCAACGTGTATTTCATCTGTCTATCAAGATTCAAAATTTTCTCTCAAAATGTTCTCATGCTGGATTCATACTGCATGGTGTGGTGGGAAGTAAGGAATTCACAGAGAAGCTTTACTGATACTCTAAGGCAGTACTCACATATACATCTGATTGATCATGCTTGTGTATACAGCTTTTAGCATTGGAGGAGAGTAGGAAAGGGGAAGGACAAAGAAGAGTGTTGCCTTTCCGTTTAAAAATAACATAAGCCTCTATGATCATTATTAAGGAAATAACACCTAAATTTAGAGTACTCATCTGTAATAATTATGTCTCCAAATGGTAATTCATTATTAGATTGTAAGCTCCACAGGGGTATTGCAATCTATCACTATCCCCATCTCCTATGTCAGAGTCTAGCATATAAGTAATGAAAAGCATATTTGTAGAATGAATAAGTTAATATTATTCATTATTTATAAAGGGAAAATGCCTATGTAGTTCTCCAAAGTGATATCTTTATTGTTTCCTCTTCCAAACATTATGCTTAAAAAAATTTTCTTTTAAATTTGGTGAAAAACTTCAAATATATATTCTTATACTTATCTCTTGTTCCAATCTTGCTTTAAGGTCTGGGTAAGATATTTCTCTGGCATTCAGATTCAGCAATCTACATTTCATATTGTTTTGATTTTACTGACTTGTACTCAAGATCTTTTTGAATGCCCCAAGCAACAAACATTGATGGCTACTGTAATCAATGAAATTTTACAATTTATTACTCAAAATAAATTAAGGCAGTTACCTTTACCTTTTTTCTTTTATTCACTAAATACTACTGGGTCCCTTCAAATTAACAGTGTAAAAACCTTGACATTGAAGAAAGTTTCACCTGTGTTTTTTTTAAATGACTTAATATGGTTTTCCTTAATGATTGTATTTCAATTTTCTCCTGTGCTTTAAGAATGTAAAATTTCCATATAATAATGCTAATAATACTCTACCATTTATTACTATTTGTTAAGCATGTTACATGATTCTCTCATTTATTTGTCCTACAATTCTGATAGAAGCAACAATCCTTATTTTACAAATATAGAAGTTAAATTACTATTTCAAGTCATATGTATGTGTGTGTTTAATTCAGATTTGGCTCTAACAAAATGACAAATTAAAATAGAGTCTAACTGTAAATTACGTGAAAACTCCAAGTGACAAGTACACAATAGTAGCATACTCAAAGGTAACCTGGAGAAAGGAGTGATTACAGCAGTAGAAGAAAGAACAGGAGGGTACTTACTAACTGTAATTGACACAGGCTGTACTACTCATTCATTTTTTTAAATTTTTATTGGGGTAGAGTTGATTTACAATGTTGTATTACTTTCTGCTGTATAGCAAAGTGAATCAGTTATTTATTTATTTATTTATTTTTTTGTGATACGCAGGCCTCTCACTGTTGTGGCCTCTCCCGTTGCGGGGCACAGGCTCCGGACACGCAGGCTCAGCGGCCATGGCTCACGGGCCCAGCCGCTCCGCAGCATGTGGGATCTTCCCGGACCGGGGCATGAACCCGTGTCCCCTGAATCGGCAGGCGGACTCTCAACCACTGTGCCACCAGGGAAGCCCTGAATCAGTTATATGTATACATATATCCACTCTTTTTTAGGTTCCTTTCCCATATAGGTCATTACGGAATATTGAGAAGAGTTCCCTGTGCTATACAACAGGTCCTTATTAGTTATCTATTTTATATGTAGTAGTGTGTATATGTCAATCCCAATTCTTCCAACTTATCCCCCCCACTCCACGCCTGCTTTCCCCCTTGGTAACCATAAGTTTGTTTTCTACATCTGTGATTCTATTTCTCTTTGTAAATATGTTCATTTGTACCATTCTTTAGAATCCACATATGAGCGATATCATATATTTGTCTTTCTCTGTCTGACTTACTTCACTCAGTATGACAACTACTCATTTATTCTTGTAACGCTTAGAAAAGAGAAATTTATTGCCATGGTGCTCAAAGAAAAATAAGGGAATAAATACAATCCTAAAGACTTTATAGTTAGGAGAAAGTTGGAATCTACTTCTTTTGAAGCCTTGAGTCAGAGATTCTCAAAAAAACTAAACAAAATATTTCTTATTGAAGGTAGGAATTTGAACCATATTATAATAGCACTAGCTTATTTAAGTAACCTATGAGAATCAAAATTGGTTGTTGCATTCCCACTATCTCCTCCCTAATTTTGGAACTTATCTCACTAGAACAACTGTAATAATCTTATTTGTAATCTTGTATTCTAATCAAATGTTTCCCTTTTTAGTTCTAGGATGACGCTCACTGGTCAGGAAAGTTGCTTAGTATAGCAGGAAAAAGATAAGTTCACTGGTTAGGACATGCATCTCTGGATTCAGAGCCCAGCTCTGCTACTTATTAGTTGATTAACTTCAGTAAATTTCTTGATTTTCTATCTCATCTTTCTCAACTATCAATGGGGATATAATAGCACCAATCTCATAGGGCTTTTGTGAGAATTGTGATATTTGTAAAGCTCTTAGCATAATACCTACTAGATCATGAATGCTCAAAAATATTAACCAGTTAGCCATTGCTATGAGTTTTAAAGAGAATTACTATGTCCATGAATTTTATGGCTCATTTTTATTTTTAAGCTACCATCAAGTGAAAGTGTTGGTTCTTGCTTCTGTCTTTAGCAAATTGTGGGGCCAACCTCTAGTATATGGAAGAATTTCTACACTCGAATCCATCTGAGAAGATGAAAGAGTAAAAAAAAATGAACTTCGTCTTCATATGTAGAAGGGTCTTATAGATACTAACATTTTTCTCACACAGGTGAAGGAGGACCATAAATAACACACATCTTTTTTCCCCATCATCATTAAAGGTTTTCTAGCCCCAATCCTTTCTGCTCCTATTACAACCACACCAGTTCAAGATCTAGGACCTAAACTAATATTACATGCAGGTTGGATCAACTGAGGATAGAATGAGAAACTGTTTAAGAGCTTAATGCAAGCAAAAGTTGCATTACTGTCCTTTTGATGTTTAATGTCAAAATGTGATAAGTGCCTTTTAGTTTGGTTCTAGAAAAGACTTATTCTTATCTAAAAAGTTGTTAAGTTTCCTTTTATCCAAGAATTATGTAGCTAATATCATTTTTCTATTTGCCTTTGCTGCCACGAAGTTTGGACTCAAGTTAATGCTAACTACAATACAGCTGACCCTTGAACAACACAGGTTTGAACTGCATAAATCCACTTATACACAGATTTTTTTTGCAATAGTAAATATCATGGTACTGTACAATCCAGAGTTGGTTAAATCCACTCAATAGCATCAATATTCTAGAAATCATATTTTTTTAAGTAAAAAGGAAACTAAAATTTTACTAAAAGGAACACAAGGAACATATATTATTTCATGTACCTGTGTTTTAAATTACATACCAGAACAAGATGACAGCAAATTGTATGCTTAATAGAATATCTAGAACAAACGACTCCAAACCATGTAACAACAGGCATATTTAAGGTTAAGAACCTAATCATCAAGATGATTGTAGATGACTGACACTGTGGAAATCCATTTTTCCATAAATGAAATGCTGATATGGCTTTGACACCAATCTTTTCTTCATAATTCTGATACAATTTCACTCTTAAGTTTCTGTATGTTTTGAAATAATAAAAACTTTACAAACCTAGCAAAGACACATCAGCAATGATGAAGTATCCCCCATCAGGAACTATGGGTTTTAGGCCAACACTTTCAAGTAAATGTACCATCCGATTTCTTTTTACTTCTAACTCTTTTGGCAAAGAATTAAAGTAGCATTCTGGGTCATCCATGCGCTTGATGTCAATCCAAAGAGCTTGAGCCAAAGCTTCCTGTATATTAAGATTGAAAAATGTGGAAAGGAAATATGGTAATGTTATTTACTGCAGAATTTATTGGTATAATAAATAAAGATTGTTGGCAAAAAGTCATTCAGGGAATTACAGTTGAATTCCTGTGAACCTATGTGAATTTCTACAGATTAATGGAGGAATCAGTTACATGGAAATGATTAAATCTAATGTGAAGAGCTGAGAATGAACCATGAATATCCAAACTGAAACAGAAGTACAGTTGTCCCTTCGTATTCACAGGGCATTGGTTCCAGTATTCCTGCAGATACCAAAATCCATGGATGCTCAAGTATCCATAATACACTCAGCTCTCTGTATCCCTGGGTTCTGCATCTGTGAATTTCAACCAACTGTGGATCCACAATCTTTGGTTGAATCCATGGATATAGAACCCATGGATAGGGAGGGCTGACTGTAGTCTATAAAGATGGCTTACTTGGCAATGCAAAGACATAGTTGTTTTCTATTGAGGTTAGCTTTAGAGTTACTTGCTAGATCTAAGTCTGAAAGATGACCAGAGAAATGATGAACCAGCCAGCATTTCCCCATTACCTTGCAGGACGAGGTAGCATAAATGAAAGTTGACCCACTGTGGCATTCCTCATAAGTGTGCATATCCCTGCTCTAATCATTCACATCCCAGGAAGGACATCTAAGTCCCACAGGGGTTAGAAATGAGTTTCTGGGGGCATGTGGAGTTACTTCTCTACCATTCTTCAGGAAAGTCAGAAGAGAAAGGGCCAAACAAAAAAGCCTGTATTGTCTAGATCAGGCAGGCATCTTAGAAGGCAACAGGTCAGGAACAGATAAAGAAGTCCAAATCAGGGCATCCATAGAAAACAAGGATGTGTACAAGCAGGAGGGCAGAAATTTGGTAGGTGAACTTAGAAATACCGGTTCTCAGAGCAAACAAGGAGATCCAAACAAATAATCAAGTACCCGGGACAGTTAAGAGACAGAGGGGCAGAACAAAATTGCCAAATTTTAAGGAAATTGATCAGAACCAAGAGACAGCAAGAACTAAAGGATAAATTCATCCACTCAGTCAATATATATTGAGTACCTATGTTAAACCTGGCATTGTGATAAATACTGGGGATATAATGATAAACAAGATAAACATGGTCCTTGCCTTTATGGAGATTCCAATTAGTGTGTATTGGCAGGGACATGTGAGAGGAATGAGAAAGAAAACAAACAGATGAAAAGGTCAGGATATAATTTGTTCTGCTGGAAGAACTGAGAAGTCTGGTGTGGTGGAAGGGGAGCAAGAGAGATAGCATGGCAAGAGAAGACACTGAGATGGAGAAGGGCAAAATCACAGAGAAGACTGCATGTCAACAACATTCAGCCAGAAAACAGCAATAATAATAATTCCCCAGAACTAAAAAAAAAACTTGGATAAATAAGGATCAGTTGTTTCAGCCTCAGAATCTGTGGTTCACCATTGGAATCTATGGTTCCAGTCTCCAAACATGGTTGTCTGAGGGCATGGGAAAGAAACAGGCACTTAGCTGAAATGGAGAATAAGATAGTTCAGAAAAACATTTTCTACGTTCTTAGATGAATCTTTCTTTTCCTCAGTAACTTATTATTCCCTATAGTAAGAGATATTGCCTAGAAAATTCAAAGCCCAGGAGCCATAAACATCTGTCCTCACTGTAAAATTATACTGGACTCCTCTTGTTGTCTCTCACCCCACATGTGATCCGCTGGCCAATACTGTCAGCTCCACCTTCAAAGTATATGCAGAACCCAATCACTGTCTACCACTCCTACGATCCCCATATGGGTTCAGTCCATTGCTGTCTCTCTCCTGGATCATTCCAATAGTCTCCTAACTCAACAAAGCGGCTAGAGTCCCTTTGATAACACAAGTTAGATCATGTCACTCCTGTGCTCAAAACTCTCCAGTGGCTTCCTATCTCACCCAGGCTTTACAGTAACAAACATATCCCTACTCGATCTGGCCCCCAGCTACCTCTCTGATTTATTCCCTCCTATTCTTCTCCCTTGATCATCCCGTCCCAGCCTTTGTGCTTTTCACTGGTAGAAACTGCCTGCCCTAGGGCCTTGTACTGGTTTTCTCAGTCCGTAAGGCTCTTCTCTAGTTAACCATGTGAGTGCTTAACCTTCAGTTCTCAGCTCAAATGTCACCTTCTGAGTGAGGCTTTCAAAGATTACTCCTTTTAACATTGTGTATTTTCCCCATTAGCACTTCATCTGTATTTTATTTTTCTCCATTGCTTCTATCAACATCCGACATATTATGTTATTAGGACATTTACTTGTTTTTTCTTTGTTGTTGTTTTTTTTTGCGGTACGTGGGCCTCTCACTGTTGTGGCCTCTCCCGTTGCGGAGCACAGGCTCTGGACATGCAGGCTCAGTGGCCATGGCTCATGCGCCCAGCCACTCCACGGCAGGCATGTGGGATCCTCCTGGACCAGGGCACGAACCCACGTCCCCTGCATCAGCAGGCAGACTCTCAACCACTGCACCACCAAGGAAGCCCCATTTACTTGTTTTTGATCTGCACTCCCCCACAAGGCTCTAAGGTCCAGAAGGGCAGGAATTTTTGACTGCTGTATCTCTAATGCTCAGTAAATATTACTGAATAGGTGAATGGATCTATTTTGAGAGGATGAAACGAGTTTAAAATATAATAAAACCAATGTCCGACTAGGCTTTATCACCATATCACTTTAGAGAGTCACTGGAAAAAGAATTTTAAATTAGGATTTTTTTTCTCCTTTAGTAGGTATTTTTGATGGGAGGCAAAAAAGTTTATTATAGCCAACATATTTTTTACTGTTTTGGCCTTTTAACTGCCTTCCAAAAAAATAAATTTTTTCTCAGTGTTCTGATTATTCACAAAGTAATAGTACACAGATCCCTGTTTTACAGATATTAAAAAAATAGAAAATATAAAAAGTCTTGCAACCCACCCCTGACCCTATCTACTAATTTCATCTATTCCCCCTTTACCCCTACAAATAGCCACGTTTACTAGTTTCTTACAGATTCTTCCAGAGATCCTTTAAGAAAATAGAAGCAAATCGTTTCCCCCCTTTCTTATACAGAATATAGCATAAATATATACTGCTCTGTATCTTGCTTTTTTTACTTTATATCCTGGAAATCTTTCCATGTCAGTAATTATAGAGCTTCCTCATTCTTTTTTCTTTCTTTCTTTCTTTCTTTCCCTTTCCTTTCTGTTTTTTTCACTTTTAAACAGCCATGGTGATACAGTAATGGTCCCCAAAGATGTCCATGTCTTAAAATCCAGAATCTGTAAATATGTCACCTTGCATGGTAAAATTAACTTTGCAAATGTGATTTAAGTTAAGATCTTGAGATGGAGAGGTTATCTTGGATTATCTGTGGGCCTAATGTAATCACAAGCACCCTTATAAGGGAAAGAAGGTGGCAGGAGAGTTAGTGTCACAGGGGGACATGTATTGACAGAGGCAGAGGTTGCAGTGATGTAACCACAAGCCAAGGAATGTGAGCAGCCCCAAGAAGCTGCAAAAGACAAGGAGCAGATTCTCCCTTAGAGCCTCTAGAGGGAACGCAGCAAGGCCAACACCTTCCTTGTAGCCCCACAAGACCCTTTTGGACTTCTGACCTCCAGAACTGTAAGATAAAAAATTTGTGTTGTTTTAAGCCACTAAGTTTGTGGTAATTTGGCACCAAGAAATAGGAAACTAATACAGTCATATAATATTTAAACGTTCAGACAGACCATAGTTTATTTAACCAATTGTCTATAGATGGACTATCCCCTATCTTCCTCAATGAATGGTCATATACATCGAGCTTCTTAAGTGTGCAGATAATAGCTATAAGGTAAATTCCCAGAGGATACATTGCTGCTTCACAGAGCACATATATCTCTAATTTTGCTTGGGGCTGTCACTGTCGTCCAGAGAGTTTGCAGTACTTTGTAATCCCACCAGCAACGTATAAGTGTTTAAAGTTAAAACTTCATGTATTAAAAACAAAACTATTCTTGATAGCAATGAGTTTGTGTTTGCTCCTAAATTTCCAAAGTATACTAGAAGCCCTGCTCAAAAAGGACATGAAGGGAGGAACGAAGCCAATTCACATTCACAACATAAAACTAACACCTCCACCCAAAGACTATGCATCAGCCCCAAATTACTATAACGCCTACCTGTAAAGGAGTCGCACAAGTATAAACGGTGTTTTGTTGAACTGTCTGTAAATGTTTTATCAAACGTTTAGGACCAATGGACCAACCAAGCTGGAAAAGAAAAGTAGATTTAAAAAAATGAATCTAATTGTAAGTACCAAATCTGATAGAGTAGCTAAGCTTAATGTAATTATTAAATATATGCATTTCTAAAATGCTCACACTATGAAAGTAGTGTAGTCTTAGTAGTTAGAAACATTTCAACCCTGATCTTTTTGTGGAATAGTTTCCAACTGGAGTCACTAAATTCTGCCTTCAGAAGGTAAACAGTGTCTGCAATCATTATTATCTTTCCCCCTCTTTGATTTGCTACTTCTAATATTCTGGAGGTCTAATAACCAGTTAAAAGGTTGTATGACTTTGGGCTTCCCTGGTGGCGCAGTGGTTGAGAGTCTGCCTGCCGATGCAGGGGACGCGGGTTCGTGCCCCAGTCTGGGAAGATCCCACATTCCATGGAGTGGCTGGGCCCATGAACCATGGCCGCTGAGCCTGCGCGTCCGGAGCCTGTGCTCCGCGGCGGGAGAGGCCACAGCAGTGAGAGGCCTGCATACCACAAAAAAATAAATAAATAAAAAATAAAGCTTGTTTGACTTAAATATAGGTAAAAGTAACTCTGAATGAGGGCCGTAAGGGAGTCTTCCATAATTTGGTTCTCCAGCCCTCATTTTTGATACTCTCTGCTTCTTAGCCAAGTTTAGAAGAGGTGAAGTTGGAAGATAACTAAGTTTCAATTGGATCAATTGTGATTGTACTACATAGTGCAGTGGTTAAGTGCGTGGATTCTGAACCTAGACTTCCTGCCCTGGCTTGAATTCGAATTCATTAGCAAGGTAACCTTAGGCAAGTTACTTAGCTTCTCTGTACTTTAGTTTTATTGTCTGTAAATGGGAATAATAAATTATACCCACCTCATAATGTGGTTATGAGAATGAAAGGAATCAGTATGTGGAAAGCTCTTAGAACCTGACACATAGTAAGTGCCAAAACATCAACTACTAGTTTTTCTCCTTTTATATTAATATACAGTAATCTGAACATTCTTTGCAAAGAAAAGAGTACCATTAGTTGGTTACTTATAAAATTAAAAAATTACCTAATTTTTCTTACTTTTAAAGGAATGATTAAGTCTCAAAAAGGATAAAGGCCAATATGAAAACTGAATGAGTAAATAAGCAGATCAGTAAGTACAAAACCCTGGGCAAACTGAATATCTATGCATTTAAAACGCAAAATACTCTACAAGAAGTAAAATACAGGCCTGTTTTCAAACAGTTAAATTCTTCTTCATCTTACCTTCCAGCCAGTTACACTGAAAGTCTTTCCAGCACTTCCTATCGTTATTGTTCTCTCCCACATACCTGGAAAAGTGGCTGAACAGAAAAAAGAAAAAAAAAAAAAGGATAACTGCTTTATAATCAGTCTACACGCAGTATAATCTAAAACATAAATGCCTTATAATATAGTCAGTATAGTTATTTCAATAGGTTTTTTAGAGAGAATTTAACTTTAACCCAAACACAGTTGAAAATGTTACCATGCTTGAAAACATTTAAGTGGCAAAATTATCTCCCAGGGCGTGAATGGCAGAGGTGCCAGCAGGCAGCACTCCAGGCCGGTTCAGTGCTGTGGTCACAGGAGCAACAGCACTCAGTGCTCAGTGTTAGTAGTAGCTGGGTGCCCAGCATAATCATTCTGTGGCACAGTTTTGCTTGTGGTTCTGGCTAGTGTTTAGCTCACCTCTACTCTGCCCATTTTCTGAGTCTACTTCTACAGGATTCCTAGGGCAATGGTTCTTCAAATACAGTCCCCACACAGCAATAGCAGTATCACTGGGGAACTTGTAAGAAAGGCAAATTCTTGGATCCTCAGAAACTCTGGGGAAGGGCCAACAATCTGCATGCATGTGTGTGAGTGTGTGTATGTGTTTTATAAATAACTTACTGAGATATAAATCCCATGACATATAGTTTCACTCGTTTAAGTGTACCATATCCACAAAGTTGAGCAACAATTACTACAATCAATTTTAGAACATTTTTTTTCACCCTAAAAGAAGCCCTATACCTATTAGGTATCAACCACTAATATTCCCATGGCCAATAATTTTAGAACTTATGCCTGAATGGAGCTTATCTAACACATGTATTTTCTTTGTAATGCACAACACAGCTTTCCTGCTCTTAGAAGCATTAGACAGCACTTCAGCACTATGTTTGGGGGCCATTTAAAATAGCAAAATCACTGTGAAAAGAACACTTGCTTATAGAACAAGCTGTAATAAGAAGGCAGAGTGTTGCCTTGTTGACCTTAAATGGAAACATGCATGTCAGGCAACTCAAATTTTTCACCCCTCTGCACATGTCTGTGAATGAAGCACTCTAGTGATTTGGGGGTTACAAATGTATTTTAGTGAGTAGATGAATTCACAAATATAGATTCCATGAAAATGGCAAATGACTATATAAAAATTTTCAAGTTGATACCTTTAGCAAAATCATTCATTTACTTATTCATACACTCATCAAACATTTATTAGCAATGATTAGGTGCCAAGTACTAAGCTAGGTCTAGAGGAAACAATGACAAGAAAGATGCAGTTCCTATCTTCAAGGAGCTTAATGTCTAGTGGGGGTTGGAGACAAGAAGAACAATTATATTACAGTGTGATAAGTGTTATAATAGCAACAGGCATGCAATATTCTGCAAGGATAGGAGATAGTGTTAGGGGTAGCTCTCTGCAGTCAGTAATGCTTGAGGTGAGATTTGGATGACCACATAGGACTTTACTGGGTAGAGAAGGAGAAAGAAAGGTGTTTTGGGCAAAGGGGATGCAGGTATCAAAGTCATGGAGGTATAAAATACAAGAGTTGGTGAATTCTGTTGGACATCGGTAAATTATTCCTCGTTAATCTTCTGAGAATGCTACCTACAAAACTGCTTTTTGGATTCCTCAAGTAATTTAGTTGTGAAATTCTTTACGTGCAATTCCACAAGTTTTTCACCTGTTTTTTTTAGAGGTACAATAGATGCTCTTATATTGTTCTAAGAGTGCTGGTATGCACAAAGGGAAAATAAATACCCATTTCTGGGGGGCTAAGTTACTGTCTTCTTGAAGTAATCTTCTCATAAGCAAGTAAAGTGTCTACTAAAATGTAAGATAGCTAAAGAAAGTTCCAAAATGGATGCATATGCAATTTTAGCCTATCACGAAATACCTGTCAACATTTGTAAAGGCAGGAAAACAATATAAATCAGAGAAGTTACCACTGTAATCTCTGTGAAGTATAAGAAAACCCAAAAAGACAAATGAAGAAAATATTTAGAGGGTCCATTCTAAGAAGGAATATTCTAACATTTGATGTAAATAACCATATCCTTTCAAGTTTTGAGACATTTCTAGTCTTCAATTTAGTCTTCTAAAATATTCCAAGGACACGACAGATGTCCCACTTTCTTATTTGATCACAGAAAAGTCCAAACTATGTATAATGCAGATTATCACTTCCTTTAAAGTAATAATATATATCTAAAATCAGGAAGGCCTATTAGTAAAAACAATATTTAGAAATAAATTCTTTGAAAATAAAAATTACCCAAACTAATATAATACTAATATGTTTTAACGATAAGTTATACGTGAAGGAAATAAAAACTATGCACACATCAAATGTAGGTTTCATTCACAAAATATAAAATCTAACTATAGCATAAATTTAAAAGGAGAGCTAAGTAATTTCTTGATGGCTATTTTGGCCATATAAAAGTGGATGTCTTTTTTTCAAGGAGTAAGCTGATAAGCTAAATAATTTACAACGAATTTTATACTAATTTTCCAAATATCAATGGTTTAGTATATAAATATCAGTGTATTAGTATAATCTCTTCCAGAAGAGAGGTTTCATTTGTCGACTGTAATGTCATTTTACTGAAACCTGCAGAAATCATTTGAGTCAAGAATCTGATTCAGTAAGAACAAGTTCTACTATTTCAATAAAAAGGGCCCTAAGTAATTTAAAACATCTGAATGTCTATGTCCTCTCCATCTCAGAGATCTGGGGAGCTACAGAAGTTAATGTAAACAGACAGGCAGAGCAGATGACCACAGCACTGCATATGAATATAGTAACCTAAAGAAATAAAAAAATCTTTGCAGGTCTGATGATTTTAAAAAAACATATCCAGTGCCAGTATTGGTAAGTTTAGCTTGCAGTTATACCCGAAAGGCAGCTGGTCTTTGTACTTCTCATTTATGACCCATGATCCTTAAATCAGCCACAGCAGCTACTACAGTTATTCACAGGTGACTTAGGCTTCATTAGAAGTCAGATAAAAATGAGAGACATGATGAAGAGTGAAAACTACACCAGGAAAAACTGCTTCTGTGACAACTTGAAAATGATGCTAATTTCATGATGTATGGCCAGCAAGCCTTACTGTATTATATTAAAGAGCTACTATTGCACTCTGTAAACTGATGGAAGAGCCATTTAGCATCTTTCATGTAACAAAGGCCACTGTATTTAATAGAATAAGTTTTCACACATTTGCACTCTCTAAATAATGAAATAGTGAATTCATTTTTTTCTTGTTTTAACTTTATGAGTTGTTAAAACAACTAAAAAATCTGAGTTAAAAATATATATCTTTAGGAAATAACATCATCATTTACACTTTTACCATGAAGGGCTTATAAGGTTTAAACAATAAATTTCAAGATCATTTAAAGTAGTATTTTGGAAAGAATATTGCTAAACTGAGTTAACTAAATTTTTTAAAGCCTTGAGTCACTGCATAGGCATGAACATTTGTAAAACATGTAAAATGTTAAGTATAAAATTATATTTATTCATTAGATAGATACTTCTTCCTTTCTCTGCTTAATCTAAAAAAATTACCAAAACATTTAATTATCCTTGTTGGTCTGATTTTCAACTGGAGAGAAGTTAGTGACCTGAGACAGAGATCATCAACAAGATGTGAGAAGGTGAACTGTGATGCAATTTTGACAAATAACAAAAGTCTGCTGGGCTAAGGCACCACACCTTGCAAATCTCTACTCTGTTTATACATTCTTCCTTAGAAGATTCATTCTCTTCCATGGGTTCCACTATCAACGAAATTTTGATGACTGCCAAAAATAAATCCCTTCACAATTTGATCCTGACAATCAGGCCTATAATTCTACTTGTTTCTAGACATCTCCTCCTCTATGTCTCAAAGACACTGAAACTTAGCAAGACTAGAGCATGAGAAGCAGGAATTTCCTTTGCTCAGCTCTTCCCCACAGATGTGTTCCTCCTCCCATATCTCCATCCCTGGGTAAGGGCCTTATCACTGCCTAGTGGTCCAGGCTAGAGATCTCAGAATCACACTTGCTTGCTTGCTTTCCCACCTTCAAATGCTACGTTCTGTGCCCTATAGTTTTTACATCTAAGTAGCCCTCATGTATCATCTCCACTGCCAGGGCATCTGACTTATGATCCTCACCTGTAGCTGGTTCTTACCTTTATAAAACAAATCCAATATGGAACTAATTACCCTGCCTCACAGTAGTTCTCAAAGTATGCTCACTGGTACCCTGATGATCAAATTAATTATTGAGTTTTTAAATAGAACTTTAAAAAATCAATTTTAAGGTTTCCACAAAATTTTCTTAAGCCACAAAATTTTCTTAAGCACTTAAGGTAAGTGCTACCACTTATCTGATAGTGAATGCTACCAACAGTGAAACAAATGAGCATTAGAAAATGAACATTAATGGCAAAAATCAGAAAAACTCAGATGTATTTATTTCAATAGCACTTTGTTACAGGTAAATACACACAGACTTGTAGTTTTTACATTGACTTCTAATTACTGAATTTCTGTTAAGAAAATTGTCTCTAGTTTCATGATGAAATAAGTATGTATTGTCACTATTTCATGATGTGAACATCATGACTTCAAGATGCTCTATCACTAAAGTAAGTTTCAGAACCACTGACCCCCTCAATGAAGTTTAAACTCTTTATCCTCATACATAAAGTCCTTCAGAATCACCCTACTTTTCCACTCTCATCTGTGCCAGTTACTGCGGCACACCCTTCTACCACTTAAGTATATCTTGATCTTTCATGCCTCCTTGTCTCAGTACATAAAAGTTTATCTGATAGGAATTTTCTTTCTATTTCTCTGCCTAACTAAGTCCCGTCTTTTGCCCTCTCCTTTGTTGATCACCTGAAGCAGTTGCTTTCTCCTGTGTCTCTACAACAATCTGTGATTTGCCACGGATAATTATGATATGTGCAACAACTATTTATATATAAGTGCACTAATTTTAAAATTTATTGGTTCCTGCCAGTGATTTTAGTTATCCTTCCCTCACCCTTTTCATACTTCCTATTCATTTTATTCAACAATTACTTTCTGACTGTCTACCATGCACAAGACACTTTCTGGGAACTAAGGAGTCAGAAGAGACCAAAGCATTTAAAAATTCCTACCTTCTTGCAGGTTTGAAGTAAAATATATAGATCCTGATATTTGTTATAGAGGAAAAAACAAAAACAGAATGGAAAAAGGACAAAGAAAATGCTGGAAGGAGAGGTGTAACTATCTTAAATGTTGTGGTCATCAAATTTGACATCTGGGGCTTCCCTGGTGGTGCAGTGGTTGAGAGTCGCCTGCCGATGCAGGGGACACGGGTTCGTGCCCCAGTCCCACATGCCACAGAGCAGCTGGGCCCGTGAGCCACGGCCGCTGAGCCTGCGCATCTGGAGCCTGTGCTCCGCAACGGGAGAGGCGACAACAATGAGAGGCCCGCGTACCGCAAAAAAAAAAAAAAAAAAAAAAATTGACATCTGAATAAAGACCCCAGAGAGGTGACAGACGGAGCCATTTGGATATCTGGTGAAAAGTGTTTCCAGGTATACGTAGGGCAAGTGCAAAGACCCAAAGGTTGCAGCCCAGTTTATAACCCTATAGTTGATATAAGTTTGGATTACCTGAGAAGACACTGTGGCTTTTGTGAGATGGCCCAGTAGTAATGGTGAGATTCCAGGCAAGGGCCATGCAGCAATACCTTACTGTCCTGACAATTTTTTCCTGTTGACCTGGCATTTTGGCAACCTGCTCAGCAGGGACAGACCAGTTCAGGAACAATTAAGTTCCCTATGTCTTATATGCCAAGTAATAGCTAGATCCTTGAAAAAAGCTAAAAATAAAGACAAAAGTACTAGTTCTCTGGTTTCATAGTTTTAGAGTGTGATCCAAAATGTCGTCTCCTAAGTTTGTACTGCTTGTCCTTCAATCTGCTCATAAATTCACTCAAGCATCATTCATTCAAGGCCCATTTTTAAGCGCTCACAGACATTTACCCATTACAAAGACTATTTTAAAGCTCTTCTGGGATCCTTTCCAATCAGATGTTCCACACGTGCCCAAACACATTTAGATTTGTGACTCTATGTAATAATTGGTACCTATTTTAAAATGCTTATTTCCAGTATATACAAGCCATTCATAAACCTCATCACTGATGCAGAGTGTGTCATATTTGATGCAAAGGTCAGCGATTACTTGGAGTTCCTCTTTTGTATACACCTACACATATGAAAGGAAACAAAGGAGCAGAGCCAATTAGTCAACATGTGAGAAAATGACGGACCAGAAGACGGCATAAAGAGATCAAAGACTCACCTTGCCAAGGGGGTTATGCGGAGTATTTAGTATTATAGCTTTGGTTTTGGAATTAAATTTGCTTGCCAGTTCTTGAGGATCTAATGTCCAGTCAGCACTAGACCATTTTTTCCCATCAACAAGTTTCTAAGCATGAAGAATGAAGCTGTGATTTAATTCAGTTAATTCATGTTTGCTGTCCTACAAAAAAATAATCTAACAAGGAAAAAAAAGTAGAGAAAGGCATGGCAAAGGTAACTGAATAGATGACAAAGAAAAGAAATAGAAATAACTAAGCTTTACTCTGCCTTAAGAGCCCAACAGGATGTGAGTTCCATGCTCATACCTGTTAATTGGAAACATGAACTCTGTCAACATTAACGGCTGTGAAAGTGCCTATATTCCTTCAAAGGAGCCAGCTGTAACTATGGTTAACACATCTGATACTATAAGACTAATAGAAGATTCTGTGATTCACCTTGTATCACTTATTTTGATGAAAATTTTAAAAAGACAATGGTTCTATACTGTATTCCTAAAGATAAAAGCAGAATTTTAAAAAAATTACTTCATTCAGAATTCAATAAGCATTTATTGAGCACCCAGCATATACCCTGCACTATTAGTCACTGGGGACCAGAGCTATAAAAGTGAGTCAGAAATGGTTTCTGACCTGGTGGTGCTCAGTCAGTAGGGGAGACACATAACCATAAAAAATAGTATTACATACAATGTAGACGCTGATACAGCAGACAGATGTGCAAACACAAGATAAAGTAATAAAAGATCCCCCTTTAAAGTTGTTACCTTCAGTCATAGTAGAGATATATAGTAAATCCCAAAATGTAATCAAAGTAGGAACTTTACTGGCAACAAAGTAATGGTATTTACAAAACTTCTTAAAACATGTGAATCATAGGGGCAAACTTACAGATCTCAGGGGGATAAAAACAGGTATTGCTCCAGCCATTCTCACCATGGGCTCATAGCAGTCATAGAAAGGCACTATCACTATGACCTGGAATAAAACCAAATAACACAACATGTCAATCATTAATCCATTTAACAAATATTGTGTACATACTATGTGCAAGGCACTATACTACATGCTGAGATGAAGCAGTGTAGAAAGCAGGCTTTGTCTTCGCACATCTGAGTGAAAAGACCTTAGGGATAAACTTGTCGGGATCCTTAATTGGAGCCCTTGATCTCTTAGGGAGATCTGTGGATAGGCTTGCAGTGGGACCCTTGGAATTGTATGTAAAATTTTCTACATGCATAGGTATATTTTTCTGGGGAAAGGGGTCATAGCTCTCATCACATTCTCAAAGGGATGTTCCAGCCAAAAACTTTGAGTTTAAATTTCAAATTAGAAAATAAATGATCAGTGGCAGAGCAAGACCATAAGGAAAGAGAGCACTGCAACTGATGCTCTCTGCTGTGGAGTACTAATTTATAAGTATTATCCTGAGAGTAAAGACGTTTGTCATTTCTCAAAAGCATCCCCAAACAAAAAGTGTATGCAGGTAGACAGAATGCTACTGCTAATGTCTGATAACCACAATTTCCCTCCAGATGACTTATATCTGGATCCTTTTTTCTTAGTCCCTTGAGATATACTCCCTGTTCCTTTTCTCCTACAGGCTCTCTCTCAATCACTCATGGCCTGGCTTTCAGGTCAGTGGGCCAGACTAACCTGTCCAGTTGGTATTCCTTCTGCAGTATGCCAGCCTGGACCTAGCATCCCTAACTTTTTGCTTTTCTATAAGGAGGGTTTGAACACATAATTTATATCCATTGTACACATTTGATTTTCTATCTTTTTTAAACTTAGAAATATTTCACAAAAATTTTAATATTATTTAGTTTTAGCATTTATTATTTTAAAGGCTATTTGAGAGTCTATTGAATTCTAGAATAGTTTTGTTATAGTTTGCTTGTATAAATAACAGTGCAATGTTCACTTGTGACTATGCATAGTATCTTCATTTTAAAATCATTTGCTGAATAAATTCACATGATTGCTACTGCTAGACTAAAGGGTATAAACATGTTTTATGGTAATTTATATATATAGTCAAACTGCTTGTGAAAAATCTGGCAACAATTTATAATTTTACAAGTCTACACTAAACTGCCACATTTAAGTTTGTGTTGGTTAAATTCATGGTACCTAATTATCACCCTAAATTTGCACTTTTTACTGCTTGTACTTCTTTTTCAAGGCCTTTCTCATTGGAGTCATAGGAGGCCCTTATATTCTAAAGCCCCCTTGTTTGTACTAGTCATCCAACTCACACTGAGTAGTTCCTATACAACGTGCTGTGTTATGTGTTGGGTACTGTGGAGGACAAAGAAATGAGCCAGGAATGAATCTTTTCCTCAAGTTCTTAATTAGACTGTGAAATTCTTAGGGACTAAGATGACCCATCTTTGTAGCCCTGGTGAGAAACAGTGCCTGGTATGAAGTGAGAGCTCAATGAAGGAAAGTAAATTGGGAAGGCAGCGAGGTGGAACTGAAGAATATACTTAACATGCTTCCCTGAAATTTCCTTATTTTTACAATGGAAATAATTCCCCTCTCTTTTTGAAGAATATTTACTGAGCACTCACTATTTCAGGTGCTAGCTCTATAGCGATAAACTAGTTTTCCTGGAACTTACATTCTCCTGCAAGACATTTATAATAAATAAGAAAACAAGGAAGTAAATCAGCTAATTTCAGACAGTAATAAATACTATAAGGAAAGTATTAGGTCAATATGATGGAAAGTGGTGTGTGTGGTTTCAAAATATTAGGTAAGATGATCAGGGAAGAAAGGATAGAGGAAAGAAGGCCTAGGGCTGAGCCCTGGGACACACCAATAAAGTGCAGAGAAGGAGGAAGCAACAAAGGATTAACAACACCAAAGTCTCAGATAAAACTTTCAACTATTTTATAGGAATAAAGGAGATTACGTATATGAAACTATGACTGTTCCATCCTGGAACATTCTCCAGGATAGATCATATCTTGGGTCACAAATCAAGCCTTGGTAAATTTAAGAAAATTGAAATTGTATCAAGTATCTTTTCCGACCACAATGCTATGAGACTAGATATCAATTACAGGAAAAGAGCTGTAAAAAATACAAACACATGGAGGCTAAACAATACACTACTTAATAACAAAGTGATCACTGAAGAAATCAAAGAGGAAATTTAAAAATACCTAGAAACAAATGACAATGGAGACACGACGACCCAAAACCTATGGGATGCAGCAAAAGCAGTTCTAAGAGGGAAGTTTATAGCAATACAATCCCACCTTAAGAAACAGGAAACATCTCGAATAAACAACCTAACCTTGCACCTAAAGCAATTAGAGAAAGAAGAACAAAAACATCCCAAAGTTAGCAGAAGGAAAGAAATCATAAAAATCAGATCAGAAATAAATGAAAAAGAAATGAAGGAAACGATAGCAAAGATCAATAAAACTTAAAGCTGGTTCTTTGAGAAGATAAACAAAATTGATAAACCATTAGCCAGACTCATCAAGAAAAAAAGGGAGAAGACTCAAATCAATAGAATTAGAAATGAAAAAGGAGAAGTAACAACTGACACTGCAGAAATACAAAAGATCATGAGAGATTACTACAAGCAACTCTATGCCAATAAAATGGAAACCTGGAAGAAATGGACAAATTCTTAGAAATGCACAACCTGCCAAGACTGAATCAGAAAGAAATAGAAAATATGAACAGACCAATCACAAGCACTGAAATTGAAACTGTGATAAAAAATCTTCCAACAAACAAAAGCCCAGGACCAGATGGCTTCACAGGTGAATTCTATCAAGCATTTAGAGAAGAGCTAACACCTATCCTTCTCAAACTCTTCCAAAATATAGCAGAGGGAGGAACACTCCCAAACTCATTCTACGAGGCCACCATCACCTTGATACCAAAACCCGACAAGGATGTCACAAAGAAAGAAAACTACAGGCCAATATCACTGATGAACATAGATGCAAAAATCCTCAACAAAATACTAGCAAACAGAATCCAACAGCACATTAAAAGGATCATACACCATGATCAAGTGGGGTTTATTCCAGGAATGCAAGGATTCTTCAATATATGCAAATCAATCAACGTGATACACCACATTAACAAACTGAAGGAGAAAAACCATATGATCATCTCAATAGATGCAGAGAAAGCTTTCCACAAAATTCAACACCCATTTATGATAAAAACCCTGCAGAAAGTAGGCATAGAGGGAACTTTCCTCAACATAATAAAGGCCATATATGACAAACCCACAGCCAGCATCGTCCTCAATGGTGAAAAACTGAAACCATTTCCACTAAGATCAGGAACAAGACAAGGTTGCCCACTCTCACCACTCTTATTCAACATACTTTTGGAAGTTTTAGCCACAGCAATCAGAGAAGAAAAGGAAATAAAAGGAATCCAAATCGGAAAAGAAGAAGTAAAGCTGTCACTGTTTGCAGATGACATGATACTATACATAGAGAATCCTAAAGATGCCACCAGAAAACTACTAGAGCTAATCAATGAATTTGGTAAAGTTGCAGGATACAAAATTAATGCACAGAAATCTCTGGCATTCCTATATACTAATGATGAAAAATCTGAAAGTGAAATCAAGGAAACACTCCCATTTACCATTGCAACAAAAAGAATAAAATATCTAGGAATAAACCTACCTAAGGAGACAAAAGACCTGTATGCAGAAAATTATAAGACACTGATGAAAGAAATTAAAGATGATACAAATAGATGGAGAGATGTACCATGTTCTTGGATTGGAAGAATCAACATTGTGAAAATGACTCTACTACCCAAAGCAATCTACAGATTCAATGCAATCCCTATCAAACTACCACTGGCATTTTTCACAGAACTAGAACAAAAAATTTCACAATTTGTATGGAAACACAAGAGACCCCGAATAGCCAAAGCAATCTTGAGAACGAAAAATGGAGCTGGAGGAATCAGGATCCCTGACTTCAGAGTATACTACAAAGCTGCAGTAATCAAGACAGTATGGTACTGGCACAAAAACAGAAAGATAGACCAATGGAACAGGATAGAAAGCCCAGAGATAAACCCACGCACATATGGTCACCTTATCTTTGATAAAGGAGGCAGGAATGTACAGTGGAGAAAGGACAGTCTCTTCAATAAGTGGTGCTGGGAAAACTGCTCAGGGACATGTAAAAGTATAAGATTAGATCACTCCCTAACACCATACACAAAAATAAGCTCAAAATGGATTAAAGACCTAAATGTAAGGCCAGACACTATCAAACTCTTAGAGGAAAACATAGGCAGAACACTCTATGACATAAATCACAGCAAGATCCTTTTGGACCCACCTCCTAGAGAAATGGAAATAAAGACAAAAATAAACACATGGGACCTAATGAAACTTCAAAGCTTTTGCACAGCAAAGGAAACCATAAACAAGACCAAAAGACAACCCTCAGAATGGGAGAAAATATTTGCAAATGAAGCAACTGACAAAGGATTAATCTCCAAAATTTATAAGCAGCTCATGCAGCTCAATAACAAAAAAACAAACAACCCAATCCAAAAATGGGCAGAAGACCTAAATAGACATTTCTCCACAGAAGATATACAGACTGCCAACAAACACATGAAAGGATGCTCAACATCTTTACTCATTAGAGAAATGCAAATCAAAACTACAATGAGATATCATCTCACACCAGTCAGAATGGCCATCATCAAAAAAATCTAGAAACAATAAATGCTGGAGAGGGTGTGGAAAAAAGGGAACACTCTTGCACTGCTGGTGGGAATGTGAATTGGTACAGCCACTATGGAGAACGGTATGGAGGTTCCTTAAAAAACTACAAATAGAAGTACCATATGACCCAGCAATCCCACTACTGGGCATATACCCTGAGAAAACCATAATTCAAAAAGAGACATGTACCAAAATGTTCATAGCAGCCCTATTTACAATAGCCCGGAGATGGAAACAACCTAAGTGTCCATCATCGGATGAATGGATAAAGAAGATGTGGCACATATATACAATGGAATATTACTCAGCCATAAAAAGAAATGAAATTGAGCTATTTGTAATGAGGTGGATGGACCTAGAGTCTGTCATACAGAGTGAAGTAAGTCAGAAAGAGAAAGACAAATACTCTATGCTGACACATATATATGGAATTTAAGAAAAAAAAATGTCATGAAGAACATAGGGGTAAGACAGGAATAAAGACACAGACCTACTAGAGAATGGACTTGAGGATATGGGGAGGGGGAAGGGTAAGCTGTGACAAAGTCAAAGAGCGGCATGGACATATATACACTACCAAACGTAAGGTAGATAGCTAGTGGGAAGCAGCCGCATAGCACAGGGAGATCAGCTCGGTGCTTTGTGACCGCCTGGAGGGGTGGGATAGGGAGGGTGGGAGGGAGACGCAAAAGCGAGGGGATATGGGAACATATGTATATGTATAACTGATTAAATTTGTTATAAAGCAAAAGAAAATAAAAAAAATAAATCCCTCAAAAAAAGGAAGTATGACTCTACTTCCTTACCATGTCTCCTTAAGTAGCTTATTGTTTGGCGTAGTAGAGTGAATTGAGATGTAAAAGGATAATGTAACACAAAGTAACAGGTATCTTTCATAAAGAAGGTACAGATAAAGTATGGGGAGAGTTCAAAGAAAGGAATTAACAATACTGATCATGGCAAATATTCATTCTTCACACCCAGCTTAACCAACACCTCTCTAGAGCTTTCCAGATCTATATTAGCAGAGTTGATCACTTCTTCCTCTTGTCACCATGGTAACTTATACATTCCCCACCACCGCCTATAGCACTGCATTCCTCCTCATGTGTTTACAAGTCTATCTCCTCTACTAAACAGGGAACCCCTTCCATGCAGAAACCGTCTTTTAAAAATGTCTCCCACAATGTCTAGCGTATCCTCAATAAATTCTGAATAAATGAAAGAGGTGAGGAAATATGGAAGCAGGGGTATTGGAATGATAATGGGGAATTAGGGGCAGAGCTGACTGAGGTCAGTGCCAAAGTGGGTTTTATATCACATCACTAAATAAAGAAATCACTCAGCCTTCTTGTTATACATCCCTCACACAGTGCTGCTAACAATACAGGGTACAAAAAGACAGGGACCAAATACTTGTTGATTGAGTTCAGATTAAAGGTTATTTTAGCAGTGAAAACTATGATTCATTTTCCCGCATCACTGCTAGCCCCTTTTACCTTCCCTTATTTAAATAGGCTGTAAATATAAGAATAAATGACATGCAACAAAATGGATGAATCTCACAGACAAAATGATAAATGAGAGAAGCCAGACTCAAGAGTACATACTGTATGATTCTATTATATCAAGTTAAAGAGCTGGCAAAATGAACCTATGGTGACAGAACACAGAAGAGTGGTTACCTCTGGAAGAATATAGACTACGAAGGGGCAAAAGGGAACCTTCTGGGTTGCTGGAAATGTACTATATCTTCATCTGGTTTGTGGTTACATGGAGACATACATACACATATACATGTAAACATTTACTAAGTTGTACTTAACATTTGTGAACTTGACTGCACATACATTATACTTCAAAAATAATTCAAATAAAAAAGAGTATAAAATAAGTAAAAATAAAAGCAGGACAAATGATAGTGATTAATATAGGCAACATGATAATGTTAATATACTTACTTCATCTCCCTCATCAATTAATCCTTGAATGGCATTAAAAAGAGATCCATATGCTCCTACTGTCACAAGGATTTCTTTATTTGGATTTATTTGATTTTGATAAAACTTTTCATATAGGCAGGACAGAGCTTTCACAAGTGATGGATGACCCTGTTGAGTAAAAGGAAGAACAAAACCTTAAATTTAATTATGGGACTTACTTCTTTGAGATAGTTTGGCTCTAAAATGTAAGAATTTTTAACATCTGGGTTTTATAATTTTCCAATTTGTATTTTTAAATGGCAATAAATTAAATTTTTTTCCTATTTTCAGAGGGTTCCTGCATGAATGATCATGAAGACTTGTGATAAGTTTTTTTTTAGTAGAATCTATGAAATCTCTGGATATCCTAGGCATTCCACCACAGAAAGATGGAGGTTGTACTGAGGTAGAAAGAAAGAAAGTAACTAGTTGGAAATAGAGAATATTAAGTAAGAAGCCAGTGCTGAGGCTGCATAAGTTTGAAAGGGAGAGAAAACATGTCTAAAGTGAATATTCTCCTTCCCTGCTTGTTGTAGGACCCCATCCTGGAACAATGGTAAACAAAGGGCCAAGACAGGACTGTGGAGAAGCTGGAAGTAGCGGACAGCTCATCCTAGGAGATAAGGGTAAGGGTGGGTGTTCCTCTGGTTATCAAGTTAGGACAGTTGGTTCCAGAAAGCCAATTACGGAGAAGTGGTAGAAGAACATTCACGCACAATACAATATAAAACACAAGCTCACACCCCACAGAGTCCTCATATACTTACAAAGCCCCGTGTGTACTGATTCAGACTATCAACTGCTGCAATCTTTGATAATTCTTCCTTTACATATACAGGAGGGGATATATCTGGAAGGCCTTGGCCAAGATTCACAACAGAGGGGTCTGCAGCCAACTTGGTAAATTCAATCCTAAGATAAAAAATACTAATATCAGTAAGTATTAAAATTACAAAGTTAGCTGTTTATACCTCATAGTCTTTAAAAACTGAAAAATAAGACTTAGTTTAGTCTTACAGATCAAACACAATTAATGAGTTCACGACAAAAATTTTACCATCTACAAAATGACTTTACCTGGAAAAATTATGGCTGAACTGATGAACTTAATGTTTCTTACAAATCTCAGTTCCATGATACCCATATTTTAATCATATATATATTTTTCTCAACCATCTGCTGCTAGGTTCTCTTATCAACCATTAGAAAGGAGCGCTAATAGGAAAAGTTGATGGATTAGAAGGTAAGTTCTCCACAAGGGCATCCACCCAATCTGTCATTTTCTCTGTCCATTTCCAGTGCCTAGCTCAGGACCTGGCACATTTGCTAAGAGAATAAATCAGTGTATGAATCATTATTTCCTTCCATTTCCACTGAATGGATGAATTTAAATAAGTGGTTTTATTTATAGACTATAGATAAAGTTAAAATTCCCAAATAAGGATATAAACATGTGGAGGAAAAAAACTTCACCCAATGATTATTGTTTATTCTAACGTACTCACCACACATTGCTATCAAGGCCTTCAATTCGTTTTGCATTTTTGAATTTCAAAGACATTTTCTGAAAGATATAAATATTGAAAGGGTTTTAAAATTTCTTTAATCAAAACAAAAATGCCAGAAAATCATGGGTAACTCTTGCTTTTCCCTATTGGCACCATGGAAAAAGCAGTACTGTAGAGATAAATTCTAGACGCCAATACAAAGTTCTGAAGAGGAATTCATCTCCCACCTACTGCTCTAAGGAGTGTTCTTCCTTATGAACCTTAGATGTTTATCTTCTCACATAAGAACAAAAATATCACCCTAGCCTAAAAAATAAATCAATTTAAAGGCCTGAAATATACTGAAGAGAACAATAATGATACTAAAAAAAGTCAGTTTAAAGAAATATCTTGAGGGGACTTCCCTGGTGGTGCAGTGGATAAGACTCCGCACTCCCAATGCAGGGGGCCCAGGTTTGATCCCTGGTCAGGGAACTAGATCCCACATGCATGCTGCAACTAAAAATCCCGCATACCGCAGCTAAGAGTTCGCATGCCACAACTAAGGAGCCAGCGAGCCGCAACTAAGACCCGGTGCAACAAAACATATAAATAAATAAATAAATACTCGAGTCATGCTGTGAAGATCATTTTAGGTCAGGTGTACTAACAGTTTCACAATTAAGTTCCTTGTATGGCATAAAGGAAGCACCAAAACAAATGGTTTTAAAACTACTTAATAAGGAGTTCTAAATAATAATAATAGTAGGTAACATTATTGGGTACTAAGTATGTACCAGGCACTGTTCTAAGTGTCTTAAATAATTAACTCATTTAATATTTACAACAACTCTACACAGTGGTTCTATTAGGAGCCATAATGTACACATGAGGAAAGTGAGGTACACAGAGGATAAGATCATGTAACTTTACATCTGCCCAATTCATGAAAGCTAGTAGCATTTAAACCCAAACAGATTCAACTCAGGATGTGAACCCAGGTAGTGTGACTTCAGAACACATATTCAGTACTGTTTCCGCATACTGTCTTTTACTTAACAAGACCTTTGATTACTAGAATGCTGTCTCTTAAAAAAGTATATTAGACATTTAGGTCAGGTCTACTCACATCAAGCAAGTGAGGGCTGGGGTATAAAAATATTAAAAGCTAAAATTATGGAAAAGCATGCAATTTTTTAGTTCTTTAGAGTCTAAAATTAAGTTTATATTATTTCTCAAAAGCACTGAATTGGTTTTGAGTTCATTGTTGCCAAGCTGCTGGAAATTAAAAAAAAAATGATTGGCAGCATTTTTGCCAAGATTTTCCTAATAGAATATTAAAGTAACTTTAATTCCATCTGGGAGGGAGATAATGATAATGGTTATTAAACAGACCATTGTTCTCATTCTATTCCCAATAATGGAACCAAGAAAAATATCTTTTTACTCTCATATTTTTAATCTTTGAAACTCCAGTGAAGTAAAACACGCAAATTCTCCAGAGGTTAATGTGCCTTCCAGAACAGCCTAATGATTAAATGCCCACCTGAACGTGATGCTGTTATAGAGACTACAATTATAAAACTAAAACTCTGAGAAAGATAGAAAAGGTATTCTAACTGTTCTTTGTCATCTCTAAAACATGTTTAAAGTTAATGATTCATTTAATCTATGACTACAAACACAAAGTAGAAATTCATATATAAAAGTGAGCATAGTCTACAGTAGATAATTTAGACACAAAGTCCAATTTCACCTAAAATAGTTGGATAACTGCGGTCAAAATGCATTTTTCAGATTTAAAATCTTTAACATTTGTATCTAGATGAGCCTCTTCTCCCACAACTCTCTGTGCCTCTGTTCCTTCCCACTGTATACCTCAACCATTCTGACCTGTTAAATATGCTATAGTCTTCTCTCACAAGCTCCGTATGTGATCCTTCCCTTACCCAAAAGGTCTTTCTACACCAATGTTTCTCAGCCTTTTCTTTTTGTCACCACCGTGAACCCCCTACCCCAACCATGGAGACTTTTTAGACATTTTTTCTAATCATGTCTCCCCCGCTCCCTCATTAAATATTAAGGAATAAGATTTTGTCGGATAGAGTTGAGCTTTGGATGATCACAAAACATTGTAATAACCAAGATTTATTTCACCTGCCAAGCACCAGTTTATCCCTCTTGGGGGCAATAATGCCCCTGTTAAGAATGCATGTTCTGCATTCGATCTAAGCCCTGCTCTCCACAACCTCGTCCCTTCACTTGGCTAACTCCTATTCCACCTGCCACCTTCAGTTCTCAAGTTAGACTTCATTTCCTCCAGAGAGCCTTCTCTGATTCCCCAAGTCATGGTTAGATGCTCCTCCTATGTGTTCCTCTGACATGAAGCATTCCCAGCATTTACTACATAACATTGTCTTTTTTCTGTTTATTTGTCTGTATTCTTTCTTAGACTATAGGCTCTATGAGGACTATTTCTAGGTTGTTCACTGTTCACTGACTGTGTATTAATCAGATTTCTCCAGAGAAACTGAACCAATAGGATGTGCATATATATATATATATATATATATATATATATATATATATATATATATATATATATATATATATAGTGATTTATTTCTAGGAATTGGCTCATGAGATTTGTGGGAGCTGGCAAGTTCAAAATCTGCAGAGCTCCAGCAGGCTGGAGACCCAAGGAAGAGCTCATGTTGCAGCCCGAGTCTGAAGGCAGTGTGGAGGCAGAATTCCCTCTTCCTGGGGGAACCTCAGTCTTTTTTTTCTCTTACAGCTTTTAGCTGACTGAATCAAGGCCACCCACATTATGGAGGGTAATTTGCTTTACTTAAAGTCTACTGATTGAAATGTTAATCTCACCTGAAAAATATCTTCACAGAAACAATCTAGACTGGCGTTTGACCAAATATCTGGGTAGTGTGGCCTAGGCAACTTGACAGATAAAATTAACCATCAGAGTGTCCAACACACAGTGCTATGCCTAGCACATAGCAAGCTTTTAATAAATATCTGATGAATGAATGAAAAAAACCCACACATTAGGAGTGAACTTATGGTGTCAGCTACCTTAAGTTAATGCTTCAGTAACACATGACCCCAAAGTCTTGGTTGCTTAAAATCATAAGGGGTTATTTCCTTCTCATGCTACATATTCACTGAAAGTTAGCTGTTGCTCTGTTCCATGTCACTCTAACTCTTGAGACACAGGCTGATGAAATAGCCTCTATCTGGAATATGGCTAGTTTCATGGCAGAAGGAAAAAATTCTTAAGAAGTTTCTGCTTAGATGCAGACACATCACTTCTGCTCACATTTTATTGGCCAAAGCAATTTCATGGCTAAGACTGACACCAACATGGCAGAAATGAATTCTGGAGTTATAATGAGATACGTGGTTAATATGGGTTGAATTGCCCCCCCCATAAGGAGATACGTGGTTATTATGGGTTGAATTGTTCCCTCCCCCCACCACCACCGCCCTCCCATTCTTTTTTTTTTTTTTGCGGTACACGGGCCTCTCACTGTTGTGGCCTCTCCCTTTGCGGAGCACAGGCTCCGGACGCGCAGGCTCAGTGGCCACAGCTCACGGGTCCAGCCGCTCCGCGGCACGTGGGATCTTCCCAGACCGGGGCAGGAAACCATGTCCCCCGCATCGGCAGGCGTACCCTCAACCACTGCGCCACCAGGGAAGCACCCGCCCCCCCCCCCATTCTTATGTTGAAGTCTTAACATCCAGTACTTCAGAATGTGACGTTATTTGGAAATAGGTTCATTGCAGATGCAATTAGTTAAGTTGAGGTCATTAGGGTGGGCCCTAATCCAATGTGAATGGTGTTCATGCAAAAAGGGGAAATTTGGAGACAGACTAGCATACAGGGAGAATGCCATATGAAGATGAAGGCCAAAATCGGGGTGATGCTTCTAGAAGTCAAGAAACACCAAAGTTTGTCAGCTAATCACCAGAAGCTGGGAGACAAGCATGGGACAGATTCCTCCTCACAGCTGTCAGAAGGAACCAATACTGCCAACACCTTGATCCTGGACTTCTAGCCTCCTAAACTGTGTGGTAATACATTTTTGTTGTTGAAACCACTCAGTTTGTGCTACTTTGTTAAGGCAGCCCAAGGAAACGAAGATAACAGTGAAATGTATAAGACATGCTACAATGCCCAAAGACATCAAGATTCAGCAGTAGGTGCAAATGCTCACTGCCTAAGAATTATTGTCCAGAGTAGATCCGGTATTAGGAAAAGAAAATAAACCTAAAATCCTATGGGGAATTAAACATGAGCCCCAAGTGTACAATGGAACATCTATAGGGCCTGTATAATTTCTGGGCAGCTAACTCCATGAGGTGGCTTCTGTTCCCAGGTAGATTAATACCTGGCATACATATACTGAACTGTTATGTTATAAATGCAAAACTGCTAGGGTACTAGTAAGCAGCATCTTTTGTTGTTAATGTGCAGCTGAAAAAATGCAGTTCTACAGAATCACCATTAAGTGCCACTCTTGGCAGAGATAAGAAAAAGCTTATTGTTATTGTCTTTAAAATGTTTACTGTACCTGTCAGAATAGCTATAATCAGGAACCTTTGTGCACTATTGGTGGGACTGTAAATTGGTGCAGCCACTGTGGAAGACAGTATGGAGGTTCTTTAAAAAAATTAAAAATAGAACCACCATATGATCCAGTAATTTCACCTCTGAGTATTTACCCGAAGAAAACAAAGACACTAATTTGAAAAGATATATACACTCCAATGTTCACTGCCTCATTATTTACAAACAGCCAAGATAAATGCCCATGGATAGACAAATGGATAACGAAGATGTGGTGTGTGTGTGTGTGTGTGTGTGTGTATACACACACATACACATACATACATAGAATATACTCAGCCATAAAAAAGTAAAATCTTACCATTTTAAACAACATGGATGGATCTAGAGGGCCGTATGCTAAATGAAATAAGTCAGACAGAGAAATACTATATGATCTCACTTATATGTGGACTCCAAAAGACAAAACAAACAAACAAAACAAAATGAAAACAGATTCACAGATACAGAGAACAAATGAGTGGCTGCCAGAAGGGAGGGGGCATAAAATAGGTGAACGGGGATTAAGAGGAACAAACCTCCAGTTATGCAAAAAACAAATCATAAGGATGTAATGTACATCATAAAGAATATGGTCAATAATATTGTAATAACTTTGTATGGGGACAGATGGTTACTAGACTTATTGTTGTGATCATTTCATAATGTATACAAACATCAAATCATTATGTAATATACTTGAAACTAACATAATATTGTATGTCAAATACATTTCGACTTAAAAAAAATGTTAACTGCAATGGTACTGGAACAGGAAAGTCTGGAAAGCAGAGAAAAATATTACCCATTATCCTAAGACTCAAACATACTCAAGTTTCAGTTGTATATAATTTAAGGGCCCTACCTGTTTGACCTGATGCATTTAGATGGGATAGGACAAGTGTAGAAAAAACCCCAGTTGTATATAATTTAAGGGCCCTACCTGTTTGACCTGATGCGTTTAGATGGGATAGGACAAGTGTAGAAAAAACCCAAATGGTGAGCTTCAGCTGGGGAAATTAAGGCTGTCAATATCTGTGAATCACAGGGTATGAGTCAAGTATAAAAAAGATAAAGAATGCAAGAGGGCTTTCCTGGTGGCACAGTGGTTGAGAGTCCACCTGCCGATGCAGGGGACACGGGTTCGTGCCCCGGTCCGGGAAGATCCCACATGCCACGGAGCGGCTAGGCCCGTGAGCCATGGCCACTGAGCCTGCACATCCAGAGCCTGTGCTCCGCCACGGGAGAGGCCACAACAGTGAGAGGCCCGCGTACCGCAAAAAAAAATTTTTTTTAAAAGAATGCAAGAAAAGGCCAGAAACCGAAATTACAAAGCTAATTTTTTGAGAGGAGAAGACAATAACCAGGCATGAGAAGCAGATGGACTGAAGTACTTCAAGACTAGGCTGGAGCAGAAAGGGAGCACCCGTGTAATGGGCATGCCTTTAATGTGGTGCCAGGCTGCTGGGGTAGCCTAAACATATATTATCTTTTAGATCTATGAATTAGGTATTTATAGTTGTAATCACATGTGATTTTTTAAAAAAAATTTGCCTTTTCTCTTGATGGAATATCTTAAACATTTTATGAATTTTCTTAGTCATCATAAAATTTTCACTTTTAATTAGTAGGTAATATTTCAGGTTATGAATCACACCTTACTCCTTCATTCCCCTAGTTTGTGCATTTATTATTCAAGTGTTTGGCAATTTTAGGTAAGTATGTTTCTTCTGTATATTATGTGGTCCCTGCTTTGTTTCCTTCAGTTTTAGTTTGATGTGGAAAGTGAATGTTTAAACAGATCAGTTTCAAAAAGAAACGTTGTGCCTCTTTCCCTTTGGAAAGATGATGTATTGACACATTACCAGTTTGAGAGTCTGCTAGAAATTTGATAGTGCCCCAAACTGACTAAAAGGAAACTTTGTTATACTCTTTCCTAGCTTGGAGAGTGAGAAACAGACCAGTGCATAGATGCCTTTGAAGCTCCAAAACTATATGAATCAGATCTCTTAGTTGCACAGGCAGAAACTCAATCTCAACAGCTTAAGGAAAAAGAGGAATTTATTAGAAAGCTCATGTCACCATGAGAAGGTAAAAGGTGTAGCCAGCATCAAGGGTAACACTGAAACCAGAAACTTAAACCTCATCAGGGCTCTGCTTCGTCTACTTTTCTATGCAATCTCTGTCTGCTTTTCTCCACATGAGACAAAACACAGTTATACCTCCTGATTTCACCACCACAGAGGGCCTGAGAGCTGCCTTCTCTGGTGCCAATTTCAAAAACTCTAGGGAAGGGCTCTGAATGGCTCCTCCCCCCCTCCCCAATTTAAAAAGTACTATATTAATATGCCTGTTAAGACTATAATGAAAAGATATCAGAGCAGTGTGAAGCAAGATCATGAGAGAAATAGAGATGTAGTCAACCAAGGATGCCATTTTTTTGGATGCTTTTTTTTTTTCAAAGGTACTTACTACCCAATCAAAAAACGGTATAGACCTGACTCCCCATCTCCAGCCCCTCTAGATGTGCTCCCTGAGCTAGAACCTGTCAGTGCCCCTGGTAGTATCTTTACAAATATACCAGCGCCTAACAAAATATATGTTTGGAATGGGGAAAAGAGCATTTTCCAGAAAGATAGGAGGAACTGCTGTCCTTAGAGAAAGGGAGGGGGTGTCAGGTCACAGCAGTCTATGAAAGTCCATCTAAAAGGGAAGGCTGATAGGGAGAGGGGTACAGACACCCTACTTCTATGGCAGAGCTGAAGGTATGCAGTGTAAATTTCTATGTCTGGAACAGAGAGCCGGGGAAGAGGTGAATGGAGAACCAAATTCTAAGGCAGGGGTGAAATTAAGTTTCCTCCTATATACCAATGCATTGATTGCAATCTCATATCTCCCTTATATTCGAACCACACTGGCTTTCATTCACCCACGGAACAAATATTTATCGAATACTTATTTTATACAAGGCACTTTTCTTCTTGGGATATATCAGTGAGCAAAACAGACTAAAATTCTCTATTCTCATTGAGCCTTTCTCCTTTCTATGCCTTAAACACTCCAGGTTTGTTCCCATCTGTCATGGATTATATTACTCTGTATAATTATTCACCCCTCCTTTTTGGAAGGAGGGACTTTGAGATTGGACATGTGATTTGCTCTGGTCAATGGAATGTGAGTGAATGTGACATATACTAGGTCCAGGAGAAACTTTAAAAGCTGTTGCATGGTTTGGCTCAGCCTCTGGTTCTTCTCTCCTCTGCTGTGCAAAGAACATGTCTCAGGTAGGGTTACATTTTTACCTTAGATCCTGAAATTTAGAAAAAACACATAGGGCTTCCCTGGTGGCACAGTGGTTGAGAGTCCACTTGCCGATGCAGGGGACACAGGTTCGTGCCCCAGTCTGGGAAGATCCCACACGCCGCGGAGTGGCTGGGCCCGTGAGCCATGGCTGCTGAGCCTGCGCGTCCGGAGCCTGTGCTCCGCAACGGGAGAGGCCACAACAGTGAGAGGCCCGAGTACCGCAAAAAAACATAATAAAATAAGAAAATAAAAAAACACATAGAGTGCAGCTGCAACCTGCAGCAAAGCCACAGCTGACTTATAGCCTACATAAAACCTGAGTGAGAATGGGAAGGTTACTGTTATAAGAAGGTAAGATTTGGTGGCTTTTATTACAGCAGCAGAGCTGACTGATATAAAAGCTTTTGCAATTGCTGTGTCCTCTGCCTAGAATGCCCTCTCTTAGGTCTTCATGTGGCTGGTTCCTTATGTCCTTCTATTCGATATGCTCTCTATTCAAATAGAAACTCCTCAGAGAGGGCTGCCAAAACTATATGCCCTAACGTTACTCACCCCCTCTGTCCCACTAGTACCACCAATGGTTTTAGCAGTTTTCTCTATTTCATTTTCTTATGACATTCACAACTACCTAAAATTATTTTAACTTGTAAATGATCTGCCTCTCACTAAAATGAAAACCTCAGAAAACAAGACTTGTGTTGCTCATTGCTGTATCTCCAGTATCTAAAATCGTGTATGAAAGGTAATGTGTTCAAAAGTATTTTTTGAACAGATGAATGAAATCCTACCTCTTTAATTATCCTCATGTTGAATTATTTCAATGGCATTCTGCCTCTAATCCATCATTTGCAGTGCTCCAGAGCTAAACACTTAAAACACAGACTGGGGGCTGCTACTAGCTTGCCCTAAAATCTCCAAAGACTCTCCTCAGTCCATGAAATGTAACTCAAATTCGAACCTGGCACTCAAGGCTCTTAATCTCATTTCAGCCTTCTCTCACTCTGTGCTGCTGCCTCATATACAGTGACTCAACAGCGTAGGACCACTTGCCACTCTCTAATTACCTTCAGTGCGTTTCTGTTTCCGATGCTTTTATTCAAGTTCTTCCCTCTGTTTGAGATCAGCTTCTCCATAATACCCACTGTGGTTGGCTCAGAAATGACCTCCCCCAAAACATCTGCATCTTAGCCCTGAAACCTGTGAATATTACCTTATAGGGCAATATATATCCTTATATCCTTGCAGATGTGATTAAATTAAGGATCTTGAGATGAGGAGATAATTTCGGATTATCCAGGTGGGCCCTAAATTTAATCACAGGTATCCATATAAGAGGGAGGCAGAGAGAGATTATACACACACAGAGAAGGCCATGTGAAGATGGAGCAGAGAGTGATTTGAAGATGCTGGCAATGAAGATTAGAGTGATGTGGCCATAAGCCAAAGAATACCAGCAGCCATCAGAAGCTGGAAGAGGCTGGACTGGATTCTCTCTAGAGCCTCTGGGGGGACTCTGGGTGACAATGATGTATCAAGGTAGGTTCAATGTTTGTAATACGTACTCCACTCAGGTAAGGAATGTTGATAATGAGAGAGGCTATGCATGTGACGGCCAGGGGATACATGGGAACTCTGTAGGTTCTGCTCAATTTTGCTCTGAAGCTATAATGCTCTTTAAAAAAAAATTTATTAAAATTTTAAAAACTTAAAAAAAAAAAGAGCTGCCAGCGTATTGTGAAATCATGTTCTCTTTCTCCCTTTGGACAAAATGCTGCTCAAGCAAGCAGACACTAACAAAATTATCTCACAGGTAATAGATGTTTTCTAAGGTATGGCTGTCCATTCAAAAAAGCAGACAAATTACATTCTTTTGCCACTAGATGGCACAGGAAAATAACAGAATGTTCCTGTAATGAAAAAAATGAAAGTGGAAATGCAAAGTAGGGATGTAGACTTAAAAGACTCAACAAAATATAAAACACTCATATACATGTTACCCAGATTCAGTAATAATATCAAGATTTTGCCTCATTTGCTTCATCTCTCCTGCTTTTCCTTTTCTTTCTTTCTTTTCTTTTTTGATTGCTGAGTAATTTTAAAGCAAATCCTAGACCTTAAGTCATTTTGCCACTATATACTTGGCACATATCTCTAAAAAACATTGATATTCTCTTATATAATTTCAATGTCATCATCACAGCTCACTAACAATGATTCCTTGATATCATCTAATACCCAATCTACAGTCATATTTCTCTGAGTGTCTTTAAAAATATCTCTTTACATTTCTGTTGATTGGGTCAAGTTCCTAAACAAGGTCCATATATCATACTGGTGGTTAAGCCTCTTTCCACCCCAGAGCAGTCCCTCTGAAACACTACCCACCACCACTTTTGCCCTGTGCTGACTTGTTGAAGAAACCAAGTCAGGAATCTATCCTGTGGTTATGACCCACATTGTGGATTTGTTTGCTTTTCTAATTCGTTACATAACTTGGTCCTCAATCTGCCATATCTCCTATAACTGGTCTGCACTTACAGTCACTATATAATATCCTTTCTTGAGTAGACAGAGCCAGACTTAGAATACCAGAGCTAGACACAGGTGAGAATGGTATTTTAGTTATGCCGCTTATAAGCTGTGTGACCTTGGGCAAGTTACTAAACCTATTTAAGGCTCCACTGTTTCATTTGTAAAACAGGATTATAACAAATCATAACTTGAAGAATTTTATAAATATAAAGTGGAATAATAAGGGGATTAGATCAAGATGGCAGAGTAGGAGGACGTGGAGATCACCTCCCCTAACAAACACATCCAAAATACATCTACAGGGGGCTTTCCTGGTGGCGCGGTGGTTAAGAATCCATCTGCCAATGCAGGGACACGGGTTTGAGCCTTGGTCCGGGAAGATCCCACATCCCGCGGAGCAACTAAGCCTGCATGCCACGACTACTGAGCCTGAGCCCGAGAGCCCGTGAGCCACAACTACTGAGCCCACGTGCCACAACTACTGAAGCCCGTGCGCCTAGAGCCCATGCTCCACAACAAGAGAAGCCACCGCAATGAGAAGCCTGTGAACCACAACACAGAGTAGCCCCTGCTCACCACAGCTAGAGAAAGCCCATGCGCAACAACAAAGACCCAACACAGCCAAAAAAACAGATAAATAAAAATAAATAAATTTACAAAAAAAGAAAAAATGCACAGACTGAATATAGCATAGTAAGATGTTTAAAAAAAAATACATCTACATGTGGAACGATTCGCATGGAAGACTAATTGGAAACTGACAGAAGAACACCTATACAACCAAAGCTGCAAGAAAGATTTCCACTAACTGGGTAGAATGGAAAGAAGGCTTAGGGTAGGGAGCTCCGCCACAGTGAGGGATCTGAAAGGACTGAGAGAACCCTCACCCTGGGGAGCAAGTGGGTTGAGCCACAGACGGGGTGTCCTAGTCCCAGGGTCCTACATGGAGGAGACAAGCCCCCTGGCTGCTGGGAGAATTGTTGGAACAGAGAGAACTGGAGAAGCCTAGACTTTACCTGTGAAGAGTACATGGGGGCTGGCCTGCCAATAAACAGGGCAGAGAGAGCTCTGCACTGGTGGCTGCTGGCTAGCTACATTTCCTAATCCAAGCAGAAAGAACACCCCAGCCCCACCCACTCCACATCACAGCTTGGCGCTAGATCTGGGGCAGACACGTCCTGGGAGAAGACTCGATCTAGGGACACAGAGATGGCCTAGGGGCCTGGGTTGTGGTCCAGCTGGAGTGGTGGCCATTGTTAGTGCTTACTCCTGCAGTGCCTGGGAACCACCATGACCAACATGATGAGGTCCCTTTCACAGACACATGACTGTACCAGCTCCACCCACTCCACGCCAGAACTTGGCACTGGATCTTGGGCAGACAGGTCCTGGGAGAAGACTGCCACAGAGGCAGCCCAGATCTCTGGCGGCAGCATAGTCACCTCATTTCCTACAGCCACAATGTCCTGGCCCCAGCCCCAGCCTAGTGAGTGCTTGGCCTGCCTACTCCACACCATAGCCTTGCACTAGATCAGGGATAACCACAACAGGGTTAGGAATGTGACTTTAGGTTGTGTCTGAATGGAGCCACAGACACCTACTCAGGTGGTGCCTCAGACCTCTGTGAGTGCACAAGCCAAACACTCAAGGGGAATGAAGCCTGATCAATCCAGAACCTCAGTGCTTCTGCTCCAAAAACTGGTGAGCAGACCCTACCACTGACAGGGTGGCGACAGCCACAGAGCAGACAGGAAGTCCTGCTTCATACCCTGCACAAGCTCTAGATCCTCCAACACCAACCACAACCCCTAACAAGGTGATAGCAGTCAGCACACCCTAAGGGAAGAGCTGGCTGGCATCCATATCAAAACCAGCTTTCGCACCAAAGACACTGGTTTGTGTCTTTGAAGGATATGCACAGTCTGCACAGGGATGCTCCAACATGAAAGCACCCCTACAAGACCACAATAGATAACCATTTCTCCCTAGTTCACAGAGAAAGAGAAAGTTAAGTCAAATGAAAAGGCAGAGGAAATTCTCCCAATTAAAAGAGCAAGAGAAAGCCCCTAAAAAAACTAAATAATGAAACATATAATCAGTCTACCAGACACTGAGTTCAAAGAGTTATTAATAAAAATGCTGACTGGATTAAGAAAGAGAATTGATCTAAACACAGATTATTTCAACAAGGAACTAGAAACTATAAAGACCCAACTGAAAACAGATAATTGAATTTCTGAGATAAAAAGCACTCTAGGAATAATGAATAGCCATCTTAATGACACAAGAAATAATCTGGAAGATAAAATAAATCACCCAATCAGAACAACAGACAGAAAAACAAATAAGTAAAAAAAAAAGAAAGCAACATATGAGATCAATGGGATAATATAAAGTGTGCCAATCTATGTATAATAGGGATTCCAGAAGGTGAAGAGAGAGGGGGGATTGAAAATGTATTTAAAGAAATTATGGCTGAAAAATCCCCAAACCTAAAGAAGGAAACAGATATCCAGGTATAGGAATCACAGAGAGTCCCCAGCAAGAGGAACTCAAACAGACCTACAGTAAGACATAATTAAAATAGCAAAAGTAAAAGAGAATTCAAACGGCAGCAAGGGAAAATCAAAGAATAATTTACAAGGGAACACCCATGAGACTATCAACTGATAGAAGACCCAGAAAAACAAAACACAAAATGAAAGAGGGGAAGTTGCAATACCACAGAGATTAAAAAAAAAAAAATCAAAAGAGAATACTGTGAACAATTATGTGCCAACAAATTGGACAACCTAGGAAAAATGGACAAATTTCTACACATACAGCTAGCCAAGAATGAGTCAAGAAGAAACAATTTAAACAGACCAATCACTAGAAGCAAAATAGAATCTGTAATTTAAAAAATTCCTCGCAGGCTTCCCTGGTGGCATAGTGGTTGAGAGTCCGCCTGCCGATGCAGGGGACGCAGGCTCGTGCCCTGGTCCGGGAACATCCCGCATGCCGCGGAGCAGCTGGGCCCATGAGCCATGGCTGCTGAGCCTGCGCGTCCGGAGCCTATGCTCTGCAATGGGAGAGGCCACAACAGTGAGAGGCCCGCGTACTGCAAAAAAAAAAAAAAAAAAAATTCCTCACAAACAAAAGATCAGGACTCAATGGCTTCAATGGGGAATTCTACCAAACAAACAAAAAAAGAACTTATTCTTCTCAAAGTATTCCAAAAAACTGAAGAAGAGGGAAAACTCCCAAATTCACTCTACAAGGCCACCATTACCCTGATACAAAATCAGACAAAGACACTACAAAAAAAGAAAATTATTACAGGCCAATATCTTTGATGAATATAGAGGCAAAAATCCTCAACAAAAGATTAGAAAACTGAATCCAACAATACTTAAAGAGGATCATATACCATGATCAAGTTGGATTTATTCCGGTGTCACATGAATGGTTCAACATACACAAATCAATCAATGTGATACACCATATCAACAAAAGGAAACGCAAAAACTACAGTATTCTCAATAGATGCAGAAAAGGTATTTGACAGAATTCAACAACCATTCATGGTAAAAAGTCTTGTCAAAGTGGGTATAGAAGGAACATATTTCAACATAATAAAAACCATTTATGACAAACCCACAGCTAACATAATATTCAATGGTGAAAAGCTGAAAGCCTTCCCACTAAATTCAGGAACAAGACAAGGATGCCTTGTCTTTCGCTGCTTTTATTTAACATAGTATTGCAAGTCCTAGACACAGCAATCAGACAAGAAAAAGAAATAAAACGTATCCAAATTGGAAGGGAAGAGGTCAAACTGTCACTATTTGCTGATGACATGATACTCTATGTAGAGAACCATAAAGTCTCACACAAAACCCATTAGAACCAATAAATTAATTCAGCAAAGTTGCAGAACACAAGATTAATATACAGAAATCAATTGCTTTTCTATTCCCAAGTAATAAAATATCAGAAAGTGAAAGTAAAAAAAAATCCTATTTAAAATCACATAAAAACAAAACAAAACAAAAAACTTAGGAAGAAACTTAACTAAGGAGGTGAAAGATTTATACACTGAAAACTATAAAACACTGATACAGGAAATTGAAGATGATTCAATGAAATGAAAGGATATCCTGTGCTCTTGAGTTGGAAGAATTAATATTGTTAAAATGGCCATACTACCCAAAGCAACCTACAAATTTAATGTGATCCCTATGAAATTGCCCATGAAATTTTTCACAGAACTAGAATAAATAATCCTAAAATTTATAGGGATAGGGAGGGTGGGAGGGAGACACAAGAGGGAGGGGATATGGGGATATATGTATACATATAGCTGATTCACTTTGTTATACAGCAGAAACTAACACACCATTGTAAAGCAATTATACTCCAATGAAGATGTTAAAAAAAAATTTATAGGAACCATAAAAGATCCAGAATTGCCAAAGCAATCCTGACGAAAAAGAACAAAGCAGTAGGCATAACCCTCCCAGACTTCAGACAATAGTACAAAGCTACAGTAATCAAAATAGCATGGTATTGGCACAAAAACAAACACCCACATTAATGGAACAGACTAGAGAGACCAGGAATAAACCCACCCACCTATGGTCAACTAATCTATGACAAAGTAGGCAAGAATATACATGGAGAAAAGATGATAATCTCTTCAATAAGTGGTGCTGGGAGAACTGGACAGACACGTGTAAAACAATACGGTTAGAACTTTCCCTCACACCATATACAAAAATAAACTCAAAATAGCTTAAAGACCTAAATGTAAGATATAACATCATAAAACACCTAGAAGAGAACATATGTGAAACAGTTTTTGACATAAATTGTAGCAATATTTTCTTAATTAGCCTCCCAAGGCAAAAGAAATAAAGGAAAAAATAAACAAATGGGACCTAATCAAACTTAAGTTTTTGCACAGCAAAGGAAACCATCAATGAAACAAAAAGACAACCTACAGAATGGGAGAAAATTCCATTTACAATGGAAGGAACCCAAGCATCAACAGATGACTGGCATAAGAAGATGCGGTATATATACAATGGAATATTACTCAGCCATAAAAAAGAATGAAATATTGCCATTTGCAGCAATGTGGATGGACCTAGAGAATATTACGCTTAGTAAAGTAAGTCATACAGAGAAAAACAAATACTATATGACAGCACTTATATGTGGAATCTAAAAATACAAATGAATGTATATATAAAACAGAAACAGGCTTACAGACATAGAAAACAAACTTATGAATATCAAAGAGTGTGCAGGGGGAGGGAATTAGGAGTATGTGATTAACAGATACAAACTACTATACATAAAATAGATAAGCAACAAAGATTTACTGTGTAACACAAGGAATTATACCCAATATCTTATAATAACCTATAATGAAATATAATCTGCAAAAAAATTGAATCACTATGCTGTACACCTGAAACTAACATAATATTATAAATTAACTATACTTCAATTAAAAAAATAAAAAATAAAGTGAGATATTAAATAAAATGCCCAGCAATATGCCTGATACATAGACAGGCAAGCAGCTGCCCAGTGAAGGTCAGGTCTAGCTGATGACAAGAGATAATTTCAGTTTATATAACAGAAATACCCATTCTAATAAAATAATTATAAAGTATCTAAAAAATTATGTTTTTTGGACATTGTAGAATATGTGCAATATTATTTCTGTAAGTGATTAAGCAATACTTACAGCAGAAGTAGAGAGTCCAAGGATTTTTGAAGCACAAATTGTCGTCAGGAATTTAGGTCTACTGCCAAGGGTGCACAGTCTCCCCCGGGACAAAAACATGCTACAGTAGAGGACAAAAGAAAAAATTTTAAAGGGAGTAAATATATACTTATATCACTATTAAACATTTATAGCTAGGTGATAGACCATAAACTTATATAAAATAGAAATAAAATTTATTGATAGCTAAGTTTTCTTTCTATGATATAATCTCTCATCACTAGAATCATTCTAATAGAATCCTCCTTATACAAATTTATGCATGTGTTGTTTTAAAGTAGAGATCTGTAAGGATATGGTGAATTTAAAAAACAAAGTTCTAATTTAGTCAAGAGCATTAAACTACAGAAGTAAAACTTCCATTCCTAGTAGGCATAAAATCCAGAATATTTCATTCTAAGAACTACTTAAATTTCGGAATCATCTGGAGAAGTCACTAGTAAAAACGCAATTTGTAACAGTAAATTAAAGTTGTTAGAAACAGGTTATTTAGAAAGTTGTTTGAAAAGGATTATAGTAGGTCCTTGATAAATATGAAGAATATATGAATGAATCTTCCCTTATTTTCTCAGGTGGTACTGCCTTCAACAATTCCAGAAGATAGCTAGGTAGCTAGAATCTATTGAAATGGCTTGCTAAGAGGCATGAATCTAGATTACTTCTCTACTTGTAAGGAAATCATTATCAATCATGGGTCAAAGTAGGGAGATCAAAGCAAAATGGAATTCTTATTATACTGCCATTTAGAAGTGAAAGCATTCAGGAAAGCAGGAACTTCCCATAAGGTTTTACTCTGACAATGTTCTATCAGTGGATGGCATTTCCTTCATCTTTAATAATCAAACTTTTAGAAAAAAAGACATACTTTATGGATTCAAAGGGACCACTGAAACTATCAATAGCTATGAATCTCTTTAAGTTACCAAAATGTGAAGGCTACAGATGTGAAAAATAATATATTGGATGTTTCTTAAAAAGTGAAATAGAAAATCCTTACCTTGTCAATAAAATTCAGCTTAAATGACAGCCTCTTAGCCATTCTACATCACATCAGCCTAGGTTAATTCTCTGCAAAGCACTTTCTGTTTGTTTGGCTGACCACTCACTCATTCATTTGACCATTTAATGTAAGCGCCATGAACAGGGGGACCTGGTGCATTTAGGTCACCACTGTCTTCTCTGGCACATAGGAGGCACGTGATAAATAAATGTGTCAAATGACTGAATGAATACATAAAATCACATTATAAATTAATGATTTAAGTGAACTATTTATGATGAGTCCTTTTATGAAATATTGATTCTTTTGTAAAGTAAATAATTACCTCTTATGTTTTACGTCTTCCAAGTCAAAGACCAGGTTTTCTTAAATCAAGAAATGCCTATTCTTTGGTCATTAATAGTTCTGTTCAGGAATAAAGTATTAATTGGATTAGGCAGTTGGGCTAGTTCTGAGGAAAGGTATTACCAAACAACAGTGACTATGTTGAACAATCTTCATTCAGTAGCATAGAGTTATTTGATTTAGGACAATATATTTTTCAGAAAATAAATGCTCATTTATTTAAATTCAACCTAATTTATTTGTTATTAAGGAAAGTATAAGTAAAATTCTTCCTTGCAAGTAGAAAAGTGAGAGAAACCTCTTCTACCTTCTTCAGATAAATGGGGTTGGGGAGCTGGGAGGGGAGCAAACAGGACTAGGAGTCAGGATACCTGGATTCTAACCCTTATTTTTGATATTAAAAAAAGGTTTCTATCCTGGGACAATTCCCTGACCTTTGGTGGACCTTAGTTTCCCCATACTTCAAAACAGATGAACAAATGAATCCTTGGTTTCAAGGTAATCTCAGAAAGTACTGTACATCAGTGGCTGGTTGTGTGTGACCTCAGACTGCAGGTCTTGGGAGATTCCCCCCAGGTTGGGTGAGCCACACCCTCTGGCCACCACACCTCAATACCCATTCCCCTTTGGAAGTTGACACTAAATCTACCTGTTTTCATCTGGAAATCCCAAAGCCTAATTCCCACCTCTTCTTCCCTGTTTTCTGCAGCACATAACCGCCATAATGCAATGTATTTCCTGGCAACTGACCCAGCCCTTCATTTCTCTTCCACTTTCCAAACTTTCTACTGTGTCTTTTAGAACAGCTGCACCATTCTCAGCAAATCCCATTACATCTTTATATTTTCAGAGTGTTCCTTGTACCTCCTAGCTTGAACTGAAACCTTATTGCTCCCTGAAGATACCACTCCTGTATGCCTTAGTGTCAGCTTTTGCTTGTATATGCCTCACTTATCTCTTTCTTACCGTCTATTTTACCATTACCAGACTACTACTTCCATCATCTGCTTCAACGATATTATCTTCTGGCCTGCTGATAACTCCTTGTCATTCATTAGAGATTTTGTCATTAGGCACACAGTTTTCTTCTCAGCTCTAAGTACTGTGATCATCCCAGGTAATTCCCATGTCTTCAGAGATGGCCCATCCAACAACTGACATCCCTGTGCCCATCACTCTTCTCTTCCATCCCACCCTAGGCACTCTCTCCTACAGTCACACCCTGAACCTTGCCATTACCTCAATCTGGTCTAATTCCAGAACAATTAATTGAAGTATTCTGATCTTTGACCATAAACTACCTATCCTTCCAATTTGCTTACCTATTCCAATGATTACTATTCTTAAATATCATCAAGATCTCTAGGAGGCTGCCTCTCCTTTTCTCAATCAGCCCTCACCTTCCTTTATTTTCCAATTTAGACGCCAGTTCCACTGCTTCAATAATGCTCTTTACAATGTCCTAGCTCCCCTTGTCTGTCTTTTATAGATAGGTATCCATAAAACCCTGGCCCTGGAGGAACTCAATTACAGTGTCTGTTTTTCCTATGGCCCATGAAGCTGTGGACTGCTGGAGAAAAATCACAAAGGATAGGATTGGTTTCACCACAAATTATGGTCATTAATCTCAAACTGACCCCTAACACTCTCCAGCATTTCTACTATATTTTATAGGTAGAGGATGGCAGAATATACCCCTCCAAAAAATTGCCACTTTGGCCTAAGGATTATTGTGAGCTAAAGGCACTGGAAAAACAGCCGAGGCAAGAAGAGTGATCTGATCTCCCCTTTTCTTCCTGAACACAGGAGATAAAATTCCCATGTGAAAGATACCTGCCCTATACTGGGAAAAAAGAAACACTCTTAGGGAGTTAAAGCTGAGAGAATTCTGTACAAACAGACCTTGTTAAAATAATTCTTATCTTCCTTTAGTCTCCCCATATTTTTTGGTTACTTTTCCACATGGCCTCTCTTTGTTCAATCTAGCATAAAAGCACTTGGTTTTGCTACTTCTTTGGGTCTTCATTTCCTTGTGAAAGCTCCTGTGTCACACAGAACTTTTATCAAATGTGTGCTTTTCTCCTGTTAATCTGTATTATGTCAGTTTAATTCTTGGGCCCACCCAAAAGCCATAAGAGAATAGGCAGTATTTCTCTCCCATAGTACAAAATGATTACTTAAATTTTTCCCACACTCCTCTAACATAAAACCCTCTTTAGTCTAAGCAGATGACCTTGCTCTCTATCACAGAGAAAACAGAAGGCATCAGATGTGAACTCTTTCAACCTACCCACATCTAAAAAACCAAACCTAAAAATATTCCTTTTTTCTTCCTACTATAATAAAGGAAGTGACCCTGCTACAAAAGGACAGTCCCTCCTCCCATGACTTAGATGTCATTCCTCTCCCCTCCACAGAGACTTTGCTCCATTGATTATTACCCCTCTCCTCGGCATATTCAGCTTTCCTTGCTCAAGTCTCCTCAGTTATTGGGTTGGCCAAAAAGTTTAAGGTAAAAATAAAAGACCCATTATTCATTTTCACCAAGAACTTCATTGAACAACGTATTCACTCTTTTGTTCCACGACCTTCTGCCATTTTTCAGGCAACTTCATAATTCCATCTTCCCAAAACTTTTTTATCTTTTTGAGCAAAGAATTGTTCCAGGTGCCTTTTACAGTCTTCGAGAGAATTAAAAATTTTTCCATTAAGAGAATTTTGTAAAGACCGAAATAAATGGAAATCCAAAGGTACAATGTCTGGTAAATATGTCAGATGAATCAGAACTTCCCAGCCAAGCTGTTTTTGTCTGGTCATCAAAGAAACATGTGGTCTTGCATTATCCTGATGCAAGATCATGCGTTTTCTGTTGACTAATTCTGGATGCTTCTTGTCAATTGTTGCTTTCAGTTGGTCTAATTGGGAGCAGTACTTGTTGGAATTAATCGTTTGGTTTACTGGAAGGACCTCATAATAGAGGACTCCCTTCCAATCCCACCATATACACAACATCACCTTCTTTAGGTGAAGACCGGCCTTTGATGTGGTTGCTGGTGGTTCATTTCCCTTGCCCCATGATCTCTTCCGTTCCACATTATTGTACAGTATCCACTTTTCATCGCCTGTCCCAATTTGTTTTAAAAACGTAACATTTTCATTACATTTAAGTAGAGAACTGCATGCGGAAGTACGGTCAAGAAGGTTTTCTTTGCTTCACTTATGTGGAACCCAAACATCAAAGTGATTCACATAACCAAGCTGATGCAAATGATTTTCAATGCTTGATTTGGATATTTTGAGTATGTCGGCTATCTCCCAAGTGGTATAACGTTGACTGTTGTCAATCAATGTCTCGATTTGATCACTATCAGTTTCAACTGGTCTACCCGACCATGAAGCATCGTCCAGCGAGAAATCTCCAGCACAAAACTTCACAAAACACTTCTGACACGTTCAGTCACTCACAGCACCTTCTCCATTCACTGCAGAAATCTGTTTTTGCACTTAGGTTGCGTTTTTACCTTTCTTGAAATAATAAAGCATAATATGCCGAAAATACTGCTTTTTTCTTCCATTGTCAATATTAAAATGGCTATACAAAAATTCACCAATTTTGATAAGTTTTTAAAAAATGCACGTTGGTTTGACAGCTGGCACAATACAATCTAAAAAAATTGTTTCAAATGAAGTTAAAGACAACTAAGTGCTACTAGGGCCATCTTACTGAAAAAAACCGAACTTTTTGGCCAACCCAATGAAAACATATCATTTTATTAACTGTCCCCTTTCCTCAATCTATACTCCTCAACCCAGTACAATCTGATTTTTGTACCCATCATTCCATAGAGGCAGCTCTTGCGCAAGTCAATTTTGACATTCATATTGTTAAATTCACTGGACATTTTGCAATTCTCACTTTCCTTGAGCTCTCTGCAGCTTTAGATCAGCTGATCAAGCCCTGTCTCCTCCCAGAAACACCATTTTCCCTTGGTTTTTGACCTATGACAATCTCTCATTTTCCCAAACTTAAATGACAGAATTCCTCAACGCCCAGATCTTTTTTCTTCTCACTCATTACTCTCTCACTAGGTAATTTCATTGTAAAAGGAACTGTGAGGGCACCAGTGAATTATCGGCTCCAAAGAAATCTAAGCAGGCTGATAGATACAGATTCAGAACCCCTGAAGCTTTTTTTCTTCTGTACTTTAAATAAACATTTTTTGAGCAACACTTTTCTAAAGCAATTAACATTTCATATGCATATTCACCGAGAAGCTAAATGAATAAATTGGGATGTCATTGAAAAGTTGGACAAAATCAAAAGGTATATGGCTTTTCATTTTAAACAATATTTTCACTGTTTCATTTGTACTTAAAAACTGTTCTGTGAAGAAAATCAGGAAATTGTGAATCAGGGTATCTAGTAAACCTGATTATGGCATATTATACATAAGATAAACTCCATAGTCATATACACATGATCAATAGAAAATAAAACTATTTATTATCATTGGTGTAGGCTGTTTAAAATGAAGATACAGAAGATATGTGTGGCACAGCTTGGGGGGACCTGAAGCTGAGAAGGCTGATGGATTGTTGGAGAATCCAGAGCTAAAAGATGAGTAAAGCAGTCGAGATGAATTGTAAAAAGTTTGAAACTCTGGACTTAAACCGAGATAATCAATTCATAACCACTTTGCATATGTGGAGGAGAGGTAGGAAAAGATTTAGTGAATTTCACAAAGTACATATGTTCAGGTTAACAGCAAGCTCAAGGAAGATTAATGTGAGGTGCCTGCAAAGAGGCCTAGTGCTAATGAATGCACAACCCAGGTTAAGAGTCTGACCCAAGGAAAGTATATTTCCACCTCACGCTGTACCTGTTGGTCCACTTCTAGAATGTTTATAAGGCTTACTGATACAACAGAGGGCATATAGGAGGTGAACAAGGTACTGGCGGGGGAAGTACAGTGGGAATAAACCTCAAAGCCATGTCACTGAAGCAAGAATGGAAAAAACCAGCCATACTGAGCTGGCACAAGACTTACGTTAGAAGACATGATCCTGAAATTGCTGAAAAGCTGTTCTGTGAAAATGGGATTCGTGTAATTAATCATAAATCTCTGCAGAGGGAAGGAATCTGGCTGTCCGGTTTAAGTTGTCACGAGTTTGGTTTCAGCCCCACGTGAGTTAAAACTTTGTAATGGTGGGTGTGCAGCCAGCCCGGTGTGGAAGGAGCCAGCTGCCCGGCTGCGCCCTCAGGTAGCAGCGGAGGAGCCGCGCGCCAGCAAGACCGAAGAATGTCCGTACTGGGTGGGGGGCTCCAAAAGCAACAGATTGGGCCTCTTTTCTCTTATATCTAAAAACTATGGGTTCCACCAAGAGTCACTTATGTGGCAAGTGAGCAGCCTTTGTTCCCTGTTTTTAATTGAGAATACTGATTACGGATGAACTGGAGTCGGTGTCAGCTTCCCACACCACAAAATGCCCAAATTGCAAAAATGAAGCGCAAAAGGAGGAGACGAAGACCGGGGTCCAAGGGACCCCACCCTAGAAGACCAGTCACCTCAGGGCCATTCCTTCTCCGGAGCAAGCAAACTCTGAAATTCCAGCGCTGACCCTCTACTACCAGCCCCGTGGTCCGCCAGGGCCCGGGGGTCAGCGGCCCAGGCCCGCGCTCCCGCCTCCGCTCCTGAAGGCGAGTCCGAATGCTGAAGGAAATCCAGCCCCGGCTCTTCCTCCCAGCCCGCCAGGCGCGCGGCCCGGCAAGCGCACCCCAGCTACGCCTCCCTCCCTCCCAGCCTCCCTCCGCGCGGCTCCGCACCCGAGACCACTGCCATCACCCCCACCAAGTGCCCAAATTGCGCCCCACTCACACCCGTAGCGCGACCAGCTCGCCTCCCTGAGTTCCAGTCCCTCGAGGCCTGGAGAGCCTGATGGGGCGGGACTCGGACGTGGGGGCGGAGCGTGGACGGGATTGACTGTGGGGTCGGAATTCCTCAGCCGATTGGCTGAGGAATAGGCCGGGGTAGCGGACTGGACGCAACTGGGCGGGCGTGGAGAAGGGGGCGGTGAAAGGCGCGGGGCACAGGAGAGTAAGGGGGCGGGATGGAGGTGCGCGGAGATGTGGCCGGGGATTGGCTGTGGTGTCTAGACTCGGGCGCGATGTGCAGTGAGGACAGCCGGCAACCGGGACTGGACTTGACAGGTGGAGGTGCGGAGCCGGATCAGGGCCGTGCAATAGAGGCGGGTCTAGGTAAGCAGTGAAATGGGGTGGAGGCTTGTATATGGCTAGGATTGGGTATGAAATTGAGGTCTAATTGGATGTATGTGACCTATTGATTTGGGGCGGGTTATAGGACAAAGGATTGATTTGGAAGAAAAGGCAAACTGTGGGGTCACAGGGCTTAGGTGAGGGGAAGGCTGTAGTTTGAACGATGTTAGAAGGTGCCAGAGAGGGCAAGGCTAAAGAGAGTGTGCGAAAAGTTTTGTAGATGTATTTATCATCTATGATGGTGGTGAGGGGGGGAAAAAAGGAACTTTACTTTCCTGAACAGTAATACGAATTCGACCAGAGAACCGAGAATGGAATAGGGTATGAAACTGAGAAGGAAAATAAGTGACACTTTAAACGTGAAGAACAAAAATCTGCTAAGAGAAAAAGGAACACCAGAAATTACTCCTTTATTGAGGGCAGTGTTAGCGAAAGGAGAGGTTCTGGTAAGAATTAGGTTTCATAACTAGATTTTCCTTATCTCCTAATTTAAGAAAATGAGAGGATAGAAGGAGTTGGGGGGCAATAGCTTGTTATTCAACTGCAGAGGAAACAACAAAGATAATCTCTGGTTGAAGGAATCTACTCTGCATCTAGGTACTGCGAGATTCAGAAGATGATTAGGTGAATGGAGAGATGCTTGTGTACAATAGGGACAAGTATTTGAGCTTGTATTAGGTGATTTGGAGGGGAGGGTTCAAGGAAATGGAGATTCATGCTGTCTTGAGTGCTGTCTGGAAGTGGGGGTGATTATTAGATTGGGCATCATAATACATCTTATGTAGAAGAAGGGAGGTAAATTGCAAGGCTAAGTCTGTAGTTGGTAAAGAAGCAATGGTTTTGCTAGCCGGGAGAAGAGGAGGTTTGCTATTTTTATAGTTTGCAGTGACCTTGTTTTTATTTGAGTTTAGGCAAGTTTATTGAGTGATCTTATCTGTTGTCTCATTTCATCATAATCAGAGTGACTGATGTTAGTGTTCTGTTAGATTTTTATATTTTACAGGGGAACACCAGGGCTAGTTCCTAACAATACCGAAGCCTTAAGGGTAAGTGTCAGTTCAGTTCCTGATGGCAGGTACTGCTTATCTTTTTCTCATATTTAACAAATACATGAATTGAAAACATAGGTGTGGAGGCTTCTGGGGGAAATGAGGCAGAGAAAGTGAGTGTCTCAAACCTTAAAGAGGAAGAAACAGGCAATAGACAAGTAAGTATATACAATGACTTCAGATGGTAATAAGTGCTATGAAAGAAGCAATGAGGGGTGGAGACTGCAGAGAGTTTAAATACGATAGTCAGGATAGGCTTTTTTTTTGAGAAGATAACATTTGAACAAGAATTGAATGATAAAGACACAACTTTGCAAAAAATTATTCTGCATAGGAAAATAGCAGTTGAAAAGGCTCTGATATGAGAATAAACTTGTCATGCAAGGAATAAGAAAGAGGCCAGTGTGTTTAAAGCTGTAATCCGGGGGAAAGTGCTTCCAGATTAGGGTGGAGAGGAAGTCAGGGACCAGATCACGCAGAGCCTTGAAGACCACAGAAAGTTTCGATTTTATATTGAAGTAGCCATTGGAAGATCTTAAGCAGAGGAATAATATAATCTTAATTACATTTTAAAAAGACACTCTAGTTGCTTTGGAGAAGAGACTTGCAGGTGAGTGAGAGTAGAAGCAGGAAGGAGGAGGTGAGGAGGTTGTTAGTGGGAGATATGATGTTGTCTGGGCTAGGGTGGTGGCAGAGGAAGAAAAGAGGGCTAGGGTCACAACATTCATTCTGCCGACATTCACCTATTCCTCTTTTTCAGCTCTACCACTCCACAGTCACCTCTGCCTAGTTTGTCCTAATTCATACACTCTCTGTTTACCCTCTTCAGAGTATAAACTGCCAATCTCTTGCTGAGGTGAAGGAGGAAATTTGGTGGGGATGTGCAAACTTGCAGTGGGGATCTGAGGATCTAGTTGTTTCTTAGAAAGGCCTTTAAATGACCCTCATGTTTTTAGTCCTGAACGTTTGGAGAGTTCTGTGGGGGTAGATCTAGTTGCTTTTTTGGCTTTCTTTGTGACTAGTCTGGGATTCAACGTTTTTGAATCTGCTGTCAATTTCTACCTGTCTGTTTGCTTTCTAAGGTCTATAAACTTGTTGTCACTGTCTTTCCTCTTGTTCTTTTTCTCATAGGGTTATGGCTTAAAAGAACCTCCTCACTGTTATTTCAGTGTGGTTTAAGTAGAGAGAGAGAGTATAAATATGTTTGATTTGCCATCTCTTGTTGTTGTTATTGGTTTACATGCATGTTCATTCAATGACTGGAAGACCAAATGCTGGGCATTCAAATACTTTGTTCATATGCCAAGGTTTGTGCTATTCTTTTGTGTGTGTGTGTGGTACGCGGGCCTCTCACTGTTGTGGCCTCTCCCGTTGCGGAGGACAGGCTCTGGACACGCAGGCTCAGCGGCCATGGCTCACGGGCCCAGCCGCTCCGCGGCATGTGGGATCTTCCCAGACTGGGGCACGAACCTGTGTCCCCTGCATCGGCAGGTGGATTCTCAACCACCGCGCCACCAGGGAAGCCCTGTGTTATTCTTTATACTCATGTTGGCTTTTAAAACAGAAATGTAAGTGACTCCTTGGAATTAATAGCTAAAGGCTGTGCTTTTCTTATATCTTGTGCTCATTTGTTTTCTGAATAAAAAGACGGTATCTCCCTTTTAAAGTGTTTTCCACTTTCTCATACAGAGAGCTAAAAATATTCTGAAATACAGCAGAGAGAAGGCAGTATAGCTTAGTTGGCAAGCCAACCTGTCTGGTTCATATCTCAACTCTGCAATTTTCTAGCTGTGTAAACTTGGGCAAGTTACTTCATTTCTCTGTGTTTCAATTTCCTTATCTGTAAAATGTGTGTAATAGAACCTTACTTATAGTGCTATTTTAAGGATTAAATGACTTCATAGACCGAAAAGAAAAAAAAAACCCTTTGAACTGTGCTTGGTTCTTACTAAGTACTATAGAATTGTTCCTTAAGAAAAAGGGAAAGAGAAACTTTAGGATGGGACTGCTAGCTATGCCCCAATATTTAGTATTCTTTTCTTCTATAGCAATACAGCCCCGAAATTTCAGCAGAGTATATGAGTGCTTGGTATAAAGACTGGATTTCCAGTCTATTTTAGCTGGGTGGGGGCCATATGACTAAATTCTAGCCAATGGGATATAAGTGGAAGCTGTATGTGCTGCTTCAGGAAATGTCTTGAAGGATCATAGGCCCTTATTGCTCCCTCTGTTTGTGGTTTCCCTGACAGTTTGAGTACAGACATGTTGGCTACCACCCTCTTGCACCACCAGGTAGAATCTTCAAGTTGAAGATGGTAGAACAATAGTATGGGAGACAAGGAGCCTGAGCCCTGATATCATGAAGATACCACTCTAGCTCCAGACCTACTGTATTGACATAAGAGAGAAATCAACCTCAATTTTGTTTAAATCTTTTGTATAGGGCTCCTGATATGCAGTCATACTACTGTGTGATGGTTTACTGACTCCTTTCATTTGCTTACCAAAAGCATCTCACTTTACATGGACCTTGCAGGTGACAATAGAATGGCAGAGAGGAGAACAAAGTGGAAGATACAAGCAATGCCTTATTATCTGGAATAATAAGGCCACTTCTCAAGCAGCATCCGTCCCTTGTAGGTATTAAGGGTCAGGCAGGCAGAACTACATTCTTCCTTTACTCATAATACTCAAGCAGTACTAGGAAGACCCTGCTCCAGGAAAAAATGACAATTAAGTCTGGGTTTGTAAGTTCCTAAAGCATTTTCCATCTTACACTCCTGCTATAAAGAGTTAGTTGAAAGTTGCTGAGAGTGTTTTCAACATACGCACACACACACACAGACATACACACACAGAGAAGAGTTAACTATGTTAACTGTGTGAGGGGATGTATGTGTTAATTATCTTGATCTTTGTAATCATTCTACAATGTATATATATATGGAATCACCATGTTGTCTACTTCAAATATATACGATTATATCTGTCAAAAAGAGTTATGTTTAGGGGCTTCCGGGGTGGCACAGTGGTTGAGAGTCTGCCTGCCAATGCAGGGGACACGGGTTCGTGCCCTGGTCTGGGAAGATCCCACATGCCGCGGAGCGGCTAGCCCGTGAGCCATGGCCACTGGGCCTGCGTGTCCAGAGCCTGTGCTCTGCAACAGGAGAGACCACAACAGTGAGAGGCCCGAGTACTGAAAAAAAAAAGAGTTATGTTTAGAGGACAGACAGCAGAAACAAGAAGAACTACAATTCTGCAGACAGCAGAAACAAGAAGAACTACAATTCTGCAGCCTGTGGAATGAAAATCGCATTCACAAAAAGATAGACAAAATGAAAAGGCAGAGGGCTATACACCAGATGAAGGAACAAGATAAAATCCCAGAAAAACAACTAAATGAAGTGGAGATAGGCAACCTTCCAGAAAAAGAACTCAGAATAATGATAATGAAGATGACCCAGGACCTCAGAAAAGGAATGGAGGTTGAGATTGAGAAGATGCAAGAAATGTTTAACAAAGACCTAGAAGAGGTAAAGAACAAACACATAGAAAAATTAAACAACAAACACACAGAAATGAACAATACAATAACTGAAATGAAAAATACACTAGAAGGAATCAGTAGCAGAATAACTGAGGCAGAAGAACAGATAAGTGACCTGGAAGATGGAATGGTGGAATTCACTGCTGTGGAACATAATAAAGAGAAAAGAATGAAAAGAAATGAAGACAGCTTAAGAGACCTCTGGGACAACATGAAACGCAACAACATTCACATTATAGGGATCCAGAAGGACAGGAGAGAGAGAAAGGACCTGAGAAAATATTTGAACAGATTATAGTCAAAAACTTCTCTACCATGGGAAAAGAAATAACCACCCAAGTCCAGGAAGCACAGAGAGTCCCAGGCAGGATAAACCCAAGGAGAAACATGCCAAGACACATAGTAATCAAACTGACAAAAAATTAAAGACAAAGAAAAATTATTGAAAGCAACAGGGAAAAAGGACACATAACATACAAAGGAACTCCCATAAGGTTAACAGATTATTTCTCAGCAGAAACTCTACAAACCAGAAGGGAGTGGCATGATATATATAAAATGATGAAAGGGAAGAACCTACAACCAAGATTACTCTACCCAGCAAGGATCTCATTCAGATTCAATGGAGAAATCAAAAGCTTTACAGACAAGCAAAAGCTAAGAGAATTCAGCACCACCAAACCAGCTCTAAAACAAATGCTAAACAAAATTTCTCAAGGGGGAAACACAAGAGAAGAAAAGGACCTACAAAACCAAACCCATAACAATTAAGAAAATGGTAATAGGAACATACATCTTGATAATTACCTTAGAAGTGAATGGATTAAATGCTCCAACCGAAAGACACAGTCTTGCTGAATGGATACAAAAACAGGATCCATATATATGCTGTCTACAAGAGACCCACTTCAGATCTAGGGACACATACAGACTGAAAGTGAGGGGATGGAAAACCATATTCCATGCAAATGGAAATCAAAAGAAAGCTGGAGTAGCAATACTCATATCAGATAAAATAGACTTTAAAATAAAGAATGTTACAAGAGGGGCTTCCCTGGTGGCGCAGTGGTTGAGCGTCTGTTTGCCGATGCAGAGGACACAGGTTCGCGCCCCGGTCCGGGAAGATCCCACATGCCGCGGAATGGCTGGGCTCCTGAGCTATGGCCGCTGAGCCTGCGCGTCCGGCGCCTGTGCTCCGCAACAAGAGAGGCCACAGCAGTGAGAGGCCCGCATACCGCAAAAAAAAAAAAAAAAAAAGAATGTTACAAGAGACAAGGAAGGATACTACATAATGATCAAGGGATCAATCCAAGAAGAAGATATAACAATTATAAATATAGATGCACACAACATAGCACCTTAGTACATAAGGCAACTGCTAACAGCTATAAAAGAAGAAATCGACAGTAACACAATAATAGTGGGGGACTTTAACACCTCAGTTACACCAATGGACAGATCATCCAGACAGAAAATTAATATGGAAACACAAGCTTTAAATGACATAATAGACCAGATAGATTTAATTGATATTTATAGGACATTCCATCGGAAAACAGCAGATTACACTTTCTTCTCAAGTGCACATGGAACATTCTCCAGGATAGGTCACATCTTGGGTCACAAATCAAGCCTTGGTAAATTTAAGAAAATTGAATCATATCAAGTGTCTTTTCCAACCACAACACTATGAGATTAGAAATCAATTACTGGGAAGAAAAATGTAAAAAACACAAACACATGGAGGCTAAACAATAAGTTACTAAATAACCAAGAGATCACTGAAGAAGTCAAAGAGGAAATCAAAAAATACCTAGAGACAAATGACAATGAAAAAAGATGATTCAAAACCTATGACAGGCAGCAAAAGCAGTTCTAAGAGCGAAGTTTATAGCAATACAATCCTACCTCAAGAAACAAGAAAAATCTCAAACAATCTAACCTTACACGTAAAGGAACTAGAGAAAGAAAAACAAACAAAGCCCAAGTTAGTAGAAGGAAAGAAATAAAGATCAGAGCAGAAATAAATGAAATAGAAATGAGGAGAACAATAGCATAGATCAATAAAACTAAAAGCTGATTCTTTGAGAAAATAAAAAAATTGATAAAACTTTAGCCAGACGCATCAAGGAAAAGAGGGAGAGGACTCAAATCAATAAAATTAGAAATGAAAAAGGAGAAGTTACAACAGAAATACAAAGCATCGTAAAGACTACTACAAGCAACTTTATGCCAATAAAATGGACAACTTGGAAGAAATGGCAAATCCTTACAAACATATAAACTTCCAAGACTGAACCAGGAAGAAATAGAAAACATGAACAGACATATCGCAAGTAATGAAGTTGAAACTGTGATTAAAAATCTTCCAACTAATAAAAATCCAGGACCAGATGGCTTCACAGGTCAATTCTATCAAACATTTAGAGAAGAGTTAACACCCATCCTTCTCAAACTCTTCCAAAATATAGCAGAGGGAGTAACACTCCCAAACTCATTCTACAAGGCCATCATCACCCTGATACCAAAAGAAGACAAAGATACTACAAAAAAAGAAAATTGCACACCAATATCACTGATGAATATGGATACAAAAATCCTCAACAAAATACTAGCAAACAGAATCCAACAACACATTAAAAGGATCATACACCATGATCAAGTGGGATTTATCCCAGGGATTCAAAGATTCTTCAATATATGCAAATCAATCAATGTGATACACCATATTAACAAATTGAAGAATAAAAACCATATGATAATCTCAATAGAGGCAGAAAAAGCTTCTGACAAAATTCAACACTCATTTGTGATAAAAACTCTACAGAAAGTGGGCATAGAGGGAACATACCTCAACATAATAAAGGCCATATATGACAAACCCACAGGGAACATCATTCTCAATAGTGAAAAACTGAAAGCATTTCCTCTAAGATCAGGAAGAAGACAAGTCCACTCTAGCCACTGTTATTCAACATAGTTTTGGAAGTCCTAGCCACAACAATCAAAGAAGTAAAAGAAATAAAGGAATTCAAATTGGAAAAGAAGTAAAAATGTCATTGTTTGCAGAGGATATGATACTATACATAGATAATCCTAAAGAAGCCACCAGAAAACTACTAGGGCTTATCTATGAATTTGGTAAAGTTGCAGAATACAGAATTAATGCACAGAATCTCTTGCATTCCTATACACTAACAGTGAAAGATCAGAAAAAGAAATTAAGGAAACAATCCCATTCACCATTGCAAAAAAAAAAAGAATAAAATACCTAGAAATAAAGCTACCTAAGGAGGTAAAAGACCTGTACTCAGAAAACTATAAGACACTGATGAAAGAAATCAAAGACGACACAAACAGATAGAGAGATATACCATGTTCTTGGATTGGAAGAATGAATATTGTGAAAATGACTATACTACCCAGAGCAATCTACAGATTCAGTGCAATCCCTATCAAATTACCAATGGCATTTTTTACAGAACTAGAACAAAAAATCTTAAAACTTGTATGGAGACACAAAAGACCCCAAACAGCCAAAGCAGTCTTGAGGGAAAAAAATGGAGCTGGAGGAATCAGATTCCCTGACTTCAGATTATACTACAAACCTACAGTAATCAAGACAACATGGTACTTGCACAAAAACAGAAATATAGATCAATAGAACAGGATAGAAAGCCCAGAGATAAACCCACACACCTATGGTCAACTAATCTGTGACAAAGAGGCAAGGATATACGATGGAGAAAAGACAGTCTCTTCAATAAGTGGTGCTGGGAAAACTGGACAGCTACATGTAAAAGAATGAAATTAGAACACTCCCTAACACCATACACAAAAATAAACTCAAAATGGATTAAAGACCTAAATATAAGACCGGTCACTATAAAACTCTTAGAGGAAAACTTAGGAAGAACACTCTTTGGCATAAATCACAGCAAGATCTTTTTTTGACCCACCTCCTAGAGTAATGGAAATAAAAACAAAAATAAACAAATGGGACCTAATGAAACTTCAAAGATTTTGCACAGCAAAGAAAACTATAAACAAAATGAAAAGACAACCCTCAGAATGGGAGAAAATATTTGCAAATGAATCAATGGACAAAGGATTAATCTCCCAAATATATAAACAGCTCATGCAGCTCAATATTAAAAAAACAAACAACCCAATCCAAAAATGGGCAGAAGACCTAAATAGACATTTCTCCAAAGAAGATATACAGATGGCCAAGAAGCACATGAAAAGCTGCTCAGCATCACTAATTATTAGAGAAATGCAAATCAAAACTACAATGAGGGGCTTCCCTCGTGGCGCAGTGGTTGAGAGTCTGCCTGCCAATGCAGGGAACACGGGTTCACGCCCCAGTCCAGGAAGATCCCACATGCCGTGGAGCAGCTAGGTCCGTGAGCCATGGCCGCTGAGCCTGCACGTCCGGAGCCTGTGCTTCGCAACGGGAGAGGCCACAACAGTGAGAGGCCCGTGTACTGCAAAAAAAAAAAAAAAAAAAAGAAAAAAAGAAAAAAAAAAAACTACAATGAGGTATTGCCTCACACCAGTTAGAATGGTCATCACCAGAAAATCTACAAACAACAAATGCTAGAGAGGGTGTGGAGGAATGGGAACCCTCTTGCACTGCTGGTGGGAATGTAAATTGATACAGCCACTATGGAGAGCAATATGGAGCTTCCTTAAAAAACTAAAAATAGAATTAACATACGACCCAGCAATCCCACTACTGGGCATATACCCTGAGAAAACCATAATTCAAAAAGACACATGCATCCCAATGTTCACTGCAGCACTATTTACAATAGCCAGTTCATGGAATCAACCTAAATCCACATCAACAGACGAATGGATAAAGAAGATGTGGTACATATATACAATGGCATATTACTCAGCCATAAAAAAGAACAAAATTGAGTCTTTTGTAGAGACGTGGATGGACCTAAAGACTGTCATACAGAGTGAAGTAGGTCAGAAAGAGAAAAACAAATATTGTATAGTAACACATATATGTGGAATGTAGAAAAATGGTACAGATGAACCGGTTTGCAAGGCGGAAATAGAGACACAGATGTAGAGAACAAACATATGGACAGCAAGGGGGGAAAGTGGGGCTGGGGGTGGTGGTGGTGGGATGAATTGGGAGGTTGGGATTGACATATATACACTAATATGTATAAAATAGGTAACTAATAAGAACCTGCTGTATAAAAGAAAAAGTTATGTTTTCAGCCCCATGTAACTATTTAAAATGGAATATTTTGAGTATGCATATGTATTATTACTGTAAATTAATGCTTTTCAGCCAGGTAATAGTAGCTGTACAAACATTAGCTTAAATATTTCAAAAACTGTAGTAGAAATTGTTCATTTGCCCACAGAAATGTTGCACAGCATACCTGTGTATCTATTTATCTATCTGTTCGCCTGCCTGTGTATCTTTTCACATACACATTTGGCTGGATTTATAGCAATTCAGTTGTTAGTATTGGTTAGTCAATACGAGAAAGGCTTCACAGTCTTTGAACAATTTTTTAAAAGAGAAAATGAATTTTGACTTTACAAATCAGTTGGTTAGAAAAAATTCATTCAAAACATGGGTTCCATATGTAACATATAACAATAAAAATTGTGCTGTGGAAACACTGACAAGTACTGTGCCCTCCAAAACATGGATTAGGTTGTAGCTTCTGGCTAATGTGTGTTAAAACATGCTGCTACACAAGTAAGTATCACTGCCTTAGAACCTGGTAGAAATTGCTCTTCTTGGGAAGGTGTTGTGTTCCTTTCTCAATCTGACTTTGCCTCTGGAATTCGTGGCTCACACTGGAGCTTTTCAGCTTTCAGAGCCCTCTAGGCAGGTTCTCAGCTCCTGGAGGATCTCTATGGCTACTGACCTTTGCTTCCTCAATTTGTTGTGGTGTGCAGTGTCCTTTTGACACTGCTGCTGGTCCAAAGTCAGTACTGCATGCTTTATGCCAGGTAGATCCCCAAAGCAGTGGCAGGAACATAAACTGACACCAGGTTCTCTAGGTCTCTAAAGAAGGGATAATGATGAAATCCTTTGTGGGGAGAAAGAAGGAGAAGATTCCTTTCTAAATAGTACAAGAATACAAATAACTGTCAAATTCTAGAAACATTCAATATGGTAAACTTTCAGGGAAAAGCATCAGGAATGCGGTTGGGATGATAAATGCTGTATATAAGATAGTCATTCATGTGTTTAAAAATACTTATTGTATGGAGGGTTTACTATGTGCCTGACGGCCTTCTAGATCCTGCTGATTCCATGATGAACAAAATAGAGAAAGTTTCTGCCCACGTGAAGCTTATGTTCTACTGAGGGAGACAGGCAATAAATATGAACAAACAAATTTAGGTGATATCAGGTAGTGATAAAATACTGTGAAGAAAAATTAAAATACTTGTATTGGCCACTAGATGGAGCTCATTGCTCTCGTCATTTCTTTCACCAATCGCCTGAAAAAGAGAAGCTGAGTGCATGATACACTATTATCATGTTATGTTTTGGGGCCAGGTGATAGACCCTTTGTTTCCTCAGTTTGTCTCTCTTCCTATTTCTCCCTCCCAATTTGGATTTTTTTTTCCTACTAATTGATTGATAAGGGGAAACATGGTTAAGACATATTAAGGCATCATCTCAGATATCTTGGTATAGGTGGATTAGATCAACTCCTTCCTAAATCATAGAAATCCTCTCCCCTCAGTTTCCTGGGTATTTAACTTCCTGCATTTATTTGCTTAATATCTGTATTCACCATTAGACTGTTAGCTTCTTAAGAGAGCGACTTCAACTGTGTTTCTCAGTCCTTGGCAGAGTACAAATCTTTTGAATGGATGAATCCCTTTAGTCTGAACAATTCCTGATTCCCAGGCAGTCTCTTTTAACTTTATAGGGGGATCGTTTTGGAGTTAGGTTGGGAAAAAATCTCCACAATAAAAACTGGCTGAGTTTGCCTGTCTTGTGTTCTATGACTGACCCTCTGTCAAGGACCTCCCAGTGGATGGGAAGAGTGGGATATGTATATTTGTATATGGTAGGCAAATTATTTGGCATTCTGAGTTCCTGCCCATATTTTTTCCTCTTTCTATTTGGATAGAAGCCCAATGCAACAATGGATGTATTTCCAGTCCATTGGTTAAGCTCATTTGAATTTAACCAATGTTAGGCACATGCTTTTGTCAGGGTTAACTCTAGAAAAAGGGTCTTAAACCTTCTACTCTTCAGAGAGTGGAAGGGTCATTGTGAAAACTACTAGGGAGATGGAATCTATCCTATAATCTCTTGGTCTTAGATTGGTTTTCAGCATCTATACATGTTTTGTTAGATTTACACCTTAAGTATTCATTTTTGGTAGCTATTGTAAATGGTATTAATTTTTCAGTTTTGGTCTACTGTGGTTCATTGCTTGTATATAGAAATACAATTGGAGGTAGACTTTTGTGTGTTGATCTTGTGGGTTACAACCTTGTTAAACTCACTTATTAGTTCTAAGAGGTAGATTTCCTGGGACTTTCTATATGGATGATCTTGTTGTCTGAGAATAAGGACATTTTATTTTATCCTTTCTGATCTATGTGCCTTTTGTTTCTTTTTTTTGCTATATTATGCTAAGACTTTCAGTATAACATTGAACTGGACTGGTGAGAGCAGACATCCTTGCTTTTTCCTTTTGTAAGGGCCAAGCACTCAGTTTTTGATCATTAAATATGATGTCAGATATAGGTTTTTTGTAGGTGCCTTTTATCGGCTTGAAGAAGTTCATTTTTACTCTAGTTTGCTGGGAGTTTTATCATGATAGGTGTTTTTTCAAGGTTTTTCTGCATCTATTTATATAATTAAGTGGTTTTCTTTCTTCAGACTTTTAGTAGGGCGAATTGCATTAATTGATTTTTTAACTATTACATTCACAGAAGGAGCCTCACTTGGTCGAGGTGCATTATGTTTATGTATTGCTGGATTTGACTTGCTAATATTTTGTTGAGGATTTTTGCATATATTTTCACGAGGATAATGGACTGTAGTTTTCTTTTTTTTGTACTGTTTTTATCTGATTGTGGTATCAGAATAATGCTTCCCTTGTAGAATGAGTCAGGAAATCTTTCCTCTTCCATTTTGAATTGGTGTCATTTTTTTCTTTAAATGCATGATAAAATTCACCATTCATAAGGGTCCATTTGGATTTGTAGAATTGTTTTCCAAAAGTTTTTCAATGGTTTTATTGAGGTATAATGGACATACAAAGAGCTACATACATTTAATATAAAATTTGATGAGTGCACATATGCAAACACACATGATACCATCTCTACAATCAAGATAGTTGACATTTCCAACACCTCCCATAACCTCCCCCCACCTCCCTTTTTGTTTGCTGTAAGAACACTAAAAATGTGTTCTACTCTCTTAACACATTTAAAATGCACAATAATGTATTTTTAACTATAGGCATTATGTTGCACAGCAAATCTCAAGAACTTATTCATCTAGCATAACTGAAACTTTATACCCTTTGGACAATAAGTTTCCATTCTCACCCCTTCCCCAACTCCCTGCCTACCACTATTATATTCTCTGTTTCTATGAGTTTGATGATTTTAGATACCTCATATAAGTGAAGTCATAAAGTATTTGTCTTTTTGTAACTGGTTTATTTCACTTAGCATAATGTCCTCCAGATTTATCCACGTTGCAAATGGCAAACTTTCCTTCTTAATTAAGGCTGAATAATATTCCTTGTATGTATCTATCACATTTTCTTTATCCAATAATCTGTTGATGGACACTTAGGTTGTTTCTATATCTTGGCTGTTGTGAATATTGCTACAATGAAAGTGAGAATGCAGATATCTCTTTGAGATCCTGATTTAAATTCTTTTGCATATATACCCAGAAGTGGGATTGTTGGATCATACAGTAGTTCTATTTTTAATTTTTGTGAGGAACGCCCACACTATCTCCATAGCTGATGCACCATTTTACATTCCTACTAACAGTGTTCGAGGGTTAAAATTTCACCACATCCTCGCCAACACTTGTAATCTTTTCAGGTTTTTAAAAAATAGTAACCATCTAATAGGTAAGAAATGATATCTCATTGTACTTTTTAAATCTTATTTATTTATTTATTTACATCTTCATTGGATTATAATTGCTTTAAAATGTTGTGTTATTTTCTGCTGTATAACAAAGTGAATCCCCTATATGTATACATATATCCCCTCTTTCCCACCCTCCCCATCCCACCCATCTAGGTCATCACAGAGCACTGAGCTGATCTCCCTGTGCTATGCAGCAGCTTCCCACTAGCTATCTATTTTACACATGGTAGTATATACATGTCAATGCTACTCTCTCACTTCTTCCAGCCTCCCCTTCCCCCATGTGTCCTCAAGTCCATTACCTACATCTGTACCTGTATTCCTGCCCTGCCACTAGGTTCCTCAGTACCATTTTCCTACATTCCATATATATGCATTAATATATGGTATTTGTTTTTCTCTTTCTGACTAACTTCACTCTGTATGACAGACTCTAGGTCCATCCACCTCACTACAAATGACTCAGTTTCATTCCTTTTTATGGCTGAGTAATATTCCATTGTATATATATAGCAAATTTTCTTTATCCATTCATCTGTCGATGGACATTGAGGTTGCTTCCATGTCCTGGCTATTGTAAATAGTGCCTTGAACTATTTATAATGAACTATTAATAATGAACAGTGTAGCACATGTCTCTTTTTGAATTATGGTTTTCTCAGGGTATAATGCCCAGTAGTGGGATTGCTGGGTCATATGATAGTTCTATTTTTAGTTTTTTTAGGAACCTCCATACTGTTCTCCATAGTAGCTGTATCAATTTACATTCCCACCAACAGTGCAGGAGGGTTCCCTTTTCTCCACACCCTGTCCAGCATTTATTGTTTCTAGATTTTTTGATGATGGCCATTCTGACTGGTGTGAAGTGATATCTCACTGTGGTTTTGATTTGCATTTCTCTAATGATTAGTGAGGTTGAGCATCCTTTCATGTGTGTGTTGGCAGTCTGTATATCTTCTTTGGAGAAATGTCTATTTAGGTCTTCTGCCCATTTTTGGATTGGGTGGTTTGCTTTTTTGATATTGAGCTGCATGAGCTGCTTGTATATTTTGGAGATTAATCCTTTGTCAGTTGCTGCGTTTGCAAATATTTTCTTCCATTCTGAGAGTTGTTTCTATTATATAAAGCAAGGGCCTGCAAACTATGGCTTCTGAGTGCCACCTGTTTTTGAAAACAATGTATTCTGGGAACACAGCCATGCCCACCCATTTATGTATCATCAATGACTGCTTTATGGCAGAGTTGAGTAGTTGAGTCAGAGACCATATGGCTCACAAAGCCATGAATAGTTACTATCCCATCTTTTACAGAAAAGTTAGCCAACCTTGGCTGTATAAACCAGAACCTTATTTTTTTGGTGAAAAACTTTAAAAAATCAGAAATGTAAAGTACAGTGAAGCATAATTTATTTCCAGATTGAAACTAATTCTTAATTGCTTTAAGAAACTCCAACAACATACCTAGGGCTTTTGACAATTTTGATAATATCAAGAGCATATTTTACTGGTCAAAAAAAAGTAAAAAACAACCCATATTCTCTTGGGGGAAAATAAGCAGGCTTTCAAGTATGACTCTTAAGAATTGGGAAAAGATAGCCTAAACTCCAGGGTTGTAAATGATCTAATAATTAATTTAGCTCAGTTTTCTAACACATTATCAGTCATCATTTCAAGTTCATCTTTGCCAATTATAAATTGCTACAAACACACAATGTATATTTGTCATCATGTTACTATGTTTAGTCCAGGATCACTTACCTAAAATTCTAAAGAGTCCCATTAAAGTTATAATCTGGGTGAACTGAGCAAGAAGGGAAAGTTTCCTTCTTTAGCCCATTTATTTATGATCCAACTCATACTCATGCTAATGGTTTCTTCCATCTTCCTATGGAAATTCTGTAGAGCTTCTAGATCGCTATATAAGGTGATTTGCTTTAGCTTGGAATTTACCAGTAAGCATTGCCCATTCCCAGTGTCCAGGAATCACATCATTGCTGACAGAGTGTGCGGTCTTGAAACAATGGGACACTGTATACTGTCTTCACTAAGAAGGTAGAATGGTTGTCCCTGATATTGGAACTTGTGGTGCACTTGGCCAAACTCATGACCAACTATGTCCCAAGACTTTAACCTAAGACTTTGCTCAATATCCACTTGTCTAACTCGTAGTCATCTGGAAGAAGAAGCTCCTGGGTGGTACCAGGTTATGATACCTCCTGGGTTGGCACAGAGGTAAAATGCATCTTGTTACACAGTTTACAATATTGTGAGGAAGATGGACATGATTTCAATTATGGTACTGCATGTCTTTGAAAATATTTAGTATAATAAAACTGTGAAATCTAAATATTATCAAGTGTGGTGACATTTTTCTTAATTTTAAACTGCTTGAGTAATGCCTCTGATAAGAGTGACCAGGAAAGCTCTATTTTTTAGTTCTTTAGCTTAGGCAACATTGCTGCCTTGGTTTTTTCATCTTCTTCTGGAGATTCTGTATTTCATTATGAAGTCGTCTGTTCTCTTCTTGGAATCCTTCCTGTAGTAGTCGGGCCTGTTCCTAAAAAAGTACAAATGGAGACTGAATAACGTGTCACATTAAGTAAATCTCTAACTTCTATCTACTTTCCACATTCATAGATTTTTTTTTAATATTTAATTTCTTCTTGAAATTTTCTCTACCATTAATTTCATTGTACTTTCTCTTGGGCATTCTAGCTCTGTGATTACTTTTTCTGAGTCTCCTTGAGTCAAGAAGGATTTGGGGCTTATATCTCCCAATATACTGATGAACCTAAATTACCAGTATTAATTTTTTTTGTCCCATTAATTGTACACAACCTTTGTCGGCAATCTGAATGAAATGTTTGGCTTCAGATCTTATCTATGCATTATGATTTTTTTATGCACACACATACACACACACAACACAGAAATAAATGAAGAATTTTCAAAATCTGATGCAGTGTCTGAATCTTAGATCAGGGAATTTGATCTAAGCTTCCACAACTTGGTGGCAGAGGGGCAAAGTGCAGGTAAGGGAATCAGGGCCCCAGACAGACCATACTGGATTTCTGCACATAATTCCCAACTCAACACATACTAGGAGCAGGACAAAGAAAACAGGTAGGAGTGATAGACTAACACAATGGTGTGAGAGTTGAGTCCTTCTGCTTATGAAGTTTCTCTTAGAGCTAAAATCTGTGACAGAAGAAAAATTCGTGGATTCCTCTAACTGGTGAAGACTGTTCAGATATCTTCCCAAGCATTGTGGCCCTATAAAAATTATTTAGTCTTGTCTGAGCCTCTGTTTCCTCTCCTAAGTAATACGAACATAGCAGCTCTTGCTTCGTATAGTACTAAGCAAGAGATATGGAAAAGACTTTTTTATAATGTCTAGCAGATAATAGCTACCACGATTGGCAGATATAGTGATAATGGACTGGGTGTGACATAACTGCAAATAAAATCTTTTAAGAACCAGACATTGTAGGGGCCAGTTCAGTCTGGCAGATAGGGATTGAAAAGTACAAGTGGGCAATCAAGGTCCTTCTTCTGGACTTCATGTTCTCACTGCCATGCCAAGTTTGTGAACAGGGAGTGTGGAGAGAAAACAGAATAACAGGAACCTCAAGGTGATACAATTAAATACCTGAAGTTTGAGAGAGAGAGTTCTCTCTTGCTCTTCCAGCAACTGGGCCCTATCCCTCTCCATCTTCTCAGTCAGTTGTTTCACATGTTCCTGATAACTCTTTTCTTTCTGTTCCATCATCTGCTGATTCTTTATTTGCATTTCCTCCAGCATTTTTGCTGCAGCCTGTGCAGATTCAGCTTTCACACGTTCCACTGTCAGGAGGAAAAGGAAAAAGAAAAATGAATGTGGGTGACCATGTTGCTTCTTTCTTCCATGTACACATAACCTGCCACTGTTGCTACTGACTGTGTATGCTCTACTCAAAAATGACTTTAGTGAGTAAGAGGCATCTTTTCTCATCTTGCTATAGTTTAAGGATCCTAGGTTCACCCAGCCGAATTAATTAGAACTGTTAAGTGCTTTCAAGGCTGTTTAGTCTCTTGACTCACTCCTCACCTTCAAGCAATTTTTCCTTCTCTGAGAGAGTCTGGTCTGTCTGTAGAATTGCACCAGTCATAGACTCCTTGGACTTCAAATATTCCTGAAGAATTTCTTCAGCCTAGGACCCAGAAAAGAATGGGGTTAGTAATAGGAAATGGCTGTAAGCACTTATTCCTGTTTGCCCACCATCTTTCCCTCTAGGAATTGCTCCTCTTGGTCTTGGCATGCCTGGTGGTCAAGATTCCCTGTCACTGGGTGAGCACATGCTCCAGGCTGGCCAAGCATGACAGCTTCCTGAGCAGAATCTTTATAAGGGATTGATATAGATCTAAATAGTGATTCTCTGTTCTTTTAGACTGAGGGCTCTAATTTTGGTGCTGTTGTTACTGTGGTCTCATATGGGGTGAACTTGTTGGAGAATGAAGCCATCATTGAGAAAGCAGATCAGAAAAAGGGATGGAGGGAGGGAAGTGTGAGGTTGAGGGGAGGAACAGGCAGAGAGATAAATGATGACATTATTTGAAATTTTGGATACATCTGATAATCCAATTTGTAACTCAGTTGTTAATTGAGTGCACTCTTTTGGATGAGCACATAGGATATATCTGGTATAACAGGCTCCCTGTATGTGTTTATTAAATGAGAGCATGAATGCTGTTGGTCCTGTAACTGCGCATCTGTGTGCAATACGCTTGGTCATGTTGTTTCAAGGAACACATCAGCAACTTCCCAGAATAAATTTTGGTTACCTGTATTCCCTTCCTGGGCTCCTGAAGATACTTTTTCTTCAGCTCTTGTATCTTTTCAGTGAATAGGCGATAGCCTCCTGGTTTAGAATAAATCCCCTCTTTCACACCTTCTTCTAGAGGACTGAAAATATCCTTAAGTAAAGCTGAGCAACGATCTGATGATGCTTTAAGATTCTTGTTACAAAAGTCATCTCGCTTTTTGTCTAGCTGGGCCTTTAATGTAAAAAACAGGAAGTAAAAAGAATAGTGAAAAGATGTTAACTTGACCTCAGAATTTCTGGAAAGTCTTCTCAAAAAAATAAAAATATAAAAGGTCTGTGACCCCCTAGAAGAACTTACAGGCACTCAGCAACACCATATCCTTACTGCTGATCCTGACTTTCTACAAAGGTCCCTTTCACCATGGCGGTGACCTTCAGAGCAGAGATTACTAGCTATATGCTACACCTTTGGAGATAAACTCCTGCTTTTCAAACTGGACCAGTGATTGCATATGCAATAAATGTGACTCAACATAAGCCTGCTCATGATAACTAAGGCTAAAATTTTCTTTGCTTTTGGCCAAAATATCCAATCAGCCTGATAACATTGAGCATGTAATTTGATTAGAAACTCTGATTGTTACTTATATGTATGTAATGAAATTATAGGGAAGAATATTAGTTTATTCATGAAAGAAAAAAGTTTTAATGCACCATAATAAAGTATATCATAATAAAATTGGTTCCTCTTATGATAATAACAAATAGTGTTTGTCACCATTTAAAAGTCTAGTAAAAATTGCTTTTCTCAAAATAAGCACCCATTTCATTTTCTAGTAGTACTTTACTTTCCAAGAGCCTAATCTGTATAAACTTAAGAAAAAAGTTACCGCTAATTCCTTTTGAAATAAATGGTCTATGTCTTTCAAGGACTTCCTCATGAAGACTTCAATGGCCTCCTTCTCAACAGTCCTGTGCAGGTCCAGCAGCTCCTGGAGGGTTTCCGTGGGCAGCTGCAGCTTCTGATCCATCTGCTGGTCATAGTGGGTGATGGCCTTTTTCACTGCAGCTGTGTTCTCGATCTCGGCCAAGGCCAGGACTGCATTCTCCATGCAGGGCAGATCCCCGCTATTGATGGCACTGACATAGGTCTGCACCAGGGTCTCTAGACCTACAAATAGAGAACAAATGATGATGTTTATTGTAGGAGGAGTGAGGAAACTTTCTATTCTGTGCAATTCTGATGATGTCTATTACCAACCATTTGCCTTACAGCATCAATGTCCTCAGTATCACCTGAAAACTGTCTAAAAATGCAGACTCTCAGCCTCTGCCCCAGTTCAACTGACTTAGACCCTCATCTTTAGCAAGATCCTCAGGTGGTGCATATGCACATCAAAGGTTAAGAACCTCTGTTCTAGATAGCCTAGGCCTGTGTTTATTGAGTACATTTACTTCACCCCCAAGCATTGTTAGGACAGAAACCATATCTCTCTCACTTATGTCTCTATCATCAGCCCTGGTAGGTCCATGGGAAACATTCAATTAATATTTGTGGAACAAATCAAAAGGAGTCCTCCATTTTGTTTATTCTAGCAGAGCATTGTCCAGAAGAACTTTCTGTGATGATGGAAGTATTCTATATGTGCCGTCCAGTGTCGTAGCCACTAGACATGTGTAGTGTGAGCCCTTGAGACACAGCTGTGTGATCAGAATGTTAAATTTCTTTAATTTTTTTTTTTTTTTTTTTTTTTTTTTTTTGCGGTAGGCGGGCCTCTCACTGTTGTGGCCTCTCCCCCTGCAGAGCACAGGCTCCGGACGCGCAGGCTCAGCAGCCATGGCTCACGGGCCCAGCCGCCCTGCGGCATGTGGGATCTTCCCAGACCGGGGCACGAACCCGTGTCCCCTGCATCGGCAGGCGGACTCTCAACCACTGCGCCACCAGGGAAGCCCTTCTTTAATTTTAATTAGTTTACATTTAAATTTAGATAGCTGCACTTATCTAGTGACAACTATATTGGACAGGGCAGGTCCAGTTTACTAGGACAGTTTTAAGCTTTTAGAGCTATTTTCCTTTGGCCTTTTCTATCTTTCCTCACCTAAGAATTGTGACTAATAAAACCTGTTAGAAGTGTTGGTGTCATCTAGAATTTAACACAATAATAGCAGTAGATGTGCATTTTTCAAAGCCGAAGCTAGGTGGATGTTATTACACCATCTTTTAGTCATAACAGTGAGAGTAAAGACTGGGAAGAAGACTCACGAGGTCCATTGACCTTGATGCCTCCTGAAAGGGTTTTAGTTTTGGAATTCCTAAAGATGTAGGAACAGAAGACTGCAGCTTGTTGCACAAATTCGGGGTCCAGCTCATCATCACACAGGTCCTCAAGCTGGCCCAGTTTCTTCCTATCACTGGGCCGATCGAAGATAAAGCATTTCTTCTTTGGGAAGAACTTCCGGATACAGAGTCGAGGCAGATTAAAAATTTTATCTCTTTGACTGGCACCTGGAAGAAGATAAAAAGAATTTGCCTAATAGAGGGGCTTGCAAACTTTTTATGTAAAGGGCCAGACAGTAAATATTTTAGGCTTTATAAGCCAGATGGTCTCTTTTCCAAGTACTCATTTCTACTACTGTAGCATGAAAGCAGCCATAGACAGTCTATAAATGAATGGGCATAGCATGATTCCAATAAAACCTTATTTACAAAATCAGCTGGCAGGCTGGATTGGACATTATTTGCCTGTGAGCCATCCTTTGCCAACCCCTAGACTAGTGCACAGTTCGTACTTTTATTTATTTTCTTCAAATAAATTACCTATTCTACTCCATATTCTTTGGTTAATTACAGCACCACAAGCCCTAAGCAGGGATATAATGTAAGTCTAATCACAGCAGAGGGAAAGGTGAAAGAAATGAAACCTGTTCTTAAAACAGGGAGAAAATCAAATCAAATCTATTCATTCAGATAGTAAACAAGTGTTAATTCTTAGTAATCACCCCCTGAGAAGAAAGAGATACTATAAATATAAGAAAACTGTTGATAGAAAACTAAAGAATGATAGTTTTTAGTGTTTTCTCATCCCATTTACCAATTCTAAGTTCCCTTTACCTTTCTTAAGCTTGAGTGAATTCTCCAGGTACTCGTCTGCTGTGATGGATTGTCCATCTGCCTCCAAGTCTAGGGAGAAATCCCTCAGTGTCCATACAAAGTCTGGAAAGAAGCTCACAAAGTCAGCTGAATCCTCAACTCCATCCACATCAGGTGAGGCTTTTGCCCTGATTCTATCTGTGAGCTCCGTCACATAGCTGAGCAGCAAATTAAGGAAAACTGGCATAAAAGAACAGTGCCCTCCACCCTATATTAGTTACATATACAAAACCCTTGTTTCGCCTTTGTTCTTAACCCAAGTATCAATTCTTCAGTAGGTATTGATAGGTAGGATTATCCCCCGTCCTTGAATTACTTTTTATGTTTCTCTTTTTGTGCTTGATTCACAAGGACTCACAGTTAGGCAGCTGTTTTATTAAAACTGGTCTCCCCTCTGACTCTGATGCTGGTTTGAACCCGAAAAAGATACTGAAGTTGGTCCATGGCCTGCTGGTTTATGGTTCCCATGCTATTGTACACAAAAGTGCTGCTCAGGAGTATTGCTAGGGCAAAGATCCAGGAGTCATTCTGGTTGTCACCCTGGAAATCAGAGTACATTTGGACGAGGATTATTTTTCATTCTCATGGCACTTTTCAGATCAGCAGTAGTAAAAGGATGCTCATTTAATTAGAGTTTTTTTAGACTAATACCCTATAAGAGGAAACCAAATCCAAGCAAAAATGATTGTTAGTAGGACTTGAACTTTGAATAGTTTTCTGATTAGTGTTTTTGGTTTACCCTGATTCTCACAAGACCCTCTTATAATCATTGGTAGATAATTGCAAACAAATAGTCATTTCTTGTGGGCATTCTAAGGCCTTAAATATAATTTAAATGTAAACTTTTCTCTTTATTTTTACAGAACAATTGTCTTAATATAAGGGTAATAATACATGTATCTATCTCACTGAGCAATTGTTGTGCACCTAACACTTTCCATTACTTATCTTTTAAGTATTCAAAACAATACTATGAGGCAAATGTAGATCTATTACATCTGTTTTACAGATAAGAAAGCTGAGGTTAAAAGAGATCAAATAATTTGCTAAGATCATTGAATTACTGACAGACTTTAAATTTAAAGCCAAGGGTATGGGACTTCAGAACCTAAATCCTTAACAAAAGTTCTTTGCAGGATAAGATTCATTATGTTGAATTTATTTGTATTCCCTTTATGCATCTGGGTTAACTGGCTTAGCTTACAGCCTTTTAATAATTAGAATACTGTCGACTGACCACTATGCTCTTCTTCTAGGATTCTGCCTTATGAATATTTTCCTGACCCCTCATTGCTAAACTGGGTCTCATGGCATGTAAACAGAAATGAAAAAACGTGGTTAAGTACAAGGTCTTATTTAAAGAAAAATTAAATAGTGTAGAGAATATTCAGACATGAGGGGCTTAGTCCAAATTTGAATCCTCAGCCCTTACCTTCTCCACATCCCCCAGGCCCTCAGTATCAAGCAGAACTAGAGTATGTTCTGGCTTCTTGGGATGAGGCACACACCACATCCAGATGCCCTTCGTGTGAGATTGCACCGTGGAGCCCAGAGAAAAACCTGCAAGGGGGCATGGAGTTAAGAAAGGGTGGAGTTTTAATAGCAGATGGATCTTGAAATTGAGATAATAGTTAACAAAATCAAGGTTTAAAGAGACAAATGAAAACATAATCAGTATTGATCTTAATTGCAACCAGAAAAAGAGAGAAATTAGAACATTCAGTACAAACTGAAATATTTATTTTACCTTAAAGATCAGTATAAGCTTTAAGTTAATTCACATGCATTTTAGTAAATGTTTTATTGTTTATTATTATCTGTATTAATTTTCTTTATTACTACCTTACTCCTTCCAGAAAGGCATATTTATACTTTAAAGAGAAAATTAAGTCAAAGTGGTGAGAAAGAGTTGACTCTTATCTTCCAGCACAGAGTAAATGTAAGAAACCCATCACTGTATTGAAAGTTAGCTTTCAATATTCCTCCCAGGTCTCTAACTTCCTCTCCTCACATCACTGTTCTGCATGCTGGGAGTGTGGGTGGCAGAAGGGACTCAGCTGGGCTTTGCTGGTGCCACTCACCCTTTTTCTTCCCAGCCAGCTTGTTCATCAGGTAGGATTTACCAGTGCGGTAGAGGCCCACAATAGCCACCACCACAACGGGCTGCTGAATGGCAGACAGGATCTTCAGTGCTTTCGGATTAACCAACAGTCGTTCGTTAGTGTTCTTGATGAGGCACTCTGGGCCTGACATGTGGCTCTCTGAGGCCATGTTCCCTTGTCTGCAGGGGAAGAGATGGGATGAATTAGAATTTCTGGTCTAAGCAGATCAAGAGCTTTCACGAGGTTATTTTGCATTCAGAAGGAGGAATCATAAAATCCCCCAACATGACCTAGTTTTGTGTCAACAGTGAGATAGATGAGGGAAAGACATTTTAGAAAGTTACGGAAGTATTATCAAAGTAGTCCATTAAAAAATATTGATATGACAATGATTTATCAACATTCAACCACCCTCATGAACAAAATCTTACATTTAGTTTACCATGGAAAACTTTCATTTTGGACTTTCATTTAAAAATTTATACTAGACATTAAATGTAAAATAGAATAAGATTCAGAGAGATTCATTGTACATCCTGGCTATGTGTGAGAAATACAATATTTATTTATTTATTCACTAATTCTTACTATGAATAAAGAATTTCATGAATAAATGTTTGTCACTTGATATATGTCTCTGAACAATTTCCAGTGATTTGAAATGTGTTTTTTCTCACTAGTTAGCCTTATTTTTACTGGGATAAGGGTCCACAGAACTTCTCACACTGCTATTCTAGAAGTGGAACTTACTTTAGCAAATTTTATAAAAATATGTGACCTTGTGAAACACATGGCTAGGGATCCCTCCAAAACCTTGGTATGGGCTTGTGGAAGCAAGGGGCTCTGAAACTTAAAATTTACTAGCTTCAAAATAAATTAGCCTCCAACTAAGTGGGGATAAAGTGCACATCTGCAAATACTGCATGTTGCTAAAAATCATATTTGTACATGTGTGTGTGTGTGTGTGTGTGTGTGTAAGGGAACAAAAGACAATGAAATAAAGATTAAAAGATCAGGAGACAGATCAGGAGAAGTAAAGAAGAAAGTTGTTGAAAGAAAATATCTATATTTCCAGCCACGCACTTCCAAGTTTTCTGTTTTCTTCTTTTTTTTCCATTTTGTAGAGGAGAAGTAGAAACAGGAAGAGGAGTAGGGGTACAGAGGAGGGGATGGGGATGGAAAAGGGGAGGGGAAGCTGAAAAGAAGAGAGAGGTGTCAGACAAGGTAGGTGATGAATAAGCTAATGCCAAGCCAAGGAATTCAGAGGAAGAGTTTCCAAAAGGCAAGATCAAAACTTCTTGAGAGCACAGAGAGGGCAAAGTAAACAAAGATGGTGGCTTCAGTGCTGCACCACAGTAGATTCTTTAAAGAGGAAGCTTTTTAGTAAAGTAGTGGGGCTGAATTCTGCTCCTAAGGGGTAAGGAGTGAGTTGACACCAAGAAATTGTATCTAGTGAACTTGCGCTATTTCTAAAAGAAGAAGTCCACTTTGAAACAAAGTTCAAATGTAGGATTGAAGAGTATGGTATTTTCATGAATCTATACCTTTCACTTTGGGTTTCAGTTTTTTTCTTTGTCTTTAACAGTGTCATGTAGCTGTTTCCACTGCATCTCATTTACTATTCTTTCCTTCTCATGAAAATAACATATTTGTCACCCTTTCAGTTTCTTAGCTGCAGTCACATCAGTATTGAACAAGTTGTATCAAAGACAATGGTAATTTTGGGGCTTCCCTGGTGGTGCAGTGGTTGAGAGTCCGCCTGCCGATGCAGGGGACACAGGTTCGTGCCCCGGTCCAGGAAGTTCCCACATGCCGCAGAGCGGCTGGGCCCGTGAGCCATGGCTGCTGGGCTGTGAGTCCGGAGCCTGTGCTCCGCAATGGGAGAGGCCACAACAGTGAGAGGCCCGCGTACCACAAAAAAAAAAAAAAAAAAAGACAATGGTAATTTAATTGTGTCCCCAGTCAACACAGACAGCATCAGCAAAGAGAAAGACAATCCTAATGCATTTCAAGATCTTAGTTTAGCTCCATTTCCCTGGTGCCTAATTCTACACAAGCACAGTAATGACCCAGGGATGTGCTGCCACCTGATAACACCAGGATTTCATCTGACCTTGTTCCCCACATTAGGCTCAGCTGCAACCTATTTTGATGCTGGTCATTTTTTAGAAAACTAACTAACCCTTAAAAATCCCTTCCCACCCATGCACTAATCTTAACATGGGCTCCTTTTCCCAGAGCAAGGCTGCTTTAGCACTGGAGACAGAGCTGCTTTGAGGAAAAAGTAGAGTTCTTACCTGTTTTCTTCTCAGTTTAGGTGGAGTGGTTCTGTAACTTCTCTGTCTCTCACTAGATGGTTAGACTTTTATTTCACACACCCAAGGTCATGGGGCTTGCCTGATTTCCTGTAAATACCAGACAGAAGAAGTGAAGCAACCTCTGTAATGGATTTAGAGTAATAAGAAACTGAAAGCACTGAAAACAAAACAATGACTCGATAAGCATAAAAGGAATTTTTGGAAGCTATCCTCTTGGGAGGGAACATGGGTTTGACACTACTTCTCAACTAGAGCCTTCACATTAATTTTTTTTGAAAGACATCTTAGAAACAATTTGGTGTTTAAAAAAGTGTCTATTAGATACTTAAATATAATGGAATGTATCCCGGGATTGGGGGTCAGTTTGGGAAACCTAGAATGAGGAAGCATATTTTTAGTTTTAATTTCTTTAAATAATGGACACACTTACAGTGGACCTGGCTCCTCATTTGTGCATGCCGTAAGTGAGGAAAAGGACACATATTACACATTCGTGAACATGAAGCCCCTGGAACTTAATACCCGGTGCACAGGCTGGAAGGGGCTCCATGTGTTGCACATGTGTTCCAGGCTCAGTGCTGTCCGTTCTACAAGGGTTAAATAACTGATATCTCATAACAAACGTTTCCCCACCATTTTATAGAAACTGAGGCACAGAAAGATTTAATGTCTTGTCCCAAATCACAGCACTGTAAATAGTCTGAACCGAATCATTCTTGATTCCAAACCCTCTTGTTAACCCACTTCATTATACTGCCTTTCCGTGTTTGCTCAATGAATAGCAGAAGTAACAGTTTTATTTCTTGACTGCTTTCGAAGAGGTACACATGTTACATGTCTAATTCAATCCTGACTATAGTCATGCAAAATAAGCGGTATTGTCTCCATCTTGCAGGAGGCTTGAGGGAGGGTAAAATAATATACCTGTTCAGATGCATTAAGCAAGTTATAGAGGTAGGATGCAAATTTGAAACTCTGTTTACCCTTAAACTATGTTTTTTCTCCCCCTGAACAATGTTTCTGAAGGGAGGAATAGGGAAGTGAGGAGAAAGGGAGATATCTATAAGTTTCTCTCCTGATCTCATAGTATAAATGTATTTCTCCACACCTGGAAGCCAGTGTCTGAAATTTAACAAATAAAGTACACTCCTTTCTTTCCCTCTTTGCCATTATCTTTTAAAGCGTCTCTGAGTAAGTAGCACTTTAACTTGCTTTGAAAAATGTGATTTATCTGGGTCTTTCAGTTGCTGGAACACACCTAGTTTCTTCCTGCCTTAGCGGTCTATGTACAGCAATTTTCTGCATCTGAAACTTTCTTACCCCTGATCTTGGCAAGATTGCTTCCTTCTTATTCTGCTGGTCTCAGCTAAATGGCATCTTCTCACTGAGGTCTTCCATGAAAGTTAATCTCCAACACATCACCTTGCTTTTTTTTTTTTTTCCTTCTTCTTTTTGCGGTACGCGGATCTCTCACTGTTGTGGCCTCTCCCGTTGCAGAGCACAGGCTCCGGACGCGCAGGCTCAGTGGCCATGGCTCACGCGCCCAGCTGCTCCGCGGCATGTGGGATCTTCCCGGACCGGGGCACGAACCCGTGTCCCCTGCATCGGCAGGCGGACTCCCAACCACTGCGCCACCAGGGAAGCCCCTTGCTTTTTTTTTTACTTTTCCCTATGACTACCCGAAATTCAAGTTCATATTTTACTTTTCCCTATGACTACCTGAAATTCAAGTTCATAAAAACAGGGACCTCATGTGTTCACAGATGTGTGTGTCTCCAGCAATTAAAACAGAGTTTGGAAGAGAGTATAAGCTCAATGGATATTATGTGTGACTAAATATAAAATGGCTCCAAATATGAAGGTAACCCCACATTTTTCCAATTTGAAGTGTAGAAGAAATAGTAAAATGCCTATGTAAAGTATTTTGTTTGTCAATTTAGTTATATTTTTAAAATTATATATTTTATGTGTATATAATATTGATATGTTGGTTTTTTCTAACATTTCATAAAATAACTTTTAAATTGAAATATAGTTGACATACAATATTATATTTGTGTCAGGTGTACTACATAATAATTTGACATGTGCATACGTTATGAAATGATCACCACAATAAGTCTGTAATCATCTGTCCTGATACAAAGTTATTAAAATATCACTGACCATATTCCTTATGCAATATATTACATCCCTGTGGTTTATGCATTGTATAACTAGAGATATGTACCTCTTAATCCCCTTCACCCTTTTGCCCACCATGGCTCTGTATTTGCAAAAGTGGACTGAAACACTCTGGTGCTGTAGCCTTATTAACTATACTAATATTCTGATTAGTCATTTTATAAACTAAAAGTCTCTGGCTCTCCTCTACTTTTTCTCATGAGAAAGGGTTTTCTTATGTCAATTAAGGCCACCTTGCAACTATTTTATTGAACACATGCCAGTGGAAAGCAAAAGCAGGAATAAATTTAGTTTCTCAGAAATTTACTAGATGTTAGGAAACCAGCTCCTTCCTGATTGGTACAGGAAAGAGAAACTGACTCGTAGATACTATTTTTAGTTAATTACTTTCATTTTGGAGTATGGATTGTTGCTTTATTTATTTAAAACTCTTTTTTAGTCTTTCAGTATTATTGTGCAGTTTTCTATATTTCAGTTCAAATTGTTATGTATATTCTTACATTATTATGTTTCCTTTTTAATTGTGGTTAAAAAACAACATAAATTTTACCATTCCATTTTAAGTATACAGATTAACTATACTTACATGTTAATTATATTCCATCATTGTGGAACAGATCTCCAGAGCTTCTTCATCCTGCAAAACTGAAACTCTATACCCATCGAACAACTCCCCCTTAACCTTTCACCCTAGCCCTTGACAACCACCATTCTACTTTATGTTTCTATGAGTTTGACTACCTTACATACCTCATATAAGTGGAATCAGAAGGTACTGATCTTTTTCTAACTGGGTTATTTTTTAAAAATAATGTCTTCATACTTAACCCATGTTGTAGCATGTGACAAGATTTTCCTTTTCTAAGGCTAACATTTTTTAAAATTTTAATTAATTTATTTGTTATACAGCAGGTTCTTACTAGTTATCTGTTTTATACATATTAGTGTATATATGTCAATCCCAATCTCCCAACTCACTCCACACCCTCTCTTTCCCCCCTTGGTGTCCATACGTTTGTTCTCTACATCTGTGTCTCTATTTCTGCCTTGCAAACTGTTTCATCTGTACCATTATTCTAGATTTCACATATATGTGTTAATATACGATAATAATTTTTCTCTCTTTTTTTTTTTTTTGCGGTACGCGGGCCTCTCACTGTTGTGGCCTCTCCCGTTGCGGAGCACAGGCTCCGGACGCGCAGGCTCAGCGGCCATGGCTCACGGGCCCAGCCGCTCCGCGGCATGTGGGATCTTCCCGGACCGGGGCACGAACCCGCGTCCCCTGCATCGGCAGGCGGACTCTCAACCACTGCGCCACCAGGGAAGCCCTATTTGTCTCTTTTTGACTTACTTCACTCTGTATGACAGACTGTAGGTCCATCCACATGTCTAAAAATGACCCAATTTCATTCCTTTTTATACCTAATATTCCATTATATACATTTACCACATCTTCTTTATCCATTCATCTGTAGATGGGCATTTAGGTTCCTTCCATGACCTGGCTATTGTAAATAGTGCTGCAGTGAACATTGGGGTACATGTGTCTTTTTGAATTATGGTTTTCTCTGGGTATATGCCCAGTAGTGGGATTGCTGGGTCATATGGTAATTCTATTTTTAGTTTTTTAAGGAACCTCCATACTGTTCTCCATAGTGGCTCTATCAATTTACATTCCCACAAACAGTGCAAGAGTGTTGCCCTTTCTCCAAGCCATCTTCAGCATTAGTTGTTTGTAAATTTTCTGATGATGACCATTCTAACTGGTGTGAGGTGATACCTCACTGTAGCTTTGATTTGGAATTCTCTAATGATGAGTGATGGTGAGCATCCTTTCACATGTTTGTTGGCAATCTGTATATCTTCTTTGCAGAAATGTCTATTTAGGTCTTCTGCCCATTTTTGGATTGGGTTGTTTGTTTTTTTGATATTGAGCTAAATGACATGCTTATATATGTTGGAGATGATTCCTTTGCAAATATTTTCTACCATTTGAAGTTTGTCTTTTAGTGTTGTTTATAGTTTCCTTTGCTGTGAAAAATCTTTTAAGTTTCAATAGGTCCCATTTGTTTATTTTTGTTTTCATTTCCATTTCTCTAGGAGGTCAGTCAAAAAGGATTTTTTTTATTTAACAAATTTAATCAGTTATACGTATACATATGTTCCCATATCCCCTCCCTTTTGCGTCTGCCTCCCGCCCTCCCTATCCCACCTCTCCAGGTGGACACAAAGCACCGAGCTGATCTCCCTGTGCTATGCGGCTGCTTCCCACTAGCTATCTACCTTAAGTTTGGTAGTGTATATATGTCCATGCCGCTCTTTCACTTTGTCACAGCTTACCTTTCCCCCTCCCCATATCCTCAAGTCCATTCTCTAGTAGGTTTGTGTCTTTATTCCTGTCTTACCCCTATGTTCTTCATGACATTTTTTTTCTTAAATTCCATATATATATGTGTCAGCATACAGTATTTGTCTTTCTCTTTCTGACTTACTACACTCTGTATGACAGACTCTAGGTCCATCCACCTCATTACAAATAGCTCAATTTCGTTTCTTTTTATGGCTAAGTAATATTCCATTGTATATATGTGCCACATCTTCTTTATCCATTCATCCGATGATGGACACTTAGGTTGTTTCCATCTCCGGGCTATTGTAAATAAGGCTGCTATGAACATTTTGGTACATGACTCTTTTTGAATTATGGTTTTCTCAGGGTATATGCCCAGTAGTGGGATTGCTGGATCATATGGTAGTTCTATTTGTAGTTTTTTAAGGAACCTCCATACCGTTCTCCATAGTGGCTGTACCAATTCACATTCCCACCAGCAGTGAAAGAGTGTTCCCTTTTTTCCACACCCTCTCCAGCATTTACTGTTTCTAGATTTTTTGATGATGGCCATTCTGACTAGTGTGAGATGATATCTCATTGTAGTTTTGATTTGCATTTCTCTAATGAGTAAAGATGTTGAGCATCCTTTCATGTGTTTGTTGGAAGTCTGTATATCTTCTGTGGAGAAATGTCTATTTAGGTCTTCTGCCCATTTTTGGATTGGGTTGTTTGTTTTTTTGTTATTGAACTGCATGAGCTGCTTATAAATTTTGGAGATTAATCCTTTGTCAGTTGCTTCATTTGCAAATATTTTCTCCCATTCTGAGGGTTGTCTTTTGGTCTTGTTTATGGTTTCCTTTGCTGTGCAAAGGCTTTGAAGTTTCATTAGGTCCCATGTGTTTATTTTTGTCTTTATTTCCATTACTCTAGGAGGTGGGTCAAAAAGGATCTTGCTGTGATTTATGTCATAGAGTGTTCTGCCTATGTTTTCCTCTAAGAGTTTTATAGTGTCTGGCCTTATATTTAGGTCTTTAATCCATTTTGAGCTTATTTTTGTGTATGGTGTTAGGGAGTGATCTAATCTTATACTTTTACATGTCCCTGACCAGTTTTCCCAGCACCACTTATTGAAGAGGCTGTCCTATCTCCACTGTACATTCCTGCCTCCTTTACCAAAGATAAGGTGACCATATGTGCGTGGGTTTATCTCTGGGTTTTCTATCCTGTTCCATTGGTCTACCTTTCTGTTTTTGTGCCAATACCACACTGTCTTGATTACTATAGCTTTGTACTATAGTCTGAAGTCAGGGAGCCTGATTCCTCCAGCTCCATTTTTCGTTCTCAAGATTGCTTTGGCTATTCGGGGTCTCTTGTGTTTCCATACAAATTGTGAAATTTTTTGTTCTAGTTCTGTGAAAAATGCCAGTGGTAGTTTGATAGGGATTGCATTGAATCTGTAGATTGCTTTGGGTAGTACAGTCATTTTCACAATGTTGATTCTTCCAATCCAAGAACATGGTACATCTCTCCATCTATTTGTATCATCTTTAATTTCTTTCATCCGTGTCTTATAATTTTCTGCATACAGGTCTTTTGTCTCCTTAGATAGGTTTATTCCTAGATGTTTTATTCTTTTTGTTGCAATGGTAAATGGGAGTGTTTCCTTGATTTCACTTTCAGAATTTTCATCATTAGTATATAGGAATGCCAGAGATTTCTGTGCATTAATTTTGTATCCTGCTACTTTACCAAATTCATTGATTAGCTCTAGTAGTTTTCTGGTGGCATCTTTAGGATTCTCTATGTATAGTATCATGTCATCTGCAAACAATGACAGCTTTACTTCTTCTTTTCCAATTTGGATTCCTTTTATTTCCTTTTCTTCTCTGATTGCTGTGGCTAAAACTTCCAAAACTAGGTTGAATAAGAGTGGTGAGAGTGGGCAACCTTGTCTTGTTCCTGATCTTAGTGGAAATGGTTTCAGTTTTTCACCATTGAGGACGATGCTGGCTGTGGGTTTGTCATATATGGCCTTTATTATGTTGAGGAAAGTTCCCTCTATGCCTACTTTCTGCAGGGTTTTTTATCATAAATGGGTGTTGAATTTTGTCGAAAGCTTTCTCTGCATCTATTGAGATGATCATATGGTTTTTCTCCTTCAATTTGTTAATATGGTGTATCACGTTGATTGATTTGCGTATATTGAAGAATCCTTGCATTCCTGGAATAAACCCCACTTGATCATGGTGTATGATCCTTTTAATGTGCTGTTGGATTCTGTTTGCTTGTATTTTGTTGGGGATTTTTGCATCTATGTTCATCAGTGATATTGGCCTGTAGTTTTCTTTCTTTGTGACATCTTTGTCTGGTTTTGGTATCAGGGTGATGGTGGCCTCATAGAATGAGTTTGGGAGTGTTCCTCCCTCTGCCATATTTTGGAAGAGTTTGAGAAGGATAGGTGTTAGCTCTTCTCTAAATGCTTGATAGAATTCGCCTGTGAAGCCATCTGGTCCTGGGCTTTTGTTTGTTGGAAGATTTTTTATCACAGTTTCAATTTCAGTGCTTGTGATTGGTCTGTTCATATTTTCTATTTCTTCCTGATTCAGTCTTGGCAGGTTATGCATTTCTAAGAATTTGTCCATTTCTTCCAGGTTGTCCATTTTATTGGCATAGAATTGCTTATAGTAATCTCTCATGATCTTTTGTATTTCTGCAGTGTCAGTTGTTACTTCTCCTTTTTCATTTCTAATTCTATTGATTTTTCTCCCTTTTTTTCTTGATGAGTCTGGCTAATGGCTTATCAATTTTTTTATCTTCTCAAAGAACCAGCTTTTAGTTTTATTGATCTTTGCTATCGTTTCCTTTATTTCTTTTTCATTTATTCCTGATCTGATTTTTATGATTTCTTTCCTTCTGCTAACTTTGGGATGTTTTTGTTCTTCTTTCTCTAATTGCTTTAGGTGCAAGGTTAGGTTGTTTATTCGAGATGTTTCCTGTTTCGTAAGGTGGGATTGTATTGCTATAAACTTCCCTCTTAGAACTGCTTTTGCTGCATCCCATAGGTTTTGGGTCGTCGTGTCTCCATTGTCATTTGTTTCTAGGTATTTTTTAATTTCCTCTTTGATTTCTTCAGTGATCACTTCGTTATTAAGTAGTGTATTGTTTAGCCTCCATGTGTTTGTATTTTTTACAGCTCTTTTCCTGTAATTGATATCTAGTCTCATCGCATTGTGGTCAGAAAAGATACTTGATACAATTTCAATTTTCTTAAATTTACCAAGGCTTGATTTGTGACCCAAGATATGATCTATCCTGGAGAATGTTCCATGAGCACTTGAGAAAAATGTGTATTCTGTTGTTTTTGGATGGAATGTCCTATAAATATCAATTAAGTCCATCTTGTTTAATGTATCATTTAAAGCTTGTGTTTCCTTATTTATTTTCATTTTGGATGATCTGTCCATTGGTGAAAGTGGGGTGTTAAAGTCCCCTACTATGATTGTGTTACTGTCGATTTCTCCTTTTATGGCTGTTAGTATTTGCCTTATGTATTGAGGTGTTCCTATGTTGGGTGCATAAATATTTACAATTGTTATATCTTCTTCTTGGATCGATCCCTTGATCATTATGTAGTGTCCTTCTTTGTCTCTTCTAATAGTCTTTATTTTAAAGTCTATTTTGTCTGATATAAGAATTGCTACTCCAGCTTTCTTTTGATTTCCAGTTGCATGGAATATCTTTTTCCATCCCCTTACTTTCAATCTGTATGTGTCTCTAGGTCTGAAGTGGGTCTCTTGTAGACAGCATATATATGGGTCTTGTTTTTGTATCCATTCAGCCACTCTGTGTCTTTTGGTGGGAGCATTTAGTCCATTTACATTTAAGGTAATTATTGATATGTATGTTCCTATTCCCATTTCCTTAGTTGCTTTGGGTTCGTTATTGTAGGTCTTTTCCTTCTGTTGTGTTTCTTGCCTAGAGAAGTTCCTTTAGCATTTGTTGTAAAGCTGGTTTGGTGGTGCTGAACTCTCTCAGCTTTTGCTTGTCTGTAAAGGTTTTAATTTCTCCATCAAATCTGAATGAGATCCTTGCTGGGTAGAGTAATCTTGGTTGCAGGTTTCTCTCCTTCATCACTTTAATTATGTCCTGCCACTCCCTTCTGGCTTGTAGAGTTTCTGCTGAGAGATCAGCTGTTAACCTGATGGGGATTCCCTTGTGTGTTAGTTGTTGTTTTTCCCTTGCTGCTTTTAATACGGTTTCTTTGTGTTTAATTTTTGACAGTTTGATTAATATGTGTCTTGGCGTATTTCTCCTTGGATTTATTCTGTATGGGACTCTCTGTGCCTCCTGGACTTGATTAACTATTTCCTTTCCCATATTAGGGAAGTTTTCAACTATAATCTCTTCAAATATTTTCTCAGTCCCTTTCTTTTTCTCTTCTTCTTCTGGAACCCCTATAATTCGAATGTTGGTGCGTTTAATGTTGTCCCAGAGGTCTCTGAGACTGTCCTCTGTTCTTCTCATTCTTTTTTCTTTATTTTGCTCTGCAGCAGTTATTTCCACTATTTTATCTTCCACCTCACTTATCCATTCTTCTGCCTCAGTTATTCTGCTATTGATCTCATCAGGAGTATTTTTCATTTCATTTATTGTGTTTTTAATCGATGCTTGATTCATCTTTAGTTCTTCTAGGCCCTTGTTAACTGTTTCTTGCATTTTGTCTATTCTATTTCCAAGATTTTGGATCTTGGAAATAGAATCTTGGATCATCTTTACCATCATTATTCTGAATTCTTTTTCAGGTAGACTGCCTATTACCTCTTCATTTGTTAGGTCTGGTGGGTTTTTATCTTGCTCCTTCACCTGCTGTGTGTTTTTCTGTCTTCTCATTTTGCTTATGTTACTGTGTTTGGGGTCTCCTTTTTGCAGGCTGCAGGTTCGTAGTTCCCGTTGTTTTTGGTGTCTGTCCCCAGTGGCTAAGGTTGGTTTAGTGGGTTGTGTAGGCTTCCTGGTGGAGGGGACTAGTGCCTGTGTTCTGGTGGATGAGGCTGGATCTTGTCTTTCTGGTGGGCAGGTCCACGTCTGGTGGTGTGTTTTGGGGTGTCTGTGGACTTTTTATGATTTTAGGCCACCTCTCTGCTAATGGGTGGCGTTGTGTTCCTGTCTTGCTAGTTGTTTGGCATAGGGTGTCCAGCACTGTAGCTTGCTGGTCGTTGAGTGAAGCTGGGTGCTGGTGTTGAGATGGAGATCTCTGGAAGATTTTTGCCGTTTGATATTATGTGGAGCTGGGAGGTCTCTTGTGGACCAGTGTCCTGAAGTTGGCTCTCCCACCTCAGAGGCACAGCACTGACTCCGGGCTCCTCAATTTGGGATGATGTGTTGTCTATTCATGTATTCCACAGATGCAGGGTACATCAAGTTGATTGTGGAGCTTTAATCCGCTGCTTCTGAGGCTGCTGGGAGAGATTTCCCTTTCTCTTCTTTGTTCCCACAGCTCCCGGGTCTCAGCTTTGGATTTGGCCCCGCCTCTGCGTGTAGGTCGCCGGAGGGCATCTGTTCTTCGCTCAGACAGGACAGGGTTAAAGGAGCAGCCGCTTCTGGGACTCTGGCTCACTCAGGCCGGGCCGGAGGGAGGGGCACGGAGTGCGGGGCAAGCCTGCAGCGGCAGAGGCCAGCGTGACGTTGCACCAGCCCGAGGCGCGCCGTGCGTTCTCCCAGGGAAGCCGTCTCTGGATCCTGGGACCCCGGCAGTGACGGGCTGTACAGGCTCCTGGAAGGGCGGCGTGGACAGTGACCTGCGCTCGCACACAGGCCTCTTGGCGGCGGCAGCAGCAGCCCCAGCGTCCCACGCCCGTCTCTGGGCGCCGCGCTTTCAGCCGTGGCTTGCGCCTGTCTGTGGGGCTCCTTTAAGCAGCGCTCTTAATCCCCTCTCCTCGCGCACCAGGAAACCAAGAGGGAAGAAAAAGTCTCTTGCCTCTTCGGAAGCTCCAGAGTTTTCCCGGACTCCCTCCCGGCTAGCTGTGGCGCATTAGCCCCCTTCAGGCTGAGTTCTCACCGCCAGCCCCAGTCCTCTCCCTGCGCTCTGACCAAAGCCCGAGCCTCAGCTTCCGGCGCCGCCCGCCCCGGCGGGCGACCAGACAAGCTTCTCGGGCTGGTGAGTGCTGGTCGGCACCGATCCTCTGTGCGGGAATCTCTCCGCTTTGCCCTTCCCAGGTGCGTGGGGAGTTTCTTGCCTTTTGGGAGGTCTGAGGTCTTCTGCCAGTGTTCAGTAGGTGTTCTGTAGGTGTTGTTCCACGTGCAGCTATATTTTTGGTGTATCTGTGGGGAGGAAGGTGATCTCCGCGTCTTACTCTTCCGCCATTTTCCCCGGAAATCTCAGTCAAAAAGGATTTTACTGTGATGTATGTCATAGAGTGTTCTGCCTATGTTTTCCTCTAAGATTTTTATAGTGTCTGGCCTTATATTTAGGTCTTTAATCCATTTATTTTTTGTATGGTGTTAGGAAGTGTTCTAATTTCATTCTTTTACATGTAGCTCTCCAGTATTCTCAGCACAACTTATTGAAGAGACTGTCTTTTCTCCATTGAACATCCTTGCCTCCTTTGTCAAACATAAGTTGACCTTATGTGCATGGGTTTAACTCTAGGCTTTATATCCTGTTCCAATGATGTATATTTCTTTTTGTGTGTGTCAGTACCATACTGTCTTGATTACTGTAGCCTTGTAGTAGAGTCTGTAGTCAGGGAAACTGATTCCGCCAGCTCCGTTTTTCTTTCCCAAGATTGATTTGGCTATTTGGGGTCCTTTGTGTTTCCATACAAATATAGAAATTTTTTGTACTAGTTCTGTGAAAAATGCCATTGGTAGTTTGATAGGGATTGCACTGAATCTGTAGATTTTTTGGGGTAGTATAGTCATTTTCACAATGTTGAATCTTCCAATCCAAGAACATGGTATATCTCTCCTTCTGTTTGTATCGTCTTTAATTTATTTCATCAGTGTCTTATAGTTTTCTGCATACAGGTCTTTTGTCTCCTTAGGTAGGTTTAATCTTAGGTATTTTATTCTTTTTGTTGCAATGGTAAATGGGAGTGCTTCCTTAATTTCTCTTTCTGATTTCTCATTGTTAATGTATAGGAATGCAAGAGATTTCTGTGCATTAATTTTGTATCCTGCTACTTTACCAACTTCATTGATTAGCTCTAGTAGGTTTTTGGCAGCATCTTTAGGATTCTCTACGTATAGTATCATGTCATCTGCAAACTGACAGTTTTACTTCTTTTCCAATTTGGATTCCTTTTATTTCTTTTTCTTCTCTGATTGCTGTGGCTAAAACTTCCAAAATTATGTTGAATAATAGTGGTGACAGTGTGCACCCTTGTCTTGTTCTTAGAGCAAATGCTTTCAGTTTTTTTGTCTTGTTCCTGATCTTAGAGGAAATGCTTTCAGTTTTTCACCATTGAGAATGATGTTGGCTGCAGGTTTGTCATATATGGCCTTTATTATGTTGAGGTAGGTTTGCTCTATGCCTACTTTCTGGAGAGTTTTTATGATAAATGGGTGTTGAATTTTGTCAAAAGCTTTTTCTGCATCTATTGAGATTATCATATGGTTTTATGCTTCAATTTGTTAATATGTTGTATCACATTGATTTATGTATATTGAATAATTCTTGCATTCCTGGGATAACCCCAATTGATCATGGTCCTTTTAATGTGCTGTTGTATTCTGTTTGCTAGTCTTTGGTTGAGGATTTTTGCATATATCTTCATTAGTGATATTGGTCTGTAATTTTCTTTTTTTGTGACCGCTTTGTCTGGTTTTGATATCAGGGTGATGGTGGCCTCATAGAAAGAGTTTGGGAGTGTTCCTCTCTCTGTTATATTTTGGAAGATTTTGAGAAGGAAATGTGTTAGCTCTTCTCTAAATGTTTGATAGAATTCACCAGTGTAGACATCTGATCCTGGGCTTTTGTTTGTTGGGAGATTTTTAGTCACAATTTCAATTTCAGTACTTGTGATTGGTCTGTTCATATTTTCTATTTCTTCCTCGTTAAGTCTTGGAAGGTTGTACTTTTCTAAGAATTTGTCCATTTCTTTCAGGCTGTCCATTTTATTGGCATCGAGTTGCTTGTAGTAGTCTCTCATGATCCTTCGTATTTCTACAGTGTCAGTTGTTATTTCTTCTTTTTCATTTCTAAATCTGTTGACTTGTGTCTTCTCCCTTTTATCCTTGAGGAGTCTGGCTAATGGTTTATCAATTCTGTTTATTTTCTCAAAGAACCAACTTTTAGTTTTATTGATCTTTGCTATTATTTCCTTCATTTCTTTTTCATTTCTTTCTGATCTGATTTCTTTCCTTCTGCTAACTTTGAGGGTTTTTTGTTCTTCTTTTTCTAATTGCTTAAGATGTAAGGTTAGGTTGTTTATTTGGAATTTTCTTGTTTTTGAGGTAGAACTGTATGACTATAAACTTCCCTCTTAGAACTGTTTCTGCTGCATCCCATAGGTTTTGGGTCATCATATTTTCATTGTCATTTGTTTCTAGGTATTTTTTGATTTCCTCTTTGATTTCTTCAGTGATCTCTTGGTTATTTAGTAGCATATTGTTTAGCCTCCATGTGTTTGTGGGTTTTTTTACAGTTTTTTCCTGTAATTAATATCTAGTCTCTGGGTTTGTGGTCAAAAGGACACTTGATACAATTTTGATTTTCTTAAATTTACCAAGGCTTTATTTGTGACCCAAGATATGATTTATCCTGGAGAATGTTCCATGTGCACTTGAGAAGAAAGTTTATTCTGTTGTTTTTGGATGGAATGTCCTATAACTATCAATTAAGTCCATCTTGTCTAATATGTCATTTAAAGCTTGTGTTTCCTTATTTATTTTCATTTTGGATGATCTGTCCATTGGTGGAAGTGAGGTGTCAAAGTCCCCTACTACTACTGTGTTACTCTCAATTTCCCCTTTATGGCTGTTAGCATTTGCCTTATGTATTGAGGTGCTCCTATGTTGGGTGCATAAATATTTACAATTGTTATATTTTCTTGAAGTGATCCCTTGATCATTATGTAGTGTCCTTCTTTGTCTCTTGTAATAGTCTTTATTTTAAAGTCTATTTTGTCTGATATGAGAATTGCTACTCCAGCTTTCTTCTGATTTCCATTTGCATGGAATATCTTTTTCCATCCCCTCATTTTCAGTCTGTATGTGTCCCTGGGTCTGAAGTAGGTCTCTTGTAGACAGCATATATACGGGTCTTGTTTTTGTATCCATTCAGAGAGTCTGTGTCTTTTGGTTGGAGCATTTAATCCATTTACATTTAAGGTAACTATATGTATGTTCCTATTACCATTTTCTTAATTGTTTTGGATTTGTTGTTGTTGGTCTTTTCCTTCTCTTGTGTTTCCTGCCTAGAGAAGTTCCTATAGCATTTGTTGTAAAGCTGGTTTGGTGGTGCTGAATTCTCTTAGCTTTTGCTTGTCTGTAAAGGTTTTAATTTGTCCATCAAATCTGAATGAGTCCTTGCTGGGTAGAGTAATCTTGGTTGTAAATTTTTCCTTTTCATCATTTTAAATATGTCCTGCCACTCCCTTCTGGCTTGCAGAATTTCTGCTGAAAGATCAGCTGTTAAGCTTATGGGGATTCCCTTGTGTGTTATTTGTTGCTTTTCCCTTGCTGTTTTTAATATTTTTTCTTTGTATTTAATTTTTGTAGTTTGATTAATATGTGTCTCGGCATGTTTCTCCTTGGATTTATCCTGTATGGGACTCTCTGTGCTTCCTGGACTTGATTGACTATTTCTTTTCCCATGTTAGGGAAATTTTCAACTCTAGTCTCTTCAAATATTTTCTCAGACTCTTTGTTTTTCTCTTCGAATTCTGGGACCCCTATAATCTGAATGTTGGTTTGTTTAATGTTCCCCCAGAGGTCTCTGAGACTGTCCTCAATTCTTTTCATTCTTTTTTCTTAATTCTGCTCCCTGGCAGTTATTTCCACCATTTTATCTTCCAGTTCACTTATCCGTTCTTCTGCCTCAGTTATTGTGCTATTTATTTCCTTCTAGAGTATTTTTTAATTTCAGTTATTGTGTTGTTCATCAACATCGTTGATGTTGTTCATCATCAAAAACAACTGTTTGTTTTTCCCTTTAGTTCTTCTAGATCCTTGTTAAATGTTTCTTGTATTTTCTCCATTGTGTTTTCGAGATTTTGGATCATTTTTACTATCATTACTCTGAATCCTTTTTCAGGTAAGTTGCCTATTTTGTCTTCATTTATTTGGTCTTGTAGGTTTTTTTTTTTTTTTTTTTTTTTTGCAGTACGCAGGCCTCTCACTGTTGTGGCCTCTCCTGTTGCGGAGCACAGGCTCCAGACGCGCAGGCTCAGCGGCCCTGGCTCACGGGCCCAGCCGCTCCGCGGCACGTGGGATCTTCCCGGACCGGGGCACGAACCCGTGTCCCCTGCATCGGCAGGCAGACTCAACCACTGCGCCACCAGGGAAGCCTGGTCTTGTAGGTTTTTACCTTGCTCCTTCATCTTTAACATATTTTTTCGTTTAATATTTTTTTTTTGATCAGTGGGACTGTATTCCTGTCTTACTGGTTGTTTGGCCTGAGGCATCCAGCACTGGAATTTGCAGGCAGTTGGATAGAGTCGGGTCTTGGTGCTGACACTAGGACCTCCAGGAGACTTCACTCTGATTAATATTCACTGGGGTCTCAGGTTCTCTGTTAGTCCAGGAGTTTGGACTCAGAGCTCCCACCACAGGAGCTTGGGCCCAACATCCAGCCTGGGAACCAAGATCCTGCAAGCTGCGTGGCATGGCAAAAAAAGAAAAAAAGGAGCAATACAATATCAAAGAATAAAAGACAAAATAACATTAGGAAGATAAAAAATATATTAGGAAAAACAAAAATATAATTGAAACAACTGCAACAAGGTAAAATAAAACCATAACAGAAAAAAGAAAAAAAAAGTGGCGGGGGAGGGTGGCAGGGGAAAGAAGCCAAAAGGAGAAAACAAAAACAAAGGATAAAGGATAAAATAAAATTAGAAAAATAAAAGATTTATTAGGAAAAATAAAAATATAAATGAATCAACAACAATGAATCAACAAGGTAAAAGAGAACCCCAATCTAAAAGAGGAAAAAAGAAAAAGAAAAAAGCCTTGGCTATGGGGGCAGAGTTTAGGCAGGGGTGGAACTTAGGCAGGGTTGGGGTTTAAGGTGGGACAGGATCTAGGTGGGTGAGGGGGTGACGTTTGAGCTTGGGGCGGGGCCTAGGCTCAGGACCCATGCAGCCGGAAATGGCCTTGGGGGCAGGGCCTAGGTGGGGTGTCGTTCAAGCATGGGGTGTGGCCTCTGCTTAGGACCTGTGCGGAAGGGGAGAGGCAGCCCATGGAAAGGAGGGCCTCTGGACTGTGGAGTTCTGGAGTTTGGAAGTAGGTCCCTGAGTGAGGGTGTGTGGGTGAGGTTTAGGCCCAGTGCATTGGAGGGGGTCTCAGAGGGGGTCTCCAAGTGTAGAGGTAGGGCTCTGAATGGGGTTGTAGGGGCGGGGTTTGGGCTCTGTGTGGCAGGAGGAAGGGTCCAAGGGCAGAGGATCAGCCTCGGAGACTAACAGGCTCGCCAGTGCCTAAGTGGACCGGGAAAGTGCTGGCCACATTCCCTTCCATTCCTCAGCATCACCCCACCACCACCTCCCCCATTGCCGCTGGGCCCCTAACTATGGGTGGGTCCCACTGGGGGTAGGAACTCCTCCCTTCCCCCAGCCACCCCTCAGGGTTGCTGGTCTGGCCTTTACTTTTGCTCTCCTTTCCCTCCCTCCCACTCCCTCAAGACCCGTTTGGCTGGAGGGAGCCTTGTTGGGCAGAGGATCAGGACTGGGATCTCATCACTCTCCCAGGGGCCAAGTGTACAGGGGAAACCTGACCATGCTTCCTTTTGATCCTCTGCCCTCCCAGTGGTCCCCCAATTCCCCCTTCGGGCGTGGGATCCCTTCCACCCCCAGCCGCCCCTCAGGGCACCAGTCCCATCCCGCCTCCACTTCTTTTCCCCCTTCACTCTCCCCACGCCCCACATCCTACCCAGTCACTGAGGGTTCTTTCCAGCCCATTAGGTGTCCGTGGTCCCCCACCAGTGCCTGGTAGGTGCCCTAGTTGTGCAGAGACACAAATTCTGCATCCTCCTTGTCTGCCATCTTGACTCTGCCCTCTGCCGAGTACTTTCTTGCTTCAGTTTCTGACATATCTGTTGCCCCAAGGCATCAGGCAGGCTGGCTCCAGACTGGTGCGCACACTCCATGCTGGTGGTAGCCAAGCCCAGAATTCCGCACGTGGAGAAACTTTTCAGCCAGTGGGGCAGCCACAGGGTGGTGGACGGGGGCTGCGCCGGGACAAAGTGTGTCGGCTTGGTGTGAAGCCCTTCTCCCGAGGTGGGGCTGGCAAGGAGGGTGCTCCCAGGTCTGTGCAAAAGCCTTTAAGTTTAATTAGGTCCCATTTGTTTATTTTTGTTTTTAATGTTCATTACTCTGGGAGGTAGACTGAAAAATATATTGCTGTGATTTATGTCAGAGGGTGTTCTGCCTGTTTTCCTCTAAGAGTTTTATAGTATCCAGCCTTACATTTAGGTCTTTAATCCATTTTGAGTTTATTTTTGTGTATGGTGTTAGGGAGTGTTCTAATTTCATTCTTTTACATGTAGCTGTCCAGTTTTCCCAGCACCATTTATTGAAGAGACTATCTTTTCTCCATTGTATATTCTTACCTCCTTTGTCATAGATTAGGTGACCATAGGTGCATGGGTTTATATCTGGACTTTCTATCCTGTTCCATTAATCTATATTTTTGTTTTTGTGCCAGTACCATACTGTTTTGATGACTTTAGCTTTGTGGTATAGTCTGAAGTCAGGAAGCCTGATTCCTCCAGCTTGTTTTTCTTCCTCAAGATTGCCTTGGCTATTCAGGGTCTTTTGTGTTTCCATACAAATTGTAAAATTATTTGTTCTAATTCTCTGAAAAATATCATTGGTAATTTGATAGGGATTGCATTGAATCTGTAGATTGCTTTAGGTAGTATAGTCATTTTCATAATATTGATTCTTCCAATCCATGAACATGGTATGTCTTTCCAACTGTTTGTGTCAACTTTGATTTCTTTCACCAGTATCTTATAGTTTTCTGAGTATGGGTCTTTTGCTTCCTTAGGTAGATTTATTCCTATGTATTTTATTCTTTTTGATGCTATGGTAAATGGGATTGTTTCATGATATCTCTTTCTGTTCTTTCATTGTTAGTGTATAGGACTGCAAGAGATTTCTGTGAATTAATTTTGTATCCTGCAACTTTACCAAATTCATTGATGAGCTCTAGTAGTTTTCTGGTAACATCTTTAGGGTTTTTTTAATGTACAATACTGTGTCATCAGCAAACAGTGACAGTTTTATTTCTTCTTTTCCAAAAGCCAAAGTTAGTAGAAGGAAAGAAATCATAAAGTCAGAGCAGAAATAAATGAAATAGAGGTAAGGAAATCAGTAGTAAAAATCAATGAAACTAAAAGCTGGTTCTTTGAGAAGATAAACAAAATTGATAAACCTTTAGCCAGAATCATCAAGAAAAAGAGGAACAGGACTCAATTCAATAAAATTAGAAATGAAAAAGGAGAAGTTACAATGGATACCCCAGAAATACAAAGGATCATAAGAGATTACTACAAGCAACTGTGTGCCAGTAAAATGGACAACCTAGAAGGAATGGACAAATTCTTAGAAAGATACAATCTTCCAAGACTGAACCAGGAAGATACAGAAAATATGAACAAGCCAATCACAAGTACTGAAATTGAAACTGTGTTTAAAAATCTTCCAACAAACGAAGTCCAGGACCAGAGCGCTTCCCAGGCTAATTCTATCAAACATTTAAAGAAGAGCTAACACCTACCCTTCTCAAACTCTTCCAAAAATTTGCAGAGGAAGGAACACTCTCAAGCTCATTCTAAGAGGCCACAATAACCCTGATACCAAAACCAGACAAAGATGTCACAAAAAAAGAAAATTACAGGTCAATATCACTGATGAACATAGACATAAAAATCCTCAACAAAATACTAGTAAACAGAATCCAACAACACATTGAAAGGATCATACACCATGATCAAGTGAGATTTATCCCAAGGCTGGAAGAATTTTTCAATATCTGCAAATCAATCAGTGTGATACACCACATCAACAAATTAAAGAATAAAAACCATATGATAGTCTCAATAGATGCAGAAAAAGTTTTTGGCAAAATTCAACAGCCATTTATGATAAAAACTCTCCAGAAAGTGGGTGTAGAGGGAACCTACCTCAACATAATAAAGGCCATATACGACAAACCCACAGCAAGCATCATTGTCAATGGTGAAAAACTGAAACCATTTCTTCTAAGATCAGGAACAAGACAGGACATCCATACTAGCCACTATTATTCAACTATTCACTATTATAGTTTTGGAAGTCCTAGCCATTGCAATCAGAGAACAAAAAGAGAAATTAAAAAATATATATCTTTAGACAAACAAAAAGGGAAACACAACATACAAAAACTAGTAGGATGCAGCTAATTCAGTTCTAAGAGGGAAGTTTACAGATAAACATCTATATTAGCAGACAAATGAAAAAAATTCTCAAATAAACAATCTAATTTTACACCTCAAAGAACTAGAAAAAGAAGTACAAATTAAACCTAAAGTTAGCAGAATGAAAAGAAATAGCAAGGATCAGAGTAGAAATAAATGAAATAGAAACTGAAAACACAATAGAAAATGTCAACAAAACTGAGTTATTTTTGAAAATACAAACAAAATTGGTAAACCTTTAGCTAGACTAAGAAAGAGAGGAGATTCAAATAATAAAAATCAGAAGTGAAAAAGGAAACAATACAACTGATTCCACAGAAATAAAAAGGATCCTAGGACTCTTACGAAGAATTATATGCCAAAAAACTGGAAAATCTAGAAGAAATAGTAGTTTTATTTTTAATTTTTTGAAGAGCCTGCATACTGTTTTCCATAGTGGCTGTACCATTTTGCATTTTCACCAACAGTACACAAAGGTTTCTATTTCTTCTATCCTTGAAAACATTTATCTTCTGTTTTTTGATAATGACCATCCTAACTGGTGAGATTTGATAATGTCACTGTGGTTTTTAATTTGCATTTCCCTGATGATTAATGATGTTGAGGAACTTTTCATGTACCTGTTGGCCATTTCTGTCTTCTTCAGAGAAATGCCTATTCAAGTCCTTTGTCATTTTTTAATGGTGTTATTTGTTTGCTTGTTTTTTTGATACTGAGTTGAAGTTTTTTGCATAGTTTGGAAATTAACTCCTTATCAGATACATGGTATGCAAATATTTTCTCCCATTCTTTAGGAGGCCTTTCCACTTTGTTAATTGTTTCCTTTCCTGTACAGAAGATTTTTACTTTGATGTGGTCCCACTATTCTATTTTTGCTTTTGTTGCCTGTGATAAAACAATTATTGAAACAGGATTCTAAAGTTGATACAATACCTTTAACTAATCTGTACACCTTATTTGCATTTCACAACTTTCCCCAGTAATGTCCTTTTTGCTCCTACAATCCAGTCCAGGACCCTCATTGCATTTAGTCATTAGGTTTCCTTAGTCTTCTCTCCTCTTTGATAGTTTCTCACTTTTACATGGTCTTTCTTGACTTTGACATTTTGGAAGAGTACTGGTCAACCACTTTGTAGAAAATCTCTGATTTGGGTATTTCTCATGTTTCCCCATGATTTGATTGAAGATATACATTTTTGGCAAGAATGACTTGGAAGTGATGTTCTTCCATGTTCAGTAAGTTGTGCTAACGATTTGTTAATGTGAAGTTTTGACTGTAACTTTAATCACAGGTTAAGGTGGTGTCTGCCACATTTCTTCACTGTAAAGTTATCATTTACTTCTTTCTAATTAAGAAGTACTATTTGGGGAAATACTCATACTATGAGAATGCATTGTCATCATACTTTAACCTCAATTTTTTTTTTTTTTTTTTTTTTTTTTTTTTTTGTGGTACGCAGGCCTCTCACTGCTGTGGCCTCTCCCATTGTGGAGCACAGGCTCCGGACGCGCAGGCTCAGCGGCACGACCCATGGGCCCAGCCGCTCCGTGGCATGTGGGATCCTCCCAGACTGGGGCACAAACTCGCGTCCCCCGCATCGGCAGGTGGACTCTCAACCACTGTGCCACCAGGGAAGCCCTAATATCAATTTTTAAAGATGCTACTTTTAGCATACATTGGTGATTCTTGCTTGAAAAATTATTACTGCGGTGTTTGTCTAAAGATGATTTTTATTCTGATCATTTCATCTACATTTATTGATTCAAGTTCATTTTAGGGAAGAGGGTGTCCCTTCTCCTCCATTTAAGTATTTACTCATTCAATTACTTAGTTAATTCAGTATGAGCTCAAGTATTGTTTAGTTCTGTGGGGTTTAATTTTTTATTATCATTATTTTTTTTGCTCAACTTGTCCTATGTTTGTTCATTTAGAGCTTCTTCAAGCTGGTTCTTGGCTATTTTTGGCATGCTCCTATCATGTTTTGAGTGCTTCCTTACTTTCTGACGCCACAAGATATCCTAGGCCCATCTAGAATCTGCCCTGCTTCAACACTGAAATTAACCATTTCTCCAATATTGCCTGATCCCTTATGTTGGATAACAAAATTATATATGAAGATGTCACACTAGGTATGTGCATTACTTCTAGCCTCTCTCAGAGGGCAGAGTTAAGAAGAAATACATTTATATATACTAACATGAATATACACATCTATATTTATTCTTTATCCATTTCTACATACAACCTTGATTTCCTGCTGATATTTCCAATCCCAATAAAATAAAATAAGGTTTATTCAAGCTTTTCTCTTTCTTTATTTTTAATTCATTTCTCTTGACTATGAGAGACCTGGCTCTCATTATCCATAATAAATTTGCTTATATGTTCCATCTTAGTACATATATACATAAAGTAGTTTCAAAATTGCTGATACATACCTCTGTGATAAGTAAATTTACTATCCAGAGTACATTATTAGTGTGTATTTCTTTTTGTCTTTAACCTTACATATATAGTCAGAACACTGCATTCCAAAGTTGAATAGATTAGTTCTTTCTTTCTCCACCTTCTCCAGTGTGGTTAACTTACTCATTTATAATACAGTCCGGGTTATTTGTTCCTGCTTGTGCTCAAATTTGCCTTTCATCACGTTGATTGATTTGAATAATTTATAGTCTGAGTGTGTGAAACATGGTTCATAAGAGTCATAACGATATACAGCTACACGTGGAACAACTCCTACAGAACACCTACTGAACGCTGGCAGAAGACCCCAGACCTCCCAAAAGGCAAGAAACTCCCCACATACCTGGGTAGGGCAAAGCGGAGAGATCCCCACACAGACGATCGGTGCCGAGCGGCACTCACCAGCCCGAGAGGCTTGTCTGCTCGCCCGCCGGGGCGCGCAGCGCTGGAAGCTGAGGCTCGGGCTTCGGTCAGAGCGCAGGGAGAGGACTGGGGCTGGCGGCGAGAACTCAGCCTGAAGGGGGCTAATGTGCCACAGCTAGCCGGGAGGGAGTCCGGGAAAACTCTGGAGCTGCCGAAGAGGCAAGAGACTTTTTCTTCCCTCTTGGTTTCCTGGTGCGCGAGGAGAGGGGATTACGAGCGCTGCTTAAAGGGGCTCCACAGAGGGGCGCGAGTCGCGACTGAAAGCGCGGAGCCCAGTGACGGGCGTGGGACGCTGGGGCTGCTGCTGCCGCCGCCAAGAAGCCTGTGTGCGAGCGCAGGTCACTGCCCAAACCGCCCTTCCGGGAGCCTGTGCAGCCCGCCACTGCCGGGGTCCCGGGATCCAGGGGCGGCTTCCCTGGGAGAACGCACGGCGCGCCTCGGGCTGGTGCAACGTCACGCCGACCTCTGCCGCTGCAGGCTCGCCCCGCACTCCGTGCCCCTCCCTCCCGCCCGGCCTGAGTGAGCCAGAGTCCCCGAAGAGGCTGCTCCTTTAACCCTGTCCTGTCTGAGCGAAGAACAGACGCCCTCCGGCGACCTACACGCAGAGGCGGGGCCAAATCCAAAGCTGAGACCCAGGAGCTGTGAGAACAAAGAAGAGAAAGGGAAACCTCTCCCAGCAGCCTCAGAAGCAGCGGATTAAAGCTCCACAATCAACTTGATGTACCCTGCATCTGTGGAATACATGAATAGACAACACATCATCCCAAATTGAGGAGCCCGGAGTCAGTGCTGTGCCTCTGAGGTGGGAGAGCCAACTTCAGGACACTGGTCCACAAGAGACCTCCCAGCTCCACATAATATCAAACGGCAAAAATCTTCCAGAGATCTCCATCTCAACACCAGCACCCAGCTTCACTCAACGACCAGCAAGCTACAGTGCTGGACACCCTATGCCAAACAACTAGCAAGACAGGAACACAACGCCACCCATTAGCAGAGAGGTGGCCTAAAATCATAAAAAGTCCGCAGACACCCCAAAACACACCACCAGACGTGGACCTGCCCACCAGAAAGACAAGATCCAGCCTCATCCACCAGAACACAGGCACTAGTCCCCTCCACCAGGAAGCCTACACAACCCACTAAACCAACCTTAGCCACTGGGGACAGACACCAAAAACAACGGGAACTACGAACCTGCAGCCTGCAAAAAGGAGACCCCAAACACAGTAACATAAGCAAAATGAGAAGACAGAAAAACACACAGCAGGTGAAGGAGCAAGATAAAAACCCACCAGACCTAACAAATGAAGAGGTAATAGGCAGTCTACCTGAAAAAGAATTCAGAATAATGATGGTAAAGATGATCCAAGATTCTATTTCCCAGATCCAAAATCTTGGAAATAGAATAGACAAAATGCAAGAAACAGTTAACAAGGACCTAGAAGAACTAAAGATGAATCAAGCATCGATTAAAAACACAATACATGAAATAAAAAGTACTGTAGATGGGATCAACAGCAGAATAACTGAGGCAGAAGAACGGATAAGTGAGGTGGAAGATAAAATAGTGGAAATAACTGCTGCAGAGCAAAATAAAGAAAAAAGAATGAAAAGAACAGAGGACAGTCTCAGAGACCTCTGGGACAACATTAAACGCACCAACATTCGAATTATAGGGGTTCCAGAAGAAGAAGAGAAAAAGAAAGGGACTGAGAAAATATTTGAAGAGATTATAGTTGAAAACTTCCCTAATATGGGAAAGGAAATAGTCAAGTCCAGGAGGCACAGAGAGTCCCATACAGAATAAATCCAAGGAGAAATACGCCAAGACACATATTAATCAAACTGTCAAAAATTAAACACAAAGAAATCATATTAAAAGCAGCAAGGCAAAAACAACAAATAACACACAAGGGAATCCCCATCAGGATAACAGCTGATCTCTCAGCAGAAACTCTACAAGCCAGAAGGTAGTGGCAGGACATAATTAAAGTGATGAAGGAGAGAAACCTGCAACCAAGATTACTCTACCCAGCAAGGATCTCATTCAGATTTGATGGAGAAATTAAAACGTTTACAGACAAGCAAAAGCTGAGAGAGTTCAGCACCACAAACCAGCTTTACAACAAATGCTAAAGGAACTTCTCTAGGCAAGAAACACAACAGAAGTAAAAGACCTACAATAACGAACCCAAAACAATTAAGAAAATGGGAATAGGAACATACATATCGATAATTACCTTAAATGTAAATGGACTAAATGCTCCCACCAAAAGATACAGATTGGCTGAATGGATACAAAAACAGGACCCATATATATGCTGTGTACAAGAGACCCACTTCAGACCTAGAGACACATACAGACTGAAAGTAAGGGGATGGAAAAAGATATTCCATGCAAATGGAAACCAAAAGAAAGCTGGAGTAGCAATTCTCATATCAGACAAAATAGACTTTAAAATAAAGACTACTAGAAGAGACAAAGAAGGACACTACATAATGATCAAGGGATCGATCCAAGAAGAAGATATAACAATTGTAAATATTTATATACCCAACATAGGAGCACCTCAATACATAAGGCAAATACTAACAGCCATAAAAGGGGAAATCGACAGTAACACACTCATAGTAGGAGACTTTAACACCCCACTTTCACCAATGGACAGATCATCCAAAATGAAAATAAATAAGGAAACACAAGCTTTAAATGATACATTAAACAAGATGGACTTAATTGATATTTATAGGACATTCCATCCAAAAACAACAGAATACACATTTTTCTCAAGTGCTCATGGAACATTCTCCAGGATAGATCATATCTTGGGCCACAAATCAAGCCTTGGTAAATTTAAGAAAATTGAAATTGTATCAAGTATCTTTTCCGACCACAATGCGATGAGACTAGATATCAATTACAGGAAAAGAGCTGTAAAAAATAAAAACACATGGAGGCTAAACAATACACTACTTAATAACGAAGTGATCACTGAAGAAATCAAAGAGGAAATTAAAAAATACCTAGAAACAAATGACAATGGAGACACGATGACCCAAAACCTATGGGATGCAGCAAAAGCAGTTCTAAGAGGGAAGTTTATAGCAATACAATCCCACCTTAAGAAACAGGAAACGTCTCGAATAAACAACCTAACCTTGCACCTAAAGCAATTAGAGAAAGAAGAACAAAAACATCCCAAAGTTAGCAGAAGGAAAGAAATCATAAAAATCAGATCAGAAATAAATGAAAAAGAAATAAAGGAAACGATAGCAAAGATCAATAAAACTAAAAGCTGGTTCTTTGAGAAGATAAACAAATTGATAAACCATTAGCCAGACTCATCAAGAAAAACAGGGAGAAGACTCAAATCAATAGAATTAGAAATGAAAAAGGAGAAGTAACAACTGACACTGCAGAAATACAAAAGATCATGAGAGATTACTATAAGCAATTCTATGCCAATAAAATGGACAACCTGGAAGAAATGGACAAATTCTTAGAAATGCACAACATGCCAAGACTGAATCAGGAAGAAATAGAAAATATGAACAGACCAATCACAAGCACTGAAATTGAAACTGTGATAAAAAATCTTCCATCAAACAAAAGCCCAGGACCAGATGGCTTCACAGGCCAATTCTATCAAGCATTTAGAGAAGAGCTAACACCTATCCTTCTCAAACTCTTCCAAAATATAGCAGAGGGAGAATCACTCCCAAACTCATTCTACGAGGCCACCATCACCTTGATACCAAAACCAGGCAAGGATGTCACAAAGAAAGAAAACTACAGGTCAATATCACTGATGAACATAGATGCAAAAATCCTCAACAAAATACTAGCAAACAGAATCCAACAGCACATTAAAAGGATCATACACCATGATCAAGTGGGGTTTATTCCAGGAATGCAAGGATTCTTCAATATACGCAAATCAATCGACAGGATACACCATATTAACAAATTGAAGGAGAAAAACCATATGATCATCTCAATAGATGCAGAGAAAGCTTTCGACAAAATTCAACACCCATTTATGATAAAAACCCTGCAGAAAGTAGGCATAGAGGGAACTTTCCTCAACATAATAAAGGCCATATATGACAAACCCACAGCCAGCATCGTCCTCAATGGTGAAAAACTGAAACCATTTCCACTAAGATCAGGAACAAGACAAGGTTGCCCACTCTCACCACTCTTATTCAACCTAGTTTTGGAAGTTTTAGCCACAGCAATCAGAGAAGAAAAGGAAATAAAAGGAATCCAAATTGGAAAAGAAGAAGTAAAGCTGTCATTGTTTGCAGATGACATGATACTATACATAGAGAATCCTAAAGATGCCACCAGAAAACTACTAGAGCTAATCAATGAATTTGGTAAAGTAGCAGGATACAAAATTAATGCACAGAAATCTCTGGCATTCCTATATACTAATGATGAAAATTCTGAAAGTGAAATCAAGGAAACACTCCCATTTACCATTGCAACAAAAAGAATAAAACATCTAGGAATAAACCTATCTAAGGAGACAAAAGACCTGTATGCAGAAAATTATAAGACACGGATGAAAGAAATTAAAGATGATACAAATAGATGGAGAGATGTACCATGTTCTTGGATTGGAAGAATCAACATTGTGAAAATGACTGTACTACCCAAAGCAATCTACAGATTCAATGCAATCCCTATCAAACTACCACTGGCATTTTTCACAGAACTAGAACAAAAAATTTCACAATTTGTATGGAAACACAAGAGACCCCGAATAGCCAAAGCAATCTTGAGAACGAAAAATGGAGCTGGGGGAATCAGGCTCCCTGACTTCAGACTATACTACAAAGCTACAGTAATCAAGACAGTATGGTACTGGCACAAAAACAGAAAGATAGACCAATGGAACAGGATAGAAAGCCCAGAGATAAACCCACGCACATATGGTCACCTTATCTTTGGTAAAGGAGGCAGGAATGTACAGTGGAGAAAGGACAGTCTCTTCAATAAGTGGTGCTGGGAAAACTGGACAGGGACATGTAAAAGTATGAGATTAGATCACTCCCTAACACCATACACAAAAATAAGCTCAAAATGGATTAAAGACCTAAATGTAAGGCCACACACTATCAAACTCTTAGAGGAAAACATAGGCAGAACACTCTATGACATAAATCACAGCAAGATCCTTTTGGACCCACCTCCTAGAGAAATGGAAATAAAGACAAAAATAAACACATGGGACCTAATGAAACTTCAAAGCTTTTGCACAGCAAAGGAAACCATAAACAAGACCAAAAGACAACCCTCAGAATGGGAGAAAATATTTGCAAATGAAGCAACTGACAAAGGATTAATCTCCAAAATTTATAAGCAGCTCATGCAGCTCAATAACAAAAAAACAAACAACCCAATCCAAAAATGGGCAGAAGACCTAAATAGACATTTCTCCACAGAAGATATACAGACTGCCAACAAACACATGAAAGGATGCTCAACATCTTTACTCATTAGAGAAATGCAAATCAAAACTACAATGAGATATCATCTCACACCAGTCAGAATGGCCATCATCAAAAAATCTAGAAACAATAAATGCTGGAGAGGGTGTGGAAAAAAGGGAACACTCTTGCACTGCTGGTGGGAATGTGAATTGGTACAGCCGCTATGGAGAACAGTATGGAGGTTCCTTAAAAAACTACAAATAGAACTACCATATGACCCAGCAATCCCACTACTGGGCATATACCCTGAGAAAACCATAATTCAAAAAGAGACATGTACCAAAATGTTCATAACAGCCCTATTTACAATAGCCCAGAGATGGAAACAACCTAAGTGTCCATCATCAGATGAATGGATAAAGAAGATGTGGCACATATATACAATGGAATATTACTCAGCCATAAAAAGAAATGAAATTGAGCTATTTGTAATGAGGTGGATGGACCTAGAGTCTGTCATACAGAGTGAAGTAAGTCAGAAAGAGAAAGACAAATACTGTATGCTAACACATATATATGGAATTTAAGAAAAAAAAATGTCATGGAGAACATAGGGGTAAGACAGGAATAAAGACACAGACCTACTAGAGAATGGACTTGAGGATATGGGGAGGGGGAAGGGTAAGCTGTGACAAAGTGAAAGAGCGGCATGGACATATATACACTACCAAACATAAGGTAGATAGCTAGTGGGAAGCAGCCGCATAGCACAGGGAGATCAGCTCGGTGCTTTGTGACCGCCTGGAGGGGTGGGATAGGGAGGGTGGGAGGGAGACGCAAAAGGGAGGGAATATGGAAACATATGTATATGTATAACTGATTAAATTTGTTATAAAGCAAAAAAATAAATAAATAATAAATAAAACCACACAGCCATAAAAAAAAAAAGAGTCATAACTTTCCAAAAAGGTGTACTCAGAGAAATGCCACTTCTTCAGTTTACTATTCTATTCCAACATCACCTTTCATTGTATTCTATCCACACCATTCCCGCTCATGCTACACAGCCACCCACTTTTGTTAGTTCCCAGTTTATTCTTCTTGTATTTCCTTCCCACAAACGAACAGATACATGTATGTTTTATTACACACATTTTCTAACATGAAATTTCTCACAGTACAGATATATAGAAATCTGTGCATATAAATTCATAGAAAGCTTTTGTGTTCTTTTGTAGCTGCTTACACCACTGTGTTAATATGCCAGAGTTTTTTTAACCACGTTTCTATGTATGGACATTTAGATTGTTTTCAATATTTTGCAATTACAAGCAATGCTGAAATGAACAAACCTACAAATCTTGTGTATATTTATTTTCATATTGTTGCAGCCCTTTCTCCAGGTTAGATTACTGGAAGTGGGATGGCAGGGTCAAAAGGTAAGAGCACATGGTTTTGTTAGATATGGACAAAGTTCTCCCCAGAAGGATGTGTTACATTGTATTCCTATCCTTTTTTTTTTGCATCTCATTCTCCAGGAAATGAATTTTTTTCCTTGGTGTCTCACATCTTCTAACTTCATCACAAAGTTTGCTTTGGAAGTTCTACTTCTTCACATTTAGGTCTTTGGAATGAACAAAGCTGAGCTTTTTCAGGTCAGGTATATAGTGTCAATAACAGGTAGTCTTCATCTGGAGAAATGTGTAAAATATATCTCTGTACTTTGAAACACATACACTGTCCTAACCAAGCCTTGGTCCTGGTTTCTCTTAAGTCTGTCCCTGGGCAGGATCTGGGTCAGATGGAGGGATTCAGACACCCCAGTGGCTTCCTCCTCTTACTGTACAGGATGCTCCCTGGAGCTGCCAAGGCCCATCTTGTCTTCCCACTCATTGGTCCTTAATCTTTGCTCTGTGTCTGCATTCATATGTTTTCCACCCAGGCCTGATACCTCAGTGTGACTCTTACTCTATTGATTTTTTACTCAATCATGTTTTCAGATTTTGATCTCTCCGCATTTTTAAAATTTATTCTTTATCACTTCCATATGTATTAGCTTGCATATTGCTTTAAATTCATTCAGGTAATGAAGCTACCATCATGAAACACTCTCTGATGAACCATGGCTTATTTTTTTCTCTGAATTCTAGTCTACGTGGTGTATTTATTTACGCAATTGTAGGCATAGCGTCTTTAACCAGGGCTAGGTGATTCGTTAATTTTGATACTTTTGTAGAGTTAAAAGCAGTGAAAGACTTCTGTTAGTAGTCTTTTTTGTGTGTTTTTAATTTCAATGTCTCAATCTTGATAACTTGAGGTGATCATGATCCAGTATTTGTCAGCTCTTTGAGATACAAATAAACACAAAACATAGCACCCTGGTTTTCAGTCTTATCCTATAATGAAGAATGATTTGCTTCCAGTGTAGAGTTGATTATTTCTGACCTGCTCACACTGAGGGCTTATTTCTAAAAGGATGCCAGTCCAGTCCCCTATTTAGTTTCCCAACTCTTAAGAGCGGTAAAAGAGCCATTTTTTCCCTATGATCAGGACCCATTTCCTCTTACAACAGGCTTACAAGATTTGTTGAACAAGGTGATAGTCTGTTCAACTTTATAGCATGAAGCATACCATGATAAAATGGGAATCAATCAATGGCTGACTCAGAAAATGTGGACTAGATGACTTGATGATGAAAGTCCATGTGAAGAGAGAGGTCCCAGTCTTCAGGCCATCTCACTAAGGCTACAGACATGTGGATGAGGCCATGCAGGGTCCTCCACCTCCTACTGATTGACTAGTGGAATGCAACCACATGAGTGATACCAGGTGGTAAGAACTGGTCCCACCAGCCATGTGAATGAGACCAGGTAAAGAACTACCAACCCAACTCACAACATTGTGAGAAATAAAATAATTGTTGCTTTAATCCAGTAGGTTTTGGGTGTTTATTATGCAGCAACAGACAGTAGAGTCCACCAGTTGGGAAAACTGTTTGACATTATATGTTAATACTAAAGTTTAACATAAGCACCAAAGGACTTGGCCATTTCACTCAAATATATTGCTATCAGAAATGTATGCACATGTACACCAAAGAGATACATATAATGATCATATCATCAATATTTATAATACTTCAACAATGAAAATAGCCAAATTATTAACCAACAGCAAATAGAGAAGTACATTGTAGTATATTTGCACAGTATAACTTATAATTCCTTATAATCCCTATAAAAGACTTACAGTATGAAAATTACAAAATTACAGTTATATCCAACAACATGAATGAATCTCCCAGTGGTAATGTTGAGTGAAAGGAACCAGACACAGTAGAATGCATATTGTTTGATTCCATTTATGTAAAGTTCACAAACAAGAAAATCTGATCTCTGATGTTAAAAGTCAGGTAGTAACTATCTACAAGCTAAAGCGAGGAGTTAATGTTTTAAAGGGGTATAAGAAAACTGCGTTTAGGAGTGTTCTTATTTTTGACCTGGGTAATAATTACTGGCATGTGTTCATTTTGTGATATTTCACCTATTGTACACTTTTGAACTGAGCATTTTTGTGTTCCTTTGTCATGTATTAACTTAAAATTTTAAAGATCTTTTGGGAGAAAACTTACACTAATAGAAAGGCCAGCTGAGGCCTCCAATTATCAATACTTTTTCTCAAAAACAGAGAACAATTAAAACATGCCCTGAACTGCTTCTTCTTCTATGTCACAGTCAGGTCAAGAATTTAGACTCTTTTTAGTCACTGGACAATATCAACCTGATCTAAAGTTAATTTCTTGCCGAAGCTTTCAAGAAAATAGTGTCAAATCCTCAAATGACAAGGCATTGTTTTGATAGAATTTAAGACTCTATGCAACTCTAATCTGAGAAAAATTGGGCAAGAATGCATGAATTCTGCCTGTCTCTCTCCTTGCCTTTCCTTTCTTTTGTCTGATTAACATTTTGTGAATGATAAGGTCTAAAGTTCATCCCCACCTTTCTTCAAGAATGTAAAGTTCTGGTGTCAATTTCAGGACAAAATTTGAAACCTGATTTATGGTTAAAAAAGGTGAGATTGGGCTTCCCTGGTGGCGCAGTGGTTGAGAATCTGCCTGCCGATGCAGGGGATACGGGTTCGTGCCCTGGTCTGGGAAGATCCCACATGCTGCGGAACAGCTGGGCCCGTGAGCCAAGGCCGCTGAGCCTGCGCATCTGGAGCCTGTGCTCTGCAATGGGAGAGGCCACAACAGTGAGAGGCCCGCGTACCGCAAAAAAAAAAAAAAAAAGGTGAGATTGGGGCTTCCCTGGTGGCGCAGTGGTTGAGAGTCCACCTGCCGATGCAGGGGACACGGGTTCGCGCCCCGGTCCGGGAAGATCCCACATGCCAGAGAGCGGCTAGGCCTGTGAGCCATGGCCGCTGAGCCTGCGCGTCCGGAGCCTGTGCTCCACAACGGGAGAGGCCACAACAGTGAGAGGCCTGCGTACTGCAAAAAAAAAAAACAAAAAAAAAACGGTGAGATTGAAAATGAAAATAGGGCAAGACTACTTGAAATAAGACTAATGCTAAGAAATTAGCTGCTTATTCTCCTGAACAATAAAATCTGCTTTTTATGTCAGGGAAACAAAAATTTATTCTAGGGACAATTAAAACTTTTTGTGAACTGTGTATGACATAAAGGTAAATAATGGTGAATTCTTTATGTTTGTAACCTGAATAAAGGGCAATTTACCCATCTCCTTTTTAGAGTGTTTCTTCAGACACAATTGGGCAATAGTCCTTCCCCACTTCTTTTAATATAACTTTCATGTGTACAGCATTATAATTTGACATTTGTATACACAACAAAGTGATCACCACCACAAGTCTAGTTGCCATCCATCATCCTACAGTTGACCCCCTCACCAGTTTTGTTTACCCCTGACCCCCTTTCCCTCTGGTAACCACAGATTGTCTGCGGTATGTATGAGTGTTTTGTTTTATTTTATTTGCTCATTTGCTTTTTTTAGATTCCACATATGAGTGAAATAGTATGGTATTTGTCTTTCTCTGTTTGAGCTACCAATATTTCACTTAGCATAATACCTTCAAGGTCCATCCTTGTTGCTGCATATGGCAGAATTTCATTCTTTTTTATGGCTGAGTAGCACTTATTTTATATATAAACTATTCATCTTCTTTATCCACTCATCCGTTGACAGGCACTTAGGCTGTTTCCATGTCTTGGCTATTGTAAATAATGCTGCAAAGATCATAGGGGTGCATATATCATTTTGAACTAGTGTTTTCATGTTCTTTGGGTAAATATCCAGAATTGGAATAGCTGGGTCACATGGTAGTTCTAGTTTCAGTTTTTGGAGGAAACTCCATACTGTTTCCCATAGTTGCTGGACCAATCTACTTTCTCTTAACTTTTGAATGTCAGTAAAACTTCCCAGGAACTAATTAAAACCATTGGCAGCTTAACAACCCAGAGAGGTCTCCAAGTGTTTGGGCTCCATCCTTTTTGAAGTGTGAACACCTAGAAAGTTAGAGCTCCAGGCTCCCTGACACCTTGGGAGCCTAACCTAGGCTCAATCCTGGCTGTAACCATTTCTTCTCAGGGAGATAAGAGAAGTTAGATTATTCTTTTAGGTGAGGGCAATTAACCAAACAACGGATACCTCAGTTCCCAAGTTAGCATAGATTGAACTCTATGAAGGTAGGTACAAAAAGTTCATCATATAACAGCAAACTGTGCTGTCCAGTCTACTTATGGGAAAACAGAATACAATTGATTCTAAGAAAACACGTTATATACTGGCTAAAAATTGTGCAATGTAAAAGGATCCATATATGCTTGCGTATATAAGTAACATTATTTTATTCTTTCTAGTCATTTCAATCTACCTATATGCATGTACTAGGTACTGCTTATTCAATAATATAACAAATTTCCTTCTATTTATATTGTTATGGAGAGGATTTCTTTTGTTAAGACTTTTAATTCACCAATAATATGCAAGAATGAATTTCCTGCCTACAGTGCACATACCTTTCTATATGACCAAAGTTATTGTCTATAGATAAATTCGGGCATGTCGGTTGTGAATAATTCCATTCATAATAGGTACAAAATTATTCTATTTATGAAAAAATTTATAAACTAATAAAAAAAACCTTGATCATTATATGTTTCAGTAGTAACAGCATTTGTAGCTCATGGTTGGGATTTTAGTTTATTATTTTTATTCTTTCTGTGACTAGTGAATTTTTAAAATGATTTTGAATTGTTTTATAGTCATAGAACACATACACAGTGGTAAATTACTTATCTTTTAAAAAACAAAAATCTTTTGTTTCAAGAAAAAATTTCTGCTAGGTGTTTGGTATTGAAATCCATCTTTCATTCATTTATTGGATGAGTATTTACTAAACAATGACACTGTACAAAGTTGGTCATATATAGTGTTCAATGTACACAGATGAATTATCTTAATCAGGTAAGTTACATAGGAAATGTGACCACAATGAGAGATTTTACTAGTCCTCTTGGTTTGGACAGAAATCAGGGAAACCAGAGGCAATTGATGAAGTTGGAGGGTACAATAAAGGTGTTTTATTCTAGTGACCAAGTAGGAGACAAAGATTCAAGACAATAGCAGCTTGGAACTGGAAATAATTACTTTTTTCCATGTGGTAATTAACATTAAAATAGTTCAGGAATATAGGTGTGCTGTGTAGTTTTACATGCTGACTCCAATTTATACCCATAGGGTGGTTTATAGAATGTGAATTTACCAAATCTAGAATAAAATGTCTTAAGATAAGGTGATTTTTGTACAGGATGTCTTTTTTTCTGAATTAACAAAAAGAGTTTGCTAGCCGGCATAACAGTCAATAATAATAATGAAGTCAGTGTGGCTTAAAATAGAGAATTGAACAGGTCCCAACCCCCTTGTATGAACAGGACATAAGGTAGGGCAGGGGCAGTGGCTCCTGCCAAGTGTGCATATTCCTGGGTACGCTCCTGTTGCCCTGCTTCTCCCCACTCCAGAGAGGACCCAGGTCCCGATAGAACTTCAAGCCCAGAGGACCTGCCACAGCTGCTCGCGGCATCCACCATGGACTGTGCCTTTGCTTCATACAGAAGGACTTCCCCAGGCTGAAGACTGTTTTTTTAAATGTTCTTGCCTGTGTTACACTCAATGTACACAATGAGCAGAATTTAACCTAAGCCTGAAGAGACCAAAGGAGACCACCTGGCACTGTCTTGTCAGTCTTGCTTCCTTAAGAAGCTACTTCCTGTATTCTTGAAGAGAAGTCTCTTCTATTTTTTTTGCATTTCTAATGAGTTCCTGTAACCCATCTGTAACACTGAAGAATCTCCTTAATAAGTACATTCTGTGAGGACTATACAATACCCAGCTAACAGTGAGAGAGCACTTCTGAGACAAGCTATACACAAATTTGAGGAGAAGGGGAAAGGAAAGTAGAAATGTCCAGAGTAGCTCACTTCTTCCTGCTCCAAAATACTGTGTGAAAGAATGGTTGTGATGCTGCCTTCCTACAAAATTGTTGAACAAGTACTTGTATAGATCTTTGATTCCTTCAGTAATTTAACAATTATTTATTAATTATCAAGTATGGAAGATGCCTTTAACCTGGAGCCTTGTCTTGAGATGTATATAACTTTATTCCAACAGATGCCCACTTATGACTGAACATCAAAGTAGTGAAGATTCCTTTCACTCTGCTATAATTGTCCTTTCCCTCACTCCTGATCCCTTCCTTTCTCTAAACCATGATCACTTCGTGGCACCAACTTGTGTGCATGTTTCTTATTTACATTGCTTGTCACATGTGTTGGGGAGATTTGATGGGGAAGCAGAACTCATCACTGCCCCCTCATCCCCTTTTCCAGACCATCCAGACATTTGGTATTCAGGGCATTCTTCCGGTGACACCAGAGGGCCTTTGGGAACTGGACCAGCTGCAGGACTTATTCCAGTGGCTTTGATCAGAGAAATGGCAACTGAGAGTAAACTCACAACCCTTAAGAAAGCAGAGCCATCCTGTAGATTCCACAGTCTGTCAGACTGTGGGTGTCATGTTCAGTAAGAAATTGATCCTCCTACCAAAAGCTTAGTTTTATTTCAACGGAAGCTCCTTGAACAGGTGACAGTTATGGTGACAATGAGAGCTTTGCCAATTACTGGCTCTTTCTTTACTATTTTAAACAATATCATTGTTCTGTGAGCCAAAGGTGGTGGCTTCATTGCTGGCTAAGTTTCCTGGGAGAAAAGCTCAAGGAACTCAGAGCACATGGAGTGTCCCTCTCTCACAGAGAAGAGCAGCAGGTTCAGACAGGCGTGCATATGCTTTCTTCCCGACTCCTTTCAGTACTAGTTCCTAAAGCTGTGTACTTCATCTTGAGAACCCTAGGCAGCAGTTAATAGAGCAAGGAAATGGCAATTTGGGGCCCTGATGGGTGGAAGCTCATGTATATATTCACGTGCATTGTTTGAACACCTGGGGCTTATGTGGTGGGCTTTGTGGTGGGAGCTAAATATACAGTGAGAATCATCAAGTAGATGAGATCATGATGTGGTAGGGGAGACAAAATGTAAATAGCTCACTTCAGTTTCACAACTATATAAAAAGTCCTGTGGTCGGAGGGAAACATGGTACAATGGCAGCACAGATGAGGGACACCACAACCAGTCTCAGGAAATCAGGAAATCAGAGACCGTAAGGAATAACAGGTGTTAGCAAATAAGGGGCACGGGGGAGGAAGCCAGGGTGTCTAGTGAAGTCTGTGTCCTGTGTGCAATATCCCTGAATCAAGAGAATTTGTCCAATTGTGGAATTATAAGCAGTTTATTCTAAGTACAAGCATCAAGCATTAGACAGCTGAGAAGAATTCCTAAAATGCTGAGTTGAACTTGAAGAGAAATTTTCCTTTGAAATCACCATCTTTATAAACTTGAGTATTTAGAGAACATTTTAGCCAACATCCCAGGGGATGTTTTATCTGTAAATAAATTAGGGACTAGAATTTCCAGGCCTTACCAAAAGCCCCAAATGACAAGAAAATTAGGATGCACATCTTATACTTTTTGTTTCTGGCTGTAATAAGTAGATTTTTCCTGTTGAGCTGGCATGTTATTTCTAGTAGTGTTTAATACTTTCATCCTGGGACTTCCCTGGTGGCACAGTGCTTAAGAATCCACCTGCCAATGCAGGGGACACTGGTTCGAGCCCTGGTCTGGGAAGATCCCACATGCCGAGGAGCAACCAAGCCCGTGTGCCACAACTACTGAGCCTGCACTCTAGAGCCTTGGAGCCACAACTACTGAGCCCATGTGCCTCAACTACTGAAGCCCGCGTGCCTAGAGCCCGTGCTCCGCAACAAGAGAAGCCACCACAATGAGAAGCACACACACTGCAACTAAGAGTAGTCCCCACTCACCACAACTAGAGAAAGCTCGCGCACGGCAATGAAGACCCAACGCAGCCATAAATAAATAAATAAATAAATAAATAATAAATAAATATCCTGCATGCTGCAACTAAGACCTGGTGCAGGCAAAATAAATAAATAATAAAATAAATGTAAATAAAAAACTTTCATCCTGTCATGAGCACTTTTGCATTCCATGTATTATTATTTCTGATTTTAATTTTAATAACTATTTATTTATGTTTCAATAAGCAAGAATTCATACAAAATATAAAAGGCACAGAAGAATGTGTCATGCAAAGTTAGTTATCCTCTCATGTCTTACCTCAAATATGCAGGTCCATTCCTGTTGTGTTCATGGATACCAATTTCTTTTGTATTTTCCAAAGATAGATGATAATATATGCATTTATTTATTTATTTATTTATTTATTTATTTATTTATTTATTTTTGATACACGGGCCTCTCACTGTTGTGGCCTCTCCCATTGCGGAGCACAGGCTCCAGACGTGCAGGCTCAGCGGCCATGGCTCACGGGCCTAGCCGCTCCGCGGCATGTGGGATCTTCCCGGACCGGGGCACGAACCCATGTACCCTGCATCGGCAGGCGGACTCTCAACCACTGCACCCCCAGGGAAGCCCCCTCATTATTTTTTTAAATTGGCAATACAACTATACACACTTTCTGCATCTTGAGATTTTCTCATGTTAGCACAAATAAGAGTTGCCCTTTCCATTTCAGTGACTGTAGAGTATTTCTTTGTAAGTGTGTCTCAGGATTTACTTCACAAGTATGTGACAGAGAGACTTGAAAGTTGTTTCCAATCTTCTGGAATTACAACAATCCTTCAACAAATATACTACTACATAAGCCATTTTCAACTTGGGTAAATAAATCTGTAAGATAAATTCCTAAATGTGGACTTTTGTATCAGCAGTATTTGCATTTAAATTTTTGGTATGTATTTGCATCAGTTTGCACTCTCCCTAGCAAATATCAGAGACTGCCAACTTCCCGGACCTCTTGCTAGCTAGTGCCCTGTCCAAACTGTACTTCCTGGCCCATCTGAAAGGTGACACAGGTACCTCCTAATTTTACGTTGTACATCACTTATAATCAGTAAAGTTAAACACATTTATTCTCTTGGTATATTTTCGCACATTTAAAAAATTGTGTTTGTTGCTCTTTCCTCACTGATTTATATGGGCTCCTTATAATTTAATGAATTGATCTCCATGACTGTATCATACATTGCGAGTGTTCTTCCTCTTACCATTTGTTTTTTTGCTCTTCTTAACACTTTTCTATAATTAATCATTATCCTCCAACTTGTTTTCCATTTCTTTAACTTAACTAATTCTCAAAATTGTTTGTTTTTTTGCACTTCAGGCCCTGGTAATCACTTTGGTAATTCTTTGGTAATCAGTTTTTATTTTTAAACTCCTCTTCAACAAAACTGTCATGACAACATATTTAAAAAATGAACTACAGTGTTACACTATTAAAACATAAGAAGCCTTCCAAGATATACTTAATAGGGATTCTCAACCCTTTTCATAGCATCACTGAGAAGTTTCACTCCCATACCAAGTGCTTTATAACCCCCAGGTAGTACTGCAACTAATGCCATGCTAGCCATATCAAGGACCTCTGAAACCTTTATGAACTTATTATTTTTAGTTTTCTCAATGTGTTCTTTTAGTTGATCTATCTCTTTATTTAAGTCTTCAGCTTCCTTTTTAAATCCTTCTGTAAGTAGTTCTTCTTGCATCTGTAAAAAGGAGAGAGTTCCTTTTGAAAATAGCCCAAATGAAGATTTTGTATCAAATACCTACCGCAGATAAGTATGTGTGCCTGTTTCTATAATACCTTAGATGCTTTTTGACATTTGTCTAATATTTGCAAATGTTTGGACCTGGGTAGTGAGAGCATCCAGGGTTTAGAGCTTCCCATGTTCCCTCAACACCATCTCCCTGGGCACAGAAAAGATGGGCCTAGGTCAGACCTGAAAACTACCCCAGGACTGTGTTCCAGTCCTAATAATGCACTTTGGGAGGGAATGTAGGTGAATTCTAAATATTTGTCAGTTTCATTGAGGTAGGATGACCACACATATGTCACAAAAATGGCACCGCTGACTCTCTTTAGGACACTGTCTATCAAACTCCAGGTTGAGACAAAGAATGCATTTACTCTAGGTATTTAAAATGAATCAGGCAGACCTGGAAATGAATGCAGCAAATTTTAGAGCTTTCAGAATCCAGTATTTCATACCGGGCACAATCTGATACTTTCAAGCGCAGATGGAACTATTCCAGGTCTCTGATGGTTGTACCAAAATTTCTAAGGACTCTAGGACTGAGGTGCTATTCACTTGGGGGCAAATGCGAGCCTATAATCACCACAAACAGCAGTCCAGGAGCCTGGGCCATGTTATTTGTATGCTCCAAACCCTAACACTACAGAAGGTGCTGAGTCTTACAGAGGTAAGTCTTCAGCACGATCCACATCTCTTTGACGTTACAGAGAATCATGTCTTTGGATTTCCCTCTGGGATCTGACTTAAGGTCAAATTTCTGTTCCTTTATTCCTGAGAGGCTAGCATTTTGTCCATCAGGCCCTGCCCAGGCCCATCCAGACTTACCTTCAGCTTGTGGTTCAGCATTGTTTCCTGCTCTCTTAGAAGGTTTTCTCTTTCCCTATCCAACTTCTCTTCCAGTTGGGTCATGTTTTCCTTGAAGCTTCTCTCTTGTGCTGCCATTTTTTGCTCCTCTTCATTCTGTTTCTCTCTTAGCAGCTGCTGTTCCCTCTCAGCTGCATGCTTCTTGGCACACTCAACTGTTTCACAAGAGTTTTAAAGAGGGAAGAATATAACAGTTATGCCAAGCTGTCACTTCCTTAGCTCAGAGATAAAATGACTTTAAAATGGTGGGAAGGAATCTGAATATTCCTACTACCACATCAGAAAACATGCTTCAACATGTGATGCAAAGGCACTGATTGGATGTACATGCAACCCAAACTCCCCTGGTTATTTCCAGATGTAGCAGAGAGGCTCCACAGAAGGAGAGGAAGCTCCCGTGTGAGTAAGTGTTTGTTTTCACACCTGACAAAGGGAAGCACAAGAGCCATCTTTCCCTTTGTGGGCTCAGCCTTCCCCTGTACCTGCCATGGCCTTGTCCCCATTAGTGAGGGCTTTGTCTGCGTGCAGGATGGCTTCCTCTACTCCTGCCTGGGACTGCAGGAAGCTCTGGAAGACCTCATTTGCCTGAGGACACAACAAGAAGCAAAGACTTGTCAGGCAGCAAAGATGTAGTGTCTTGCTGAGGAAATTATTGTTCAATAAACCTACAGATTGGACCCTTGAAGTTCTCCATCCTTTGTAGGATCCCAAAATGGTTACAGACGCCAGAATTATGTGCAATTCTACAAACACCCACCCTCCATTTTGTGCAACTCCTACATCTGCACGTTGTTTTTCTTCCGACTAATGCTCATCTACTCTTTCTTTATTACGATTTCATGTATGGATACTTCAACTTGTAGCTTTTATCTCCTCTTCCAGGAAGCTTTCCTAAGCTTTATTCTGAGTTTTGAATGACTGCCAAGACCTTACATTTGCCCTATCAGCACTACCACTTGATGACTGTGTGATCTTAGGCAACTTAGTAAATTTTCCACACCTCATATTTCTCAGTTTTAAGGTGGGGATGACAACAGTACCTAATTCATTTTTTGAGGACTAAATTGATTATCTGGGCAATATGGTAGAGCAGAAAGATCCTGAGCTCTCCTCCTCTCACAGGCACACTGAAGTCACAACTATTTGCAGAACAACCATTGGTGGAAAAGACGGAACCTATCAGAAAAGATCTCCTACAACTGAAGATATAAAGAAGGAACCACAGTGAGATGGGTAGGAGGGGTGGAGTCTCAATATAGTCAAATTCCATACCTCCGGGTGGGTTATTCACAACCAAGAGAATGATTACAACCTCAGAGGTTCTCCCAGAGAAATGAGAGGTCCGAGCTCCATGCTGGGCGCCGAAGCCAGGGATCCAGCACCAGGAAGACAATCCTCCAGAGCCTTTGGCTCTGAAAGCCAGTGGGGCTAACTTTCAGGTGTCCCAGAGGGCTTGGGGAAATAAAGTCTTAACCCTCAGAGGGTGCACTCTAAATCTCACATGCTCTGAGACCCAGAGAAGAAGCAGTAATTTGATAGGAGCCTGCGTCAGACCTACCTGCTGACCCTGGAGAGTCTCCTAGAGAGGCAGAAGGCAACTGCAGCTCACCCCAGAGACACAGACACTGGCAGCAGCCACTTTTGGGAGCTCCTTCTACCACATGGACATTGGTGCTGGCATTCGCCATTTTGGAATATTCCCCCTAGCTTACGAGCCCCAAGGCCCAGCCCTGCCCTGGTCCAGTGGTCTGCAGGCGCCAGTGCTGGGATGCTTCAGGCTAAGCAACTAACTGGGCATGGACAGAGCCACATCCACCAGCAGACCACCTGAGCCCACCGTCACCTCTGGACATGGCCTTGCCCACCAGAGGGCCAGGGACCTGGTACCACTCACCAGGGCACAGGCATTAGACCTGAAACTCCCAGGGCCCTTTAGCCAGAGATACTGGGACCCAGCTCTACACACCAGGGGGAAGATACCAGTCACAATAAAACCTCAGTTTCACAATCTGCAGCGCCAGCCCACCCACTAGCAGGCTATATCCTGCCTTGGGACCAGCTGGGCTCAGGCCTGGACAAACATGAGGCCAACAGAAGTTTCAAGACACCCCAGATCCAGCAGCCCAACTGGCTGTACCCAACTGTGATCCAACACATGCTCTGGGACTCCTGGGCCCTGCAACCGGACTCCAGGATCTGGCTCTGTCCTCCAGAAAGCTCGCACTAGCCCTAGGACCTGGCCTCACTCACCAGTGGGCAGGCAACAGTCCTGGGGTCTCCTGGACACTTACTTCGCTCACCAGAAATGCAGCACTAGACCCAGAGCCCCCCGGGGTTCAACAGTCAGCCTCCTTGTGACCAGCAGCCTCTGCACAAAGCAGGACCTGGCAACCAAATGAACCAACAAAGACCCTCTGACTCCGATCTTCTGTTCTTCCCCACTCCCATTAATCCTCACCTTAACTCCTTTCCTGTGAACCAGTTTATAGTCCTGTTCAAACTTGCTCCTTGCTTCTAAGTAGAGACTGTGTCCTCCAGGGACAAAGAAAGTTCCTTCTGAAATACTTGTCATCAAGGATTCTGAAAGCTTCTTAAGCTCAGCCTGACAATATTTGACAGAGGCCTCTTTATTTTGGATCATGAAAACATCCTTCTTTTTCTCCATGATGTCCTGCCAGGGAAATATGGGGAAATCCAACAGAAAGAAGCTGTTAGAGGGAAAGTCCAACTGTGATCCTCCTGGAAGAAGTAGTCTGACAGCATCAGGTACATGAGACACAGAATAATAGATGTGTAGTCAGGAGTCTAGTTTTAGTTCCAGTTCTGACAAACTCTTTGTGTAACTTGTATGAAGTCCCTTAAATCCCCTGGGCTCAGTCTCAACATCTGTGCAATGATGGGGTGGGCAGAGGCAAACTACTACTTTAACAGTAGTAGCACTAATAGTGATCCATCCATCAACAATGAGCAATGAAAGTACAATTATGAATGGAAGTAGGGTTTCCTGTTCAAACTTGGGTGCTATGGATAAAAATACGTACATAGCAAATCAACTTCCTACTACTGAATTAAGTATACACTGAACAGAGTTTTGAACTCTTTTTGAATTCTTGTTTCATTGAGGATTTCAGTGTGTGAAATTATAGGAATAGAAATTTTTTGCTTGTACTTATAAATTACAATTGAGCTGGTTTTACTCTGTATGTACTAAGAGATCTTTGTAAATTATAGGATGGTCAAGGGAGACTGAAAGTCAAACTTTCAGTGAAGGTGCCAATGGTAAGCAGAATTATGATCTCCAAGAGTTCTCTGTGCTGGTGTCCACACTCCGCATAGTTCCTAGACTTGCGAAGATGCTGAACAATTATTCTGTGTTTAGACTATATTACATGGAACAGGTTGACTTTAAGAAATGGAGATTATCTAGGTGGGCCTTACCTAATCACAAGCCCCTTAAAAGATGTTTTCTCCAGTTGGTGGCAGAAGAGGTAGTCGGAGAGATTAGAAACAAAAGAAGGAAACAGTGCACCACTGCTGGGTTGAAGATGGAGGGGGGTTCCCCAGAGCCACCATGTGCATACTAAGCCCACTTGAACCTTGTTTTCAGCTATGGTACACAGAGCAGAATACCCATAGACCCTGGGCTGGTATCTGACCTGAAGAACTATAAGCTAATAGATGTGTGTTGTTTCAAGCTGCTAAGCACAGTGTAATTTGTATTGCCACAACAGAAACTAAAAGCCCAACTTTTAGAAAAGAGATGGACTGTAGCCTGTAGAGCCCTATCATTCACTAGAATCTAAACTCCTTATATGATGAGAAGCACATGAACCATGGTGTCAAAAGGGGGAGTCTAGGTATCATTCCAGAAGAAAGGAATCAGGAAGGATATATTCCAGGGCACATTACCACCAGCTCCTTCTGGAACATCTGCTTGTCATCCTTGAAGGAGCGCCCCATGAAGACTGCAATGGCTTCCATCTCACAGGCTGCGTGCACCTCCAGAAGCTCCTGGAGCGTGTCCGTGGGGAGCCTCAGTCGCTGGGCCATCTTCTCACTGTAGTGGTGGGCTGCCTTCTGCACAGCCGCTGAGTTCTCACGCTCGGCCAGAGTTATCACTGCGTTCTCCAAACAAGGAACTCCTCCACTGTTGATGGCATCTATGTAGGTCACCACCAGTGTCCCCAACCCTGAATGAGACATGATATTTATGAAATGGAGAGAGAATTCTCACCTGTTTTAATAGCTTTAGAGATTAGCATTCTAAAAATCACTAAAATTTTACTGAATTTGAAGTTTTCTTCTATCTATTCTTCTCCTCATTTTCTTCATTCTTGTAGCCTCCTCCTTTTTGTTCTATGAATCCACTTCTTTATAATAACATCACTGTGTCTCCTATTCACTCTACCTTTTATGGTTCTCAAATTCATCCCATTACAATATTAGCCGAATGATTTCAAACGATATGCTCAAGGGTCTCCCAGAACACTTCCCATTTTTATAAAATAAACCTGTAAGTAAATTACATTACTTGTGGGCACTATTTGTAAATGAAAATGTCTTGATGAAAATGTCATCAAGAATTTCAGGACAGTGACACAAACATTAAACCAAACAGGGCCCATCTCAGCACATTACACTGTGACTGTCCAGGTTTCATGTCCGTGAAGCTAGCCCTGTACATAAGATTGTATTTACATTTGTTTCTTAGACTCCCAATGAGCTTACATGGATTCGTGGACTACTATTTATTTTCCGATTCATGTAAATTCACAAAATATCTTACATATCCTCATTCGAAACACTTATCCCGTCAGACACCTCATCACCATGAAGATTTCAATCTTTAACTTACATCATTAGTGTAATAATTTCATGAGATTTGGTAGCCTTACATAAGTTTCTTTTAATGAAGAAACATGCATTTACATGTGTTGCATGAACATACATCTTTCCAAGTTACACAGAGAAGAAATCACAATTGCTGACAAACCCAGAGTGCAATCACAACTTCATCACACACACTGAACCACAGAGAGACATGCTGTAGCAAAGGAGACTCACCTCCCCCTGTGATAGTGATTCTTTCTCTTAGGGTCTTGGGCTTTGCATGGGTAAAGATATATGAGCAGAAATTTTTTGATTGCTTCAGGAAATTCTTATCCAGTTGGTTATCTGACACTTTCTCAACATGGAGTAATAATTCTTTGTCACTTGTAGGCCGGTCAAAGACAAAGCACTTTCTTTTTGGAAAAAACTTCCTGATACATTCTCTGGGCATGTTGGAATTTTGGATTTGGGGATTCTTGCCTGCAGGAGTGGAAAGAAAGCAATCACTGAAGGAACAGCCTTCAGGTGAGAGGGCTGAGGACTTTCATTTCTGTGGATCTTTGCATCACTGTAACTACTGTGCCTGTGTATCTCCTATTACTGAATCATGCAAATCAACCTTATGCTAATCTCTTCAGGACATGGAAAATCCCCCGCCTCCCGCTTTATTTTTGTACAGAGCTAAGAGTGAAGGAAGTACTTCTGAGGAGGCAGGGGAGGAATCCATTCCAAGTGAAGAAACTACTGATTATTTTCCTTACCCTTCCATGGCATGCAGTGGATCAACTATTTATTAGATGTTTCTTGAATGATAGATTAATCCAAGAAATTGTCAGAAATATTTTTCTGACGTTATAGTCCCCATGTCAGAAATGGCATGTAATGTAATGTAATGTCAGTAATGTAATGGTAGACATAAAAATATTTATGATATTGCTGAGAAAATAACCCGTGGAAGACAAATGATACTCAGGACAGTAAAGAGGAGATTTATGTATCAGAGTAAAAATGTACACATACTATGAATGTGTTTGGAGATTACTTTAGCATACACCATCTCATGGTAAGGTTAGCCTAAATGAAACTAGGAGACCTCATCCATCCTCTGCGTCATTTTACATTGGATGTGACTATCATACAAAGGGATTCTGGCCATATATCAGTAGTTCAACAAATATTTATTGAAACAATGAATAAATGATTAAATTAAAAAATGAATATTGCTCCTAGGTACCACCCATTATCCTCTCTGCTAAAATAATCTGAGTAACTAATTTATTATATTAACATGACATATATGGTGTTAGGTTCTAGAATGAAGACTGTGATACTGTGAGGAAGAACATATTAAGGATCTGACAGTCTTACTGGAAGGACATGGCAGTGCTTTTTTTCTGAACTCTTTAGTGTATAAATAGCCTATCTATCAATATGAAGGATGTAGCTACGTATGCTGGTAAGATACACTGTGTTAAAGGTATTTCAAAAGTTAGTGCTTTTGTTTATCTTGTGATTCTGTAATTCCAATTTGACGGATTATATTTCTCAAATAGGAAAGGAGAAGCACTTAGACTTAATATGTAATATAAGTATGTGAGCCTTTTTTTCCCATGGTGTCCATTTTTCTAAAATCATTTGGTGTAATATTGGAGTATAAATTTCCTCTGTGAGCTTAAGCTCTGGTCACTGGGGTTTTCCCAGTAACAATAATGACTGAAGCCACACCCACCAGTCACTCACCAAGCACCATTAGCATGGCCTCAATCCAACCCCAAATCAAGATTGACATCAAGTGCTGAATGTCAGAGCTCTGTTGATCCCATCTCCTACTGAACCTTCCACCACCCTGGCCCTGCTCTGGTACCTGGAATCAACTTCAAGGCATTCTCCAGGTACTCATCTTCAGTGATGGGGTATCCATCTAACTCCAGTTCCAGCATGAAATCCCGTACAGCCCAAACAAAGTCTGGAAAGAAACTCACAAACTCGGCTGAGTCCTGTACTTCATCAGAGCTGGCAGAGGATGTTGTCCTGATTAGCTCCGTTAGTTCAGTCACATAGCTGGGATCTTAGCTAAGGAATGAGAAGTGCCCTCCAACACAATTTCCAGATCTCAACCCCAAACAAGTTTTATCAACATTCCTTTTTGCTCCAATTTCCCTTCTCATCAGCCATGAGAAAGGAGTCATGGGAAAGAAGAAACAGTGTCAGTTGCTATTCCCATAAACTCAATGAAACATGGTGGTTCAGTTCCTGGAAGGATACTGCAGCTGCTCCAGGGCCTGGTGGTTGATGGTGTTCATGCTGTTGTAGACAAAGATGCTGCTCAGAAGCACGGCCAGGGCAAAGATCCACGAGTCATTCTTGGAGTCACCCTAGAAAGTACATTGCAGCAGGGGACTGAGGACACTCCTCCTCATTTTCTCATTCAGTTGTTCATTTACTAAAATAGCTGTCCTGTAACTCAATAGTAAGGCAAATAACATAAATTTTCAAGACAGTGTTAAATGCAAATCTTTCTGGTGTTGACACTGACACCTCTCAGGGCCTCAGTTTCATTAGCTGTTAACAGAAGTGAGCGACGTGAAATGTGTCAACTGTTTAATACAGTGCCTGGAACACAGAAGTTATGCAGTAATAAGTGGGCCATGATTCCTTTGCACTTTTTTTCTTGATCATGGGCTATATTAGGGACTAGTGCTATTCAATTAAATTCATCATCTATTCATTGTGCATTTAGAAAACAGCAGATACTGCATCTGCTTGTGTGGATATAGAGTTTCATATGACAGTCCCTGCCCTAGAGAGATGGAGGGGCAGATATACCTGGGAACATATAAATACATTCAAGATGATAAACCGCCAGGCATGGAACCAAATATTATAATGTAAAAGACAAAGGGGCAATTCCAAAAAAACAGAAAAAGTACTCTGTGCATTCAGAGCAAGAAGTGAATATGTCTGACAGTGATACGATGGTATTAAGACGAAAATAGTTGGGCTTTAAAGAATTGACAGAATGTGGATTTGTGGAGCTATAGGGATCATGCAGGTAGAAGGACCCACAGAAGCCGATCACAATTGCCAGAAAGTGTGGTCATATAGAGGTATTACAAGGTTACTTTGTTTGACTGAAGTAGTGGTTACCCATGTGGTAATAGATGATGAGGATGAAAATGAGATTCAGGACAAGTCATGAGTGACTTTGGAATAGATTATATATACTACCAAAATACACTACTTGTAGTAAGGACAGCAAGTAGTTCTGCTCTATCAGTTTGCAATTTGGTGTGCTTTAGTTCCTTGACAAATGCAGTTAGATAAAAAGAAGAAGATTATACAAACTAAAATCTAGTAGGAATCAGTAGACCATCTTGGGCTGACATGGAGGTGATTATTGAATACTTTAAATCTGGATTTTTAAATTCACAATTTCTTAATTCATGCCCCAACCCTTGCCTGCAGTGATGAAAGCCAAAGATTCACTGCTACTACTTTAACTTAGATGCAGATTAATATAAATAAGGAGAAAAGACTGATTGCAAGTAACACTGTGAAGACAAAATACCTAATATTATCCCATTTACATTTTTATGGTGGGTCTAGCTCATGTTTTTATAGAATTCATTGAAGGATTCATCTTCAGAGCCCTGAAACTCAGAATAAAATGTTCCTGGTATAATGGAAGCTTTTCTGGAGATTTTAAAAATAGTTTATTCACTGAAAACGTATTTTCATGATTCCTACCTCTAACCCCATATACCTTAACCTGTAGAGCCAGTGGATTCCATGGATTATAGCTTCCACCAGGATGTCTTCCTGAACCTGAACAACTGGGGTAAGGTCTCACTTTTTTGTCCATGGCTCCCTGTACTGATAAGACTGCATATTTCTTATCTTCCCAACTCAGCTCTGGGCCCATACCTCACTCACTGTGATAGAAAAGCCCTGGAATTCAGATGTCCAATAAATATTTGTTAACTTGTATCTTTCACCCCAGTGTTAAAAATAGGGCAATCTATCCCCAATAATGAAAGTATTGATCTTATTAAAGAATAAATTCAAGGTAAGAGATTTTAGCCTCATTATTCTTAATTGGATTTGCAGTTTATACGAACATGTTATAAAAGTTGAATTGAGGTGGGAAATTGAGGCGAAAGTGGAGTACCAGAGCATAGAGGATTCCCCGCCTTACCTTTTCCACATCACCCAGGCCCTCGGTGTCCAGAAGGACCAGGGTGTGGCTCTCCTTGGAGGGGTGGGGCACACACCACATCCAGATGCCCTTAGTTTCAGACCTCACTGTGGAGCCCAGATGGAAACCTGCAAAGAAAGAGGAGAAAGCACCACACAGTAAGAGCAGATAGTCCAGGCTGCCCAGCGGTTACTTTGGGTAAACTTGTCGGAAGGTGAGTGCCTGTCTCAGAGGAAGGTGCTTCCATTTCAACAAGGACAGAAAATCCAACCTCTGTACACATTCAGAACCTTCTCAAGAAGCACTTTGTGTCCCCTATTCACCTCCTAATATTAATGGCTCAAACTGTGTCACATTCCAGAAATAATGTTAGCTCTATTAACCTTTCTATATTTATCTGCCACTGAAGAGCTCCCTTCTCCCCCACTTTCTGATGGACTTTTGTCAGTGAGAGGTACCAGCAGGAGATCAGAAGTCAGCCTCCTGTTCCCCTGGCTTCCACCTTGGTGAGCCACAGTGTCCCAGTGTCTCTGTTCCTGTACTTTGGTCACATCTCCTTTCATTTAACTCCAACCAGTAACTCTGGTCTCTGCCACATTCTGGAATCTACACATTGCCTCTTCACACTACAGGAGTTATAAAGGCTACCTGGCCATTGTTCCTGCCACTCTCTGGCTACTCTGTACCTTCATTGGTTCCCTTTGCCCTGCTGGTGCCCTTGTAATTGTCCCTCCATTAAACATCTTCAGTTATCCTTTAAATGGATTATCTGTGTCCTTTCAGGACGTGGACTGATAGATCAGCATTTTTAGTTTCTTTTCCTCCACTTCCTCCTTGTATTTTCCTCATTTCTGTTCTTCTGTTCAAAAAATGATGAATTCTTTGTTCACTGACTCACGTGTTGATATAATAGAAGGGAAAGCAGAAAAGACCTGTGAGAATTGCTTGCTTTTCTTTCCAAAGGCTTAAGCCCACAGGGGAAGAGGATATGAGGTATATGCCTTGGAAGCTGCAGATAATGTATCTCGTCCAACAGTCCAAGATTTTGACCATATGCCATATGCCAATGCTCCCTTCAACTGAGAATGGAAATGGATATGATGAAATACCTAGGGGAGCATAGTTCAGCATGGCTCAGGCCCCTCAATTGCTACATCCTGTGCGTTCTGCTCAGAGAGGGTATAAGACCTGAGATGATCTGCACTCTTCTACATTGTGATGGTATTTGACTGCTTGCTGATTAATACAGAAAAATCTGAACTTCCTCAGCTAGAAAAGACAAGGTGTAACTGGAGTTCATCGGTGCAAGTTATGTGAGGTAAAGAACAGGCAAAGAAGTCATCACAAGGAGAAAGAGTAGTGACTTGGTTCTGCTAGCCGACTTTGGGTGCTAATTTTGTTTGTTTGTTTTTGTTCTGCCTGTAATATGACTGGGGTGGTGAGTCACAATTCAGGTGTTTTAAAACAAAACTAGGTTAGGTATTTCCTCAGTAAGGGAAATCACCTCCTTGTTACCTGATATAATCTCAAGTAGAAAAACAAGAATGTTGTTGAAACTCCTTGTATGTATCTTTTTCTTAGAGTTCTCCAATCTTTAATCCCTCCAAAAATGACCTATTTATTAATTTAGGCTGTCAAGGAAAAGTCTTCCCTGATTGGTGATCAAGTTCCTCTCAAAGAAAGACAAACATAAAATGTTTTGTTTGAAGCCAATAAGATATTGCAAAGCAAAAAAGAGAGAGGGAGAAAGAAAGAAAAAAGAGAGATGGGGGAGAGAGATATACAGAGACAGAGATAGTTTGAGGGAGAGAGACAATGAGATATTCCCAAGGATCCTTAGAGTTTGGTGGACTGAGGTTCTACCCCCTAATTGTGCTGAGCCGCTGGGCCACAGAGGAAGGCATTAAGAAAGAAACGGTGCAACGAGAGGCCGTGATAGTGAGAGGCCCGCGCACCGCGATGAAGAGTGGTCCCCGCTTGCCACAACTAGAGAAAGCCCTCGCACAGAAACGAAGACCCAACACAGCAAAAATAAATAAATTAATTAATAAACTCCTACCCCCAACATCTTCTTAAAAAGAAAAAAAAAAAGAAAGAAAGAAATGGTGTGTGGTCTTCTTAGAACTGCCCAACAGGACCTAGGCGGATTGTCCTAAAAATCAACAAGAAACAAGTCAGGCAACTTGGTAGGAAAAAAAACCTTTTGAAATAGGAAATGCAAATAGTAAATATGTGATAAGGTGCTTAAGCTTATCTGTAGTGAGGCAAATAACATGCAACTACACAGACACCACATCAACAAGTTAAAAAGTGTTTTTACAAAAATTTTGTAAGGATGTGGATAATTCTAAATTACTGCTAATAAGCATACAAACTGACATAAAGCATAAAAGGCTTTAAAAGTTTTGATAAAGCTTAAAAGGTTTAAAAAGCTTAAAAGGTTTGATATTATCTAGAAAGGCTGAAGACATAAATACTTCTTGATTCAGCAATTCCACTTCTGGGTATAACATAAGGAAGTTAGTGTACACGTGTACCAGGATATAGATGGAAGAATAATCATGAGAACACCATTTGTTGTTCATCAGCAACAAATGGATGAATAAATTGTGGTATCCTCTGTCAGTTGCAAAGTACAAAAGAGTGAAAATAATTGCAGACACATGTGACAAGCTAGATGAACCTCATAAACTGCTTATTGAGAATATGAAGCAAGATCCCAATGAATATCAGAAAGAAATTCCCTCTATAAAGTTTAAGCTATTTTTAAGAAATGTTTACATAGATTGTAAAACCATGTTTAAATAGGAAGAGTGAAAGAATGCAGCATGAAAATCAAAACATTGGTGAGCTCTAGTGAGGGTGTGAGAGGGTGTGATTTGGGCTTTTGGGTGTTGGCGATGTTTTATTTTTTGATCTGGGCGGTGATTGAACAGATGATCACTTCATATTTATCAACTTTATTACATGTATCTATATTTTTATGCACTCTTCCATATGTTTTAGAGTTCACGTATTACAAAAGACTAGTTAGAGAAAGAGAAGGGGTATAGTTTATCAAAGTTTTGCTGTGAAATTAAGCCAAAAAGAATGCATGGTAGCCCCATTGAGATATGGGATATAGGGATTTTACTGTCTGTTCTTCCTTCCATCCCTTTTTAAAAATAAGACACATTGAACAATATTTGTGTGCTGCTTGGAATGACTCTGGTTTAAAGCCAAAGTGAGGAAGGAGAAAGGAAGGGAATAACTGTTGAAGATGAGCCCCTGAGCAGATGGCAATGGATCAGGACAAATGAGGTGGATGTTTCCATGGGGTTGGGAACACTTGATTACTGGAGAAAAGAGTGAACATTGTGGGGAGACGGGTTTGAAGTTATAAATTTGGTGGTGAGAATTAGAAGTTTTCTTCAGTGGGAGGGGTTAGCCTCTTTCTTAACATGACACTAGAGGAGGATGATACACAGCCTGTTATCACTGCTTCCGAGCAAATGGTCCTGAACAACACTAAACGACACTCACCGTGGTTCTGCCCTGCCAGGCGGTTCATCAGGAAGGATTTTCCCGTCCGATACAGCCCTGCAATGGCTACCACCACCACAGGCTGAGAAATCTGGTCAAGAATCTTCAGTGCTTTTGGATTTACTGTCAGCTGATGGTTCTGGTTTTCCACCAGAAAGATGGGGTCCATTATGGTGGATCCAGACGCCATGGGAAGCTGTAACCCAGAGGAACGACTCAGTAAAACACAAGATCCACAAGTTATCTCTCACGATGCACATCAGGCTTCTGCATTTGGAACTTATATATCAATTTTCTATGTTTTGTATGCTTCTAAAAGGTAAGTATTTAGCCTAGTGTGCCAAGGTCTGTATAGATACTTTATGTGCATCATCTTATTGACCCTTACATGAACCCTAAAGCAACCTTATCCATGTGATGCATACAGTGAATAGAATGAGAGAACAAAGCATTGATGATGGAGCCATGAGAACACTAACATTTTGGGGGTATGTGGAGGCAGAATGGGACATGAAGGAGATGAGGAGTGACCAGAGACGATTTCTGGAGTTCCAGAATGATTTGGTCACTCACTAATTGCACAAATATTTATTGAGAACCTACCATGTGCTGGAGGTTGTTCTAGGGGCTTAGTATCAAACAGTGAACAAAATGGGTACAAATCCCTGCTTCATGGAGATCTAATCTAGTGGAGAAGACAGATAATACAGAAAGTGGAAAAGCAAAATACATGTATGTATATTAGAGGATGGTAAATGATCAGAAGGAAATGAGAGGGAATGGTGTTTAGAGTGTTGGGGGTTGAATTCACATAGAGTTGAATCAGGGAAAAACTTGCCAACAAAGGAAAAATGAATGTGACTGGTGACCTTGATGAGGACAGATGCACTGAATTGGTGGGAACAGGCTGGAAGAGGAGTTACTGTGAGGGCAAGGAGACACAAAGAATGCAGCTCTCCCTCAAACACAACAGGACAGACCTTAAAGGTACCTAACAAAGTTGTGCATGCAAGAATGAATTTATTAACTGAAATTACAGGACATTTCTTATTATTTAAGCTGACAGGGAAGAGAGGCAAGCAACCAGGGTGCTTTAAGGTCTGCCTACATATGTCACAGTCTCACATCTGGGCCAGGCTCTACTTTAAATGATTTCATCACAATGATTGGGTGTTTCATGATCTCAAGAGACAGACAGCAGTCAGAGAGTTTTAACTGTCCCTTTATTTTCTCAGACAATACTAAGCAACATCCACATGTTCCCATACTTGACTAGCTGTGTGACGACTGGAAAGATTAATTTCTCTGTGCCTCAGATTTCTCTTCTGTAAAATGGTAACCCTAAAAGTAAAACTCAGTATGTCATTAGGGTCATTAGGAGGGTTAAATATCTCATAATGCTTACAATGCTCTTAAAATTATGCTGGTACATAGTAAATTCTATATAAGTATTGTTTTAAAATTAAGTGTCTCTGAAGAGAGGGTAATTTCTGAATGAAAGTGGAGGATTAGCTTTGGCCTGAAACAGTGACACTTCCCTCCCTGGTTGCAAGCAAGTGGGAGGACACAGCCCATGAGGAAGATGAGCAGGTAGGGGAGGACCAGTGATAACAGCTGAGAAGGAGGACACTGATGGAGGTAGAGACAGGATGGAGGAACTCAGAGCTGCCCTGGGATGTCCAAGTACAGGTTCTGGAGTCCGACTGCCAGGGTTCAAACCGGAGGGTTTAAGTCACTTATGGTCTGTTGAGACCTTGAAAAAGGAAGTTACCTCCACAGTCTGCATTTTCTTATCAGTTTATAGGTAAAGAAACAATTCTTGCCTGATTCATTACTGTATAGCTGGTGACAGATAGGCTATCAATTATGAAAAAAGAATTTTCCTGGAGTCATGTACTATTTCAATAATCAGCAATTAGACATTGCGTTATAATGTGTCAATGAATTCTGTAAGCTGCAAATTGCCAAGAAATATAAGGTACTGTATCTAAAATCTTTTTATTAGAAAAAAACATGAATTTATTTAACAGCCTTCCTCTGTACAATTTCTTTTCTTTTTCTATAGTGGATTGGGAGCAGAGATGGGGGAGTAAAACATGACCTTTTACTGCTGTGTTATGTGAAAATTAATAAAGGGAAACCTGGGGAATTCCCTGGCGGTCCAGTGGTTGAGCTCTCACTGAGGAGGGCGCGGGTTCCATCCCTGGTCAGGGAACTAAGATCCCACAAGCTCGTGCCGTGCCCCACCCATCCCCATCACAGGGAAACCTCACTCACATGGAGTCAGCAGGCCAGAAGGGGGAGCTCTCATGCAGAACTACTGCCTGGAGGTCAGTTACAGGAAGAATTGTCAATTACAGACCCCAGGGGAAAAATCTTCCACAGGAAGGAGTCATCAGTGACAGTCCCCTTTAGGAAAAGGTGTACATTGCATCTCCTACAAGAATTGACTACCTGGCAACTCAGTCAATGAGAATCTGTCATCACCCTGAACTCTGACTTTTCTTTACAAACCAACCTTCCCAGCCCCTTCCTTTTCTCTATAAAATATAAAATAATGTTCTTCTTTGTTGGACTTGACTATGGCTTTTTCTATAGCTTGCTTGTCCCAAGTTGCAATTCCTCTGCTGTTCCCGAATAAACTCACTTTTGCTGGTAAAATAGCTGTTTTATTTTTAAGCTGAATAGCTATAAGCAAGAGAAATTATAGAGCTTATTTCTGAGATTGAATACTGATAAAGCTTTGTGTAAGTCAATGAGTCTACAAAGATTCTTTTTAAATTCAAAGTATACTGAGGTACCAAAACCAGAAGCTTTTAACTTCAAAACTAAACAAGTGGAAAAGAATAGTGCTACTAGATGGCAGAGGCAATCAACAGTTTCCAAAGGTTACTGTTCAGGAGAATTATCTAAAGTGATAGTTAACATACCCCAATCCCTGTATTTTCAGCAAGTACCAGAAATTATTCTGATGCAATTAATGTTTGGGCCACACATGAAAAACAACGTATGATAAACAAACATGATTAGACCTTAACAGTTATCAATAGTTTTTTTTTTTTTTTTTTTACTGAGAGTGAGATTGAATTATTCCGTATAATACAGTTCTGTAGTATTTGGAAAATCAAATGTTAAGACAAAAATAATGCAGGGTCAGTTTAGGATTTAAATTGTCTCTACGTCAAGGACCATCTTTTCCCTGTTTCTCCAGTGCCCAGCGAGGCGCAGTCAGGATGTATCCGAGGAGGGGAGGAGGGGCTAGAGGAAGAGACCGCACCCAGCGCCCCTGCAAGGGGCCGGAGGTTTGGGTCTTCAATTCTGTAAAGGACTTCAGCCCCCTTTCCTGAGAAGATATAGCATGCACTCCTCCCTCTCCCATGCAGGGCTTTTTGCTGCAGCCCTGCGTAGATGCTAGAGGAGGAGCTGCGCATCGCGGCGACACGCCTGGCAGCCGCCCCGGATCCAAAAGGAGACGCTGAGCTGCCCAAGCAACGCGCCCGCCGGGGCGCACACCCTCCGCGCGGCGCTGGCGTCCGCGGCCTCCCCTCCTGCAGTGTGGAACCTGCGCTGGAGGATTGATTGTTGTTTTTTAATGGAAACGTGCTTGGAAGGTAAAGTTTAGCAGCAAACTTACGTGGCGCTGTTGCGGCTGGGGTCAAGTTAGCTGCTCCGGCTCGCCCCTAGGGTTCCTCCTGCGTCTGGCTCCTCCGGAAACCGACTCTTTTGTAGAAGCTGAAAAGCCAGCCGATTATCAAAAGCCATCCCGTTATGGGTCGGGTTTATAAGAAACAAAATCGAAATCGAAAGGACATAAGGACACGGCTGTTTTTCTTTTTCTTCCTTTAATGGAAGCAGGAAGCCGAATGAAGTCGGGGAAAGACAGGGAGACGGGTTCCTCCACACCTGTCTGGGTAAACCCAACTTTGTCCCTTCTCCACAGGTGGCTTAGGTGTCCTTGACCCCATGGTGAACGTGGCCCAAATAATGGTAGGATGAGAGAGTTCAACAGCCTGTCTCTCAGGGGCGTCTTTGTGAGAGAAGAGGTTTCTTTATTAATTTTTCTTCACTTGAAAAATACTTCATTTGTTCATTTCCTTTCTCTTTCCTTTTTAAAAAAGTGGTTTTGTTTTTTAACCGCGGTGATTTTTTTTTCCTTAGCAAGAAAAATACGTGTGTGTATAAAATCCATGATTTTATAGCCCAGACATATTCACTATCATTTTGTTACAGTTTTTCTTTTCTTTTCTTTTACTAGGGTGCATCCAGATTTGGGGGTTGGGGGTTGGCGGGAGGACTGTTTATAATTTGAGGGTGGATGCAAATTTGGGGGTTGAGAGTTGATTCAGATTCCTTCCATCCTATTCTGTATCCTTTAAGGCATTGTACTTACCTACAACTTAAAAACTTGACTGCTGCTGTTAGGCAACCAGGTTCTTTTGCTCGAGGAGCTGCAAGCCACAACACTGAGACGCTGAGGTTTGCAACAGAGAAACATTTTATTTGTGAGGCAACCTAGTGAAGAAGCAGGAGAACAAGTCTCAGGTCTGCCTCCCAGAAGGAGAGGTGTTTGGAATACTTAGGGGACAAAGAAGCAAGGTGGTCTTAGACCGTGGGGAAAGGTGATCGGAGGTAGGGAAAAGGTGAGGTAATTGGAGTTCTGTGCAGGCTTATCTGAGTTGCATGCTTCTTCATGGGATGCCTGTGCAAATTCAGGGAGATTTGGTTTGAAACAGGTTGAAGAATTTGGGGCTGTGATGACAAAATTCACCTATGGGACAAGCAAGTATATTCTGTGCAGACTCTGATCAGCCATATTGGTTTCACCTTGTTTCAGCCAGTTTTGTTGTCTTACAAGAGGAGGGATTTTCGATCTGTTCCCTTTGCTGTTCTGTAAGATGAGCTCAAGAATTTGTTAGTCACCAGTTTCTGTTACAGGTTTTTAACCCTATGGAGCAGGGTTTCACTACCACATCTGTATTTCAGACCGTAGTGAGGGGAAGGAAGGACAGGGAGAGTGTAGTCTCAAAGTTCTATGGCCAAGACTCCCGAAGAGCAAGTGCTTTGACACATATTCTATATGCAGACTTATCTAGCTTCAAAAGCAGCTAGAAAAGTATAATAATCCTTAGCCAGATTGCCCTGAGCTTATTCTGTAAAGTTTCCTGATGGGAGTCACTCCTGATGGGAGTGACTGGTAGTGGTTAGAGCTGGGTGTTGCTCTGGTGGGCAGAGCTCACTCAAACTTTAATCCACTTGTCTGGTGATGGGTGGGGCTGGCTTCCCTCCCTGGTGGTTGTTTGGCCTGAGGCGACCCAACACTGGAGCCTACCCGGCTCTTTGGTGGGGCTAATGGCGGACTCTGGGAGGGCTCACGCCAAGGAGTACTTCCCAGAACGTCTGCTGCCAGTGTCCTTGTCCTCACCGTGAGCCACAGTGACCCCCCACCGCCACTGCAGGAGACCCTCCAACACCAATGGGTAGGTCTGGTTCAGTCTCCTATGGGGTTACCGCTCCTTCCCCTGGGTCCCGATACGCACACTACTTTATGTGTGCCCTCCAAGAGTGGAGCCTCTGTTTCCCCCAGTCCTGTCAAAGTCCTGCAATCAAATCCCACTAGCCTTCAAAGTCTGATTCTCTAGGAAATCCTCCTCCCGTTGCCAGGCCTCCAGGTTCAGAAGCCTGACGTGGGCCTCAGAACCTTCACTCCGGTGGGTGGACTTCTGTGGTATAAGTGTTCTCCAGTCTGTGAGTCACCCACCCAGCAGTTATGGGATTTGATTTTATTGTGATTGCACCCCTCCTACCATCTCATTGTGGCTTCTCCTTTGTCTTTGGATGTGGGGTATCTTTTTTGGTGAGTTCCAGTGTCTTCCTGTTGATGATTGTTCAGCAGTTGTGATTCCAGTGCTCAAGCAGCGGGAGTGAGAGCACGTCCTTCAACTCTGCCATCTTGAACCAATCTATTCACATGATTTTAATCATGACCTCTTTAACCAGGGCTTGATAATTTGATACTTTTGATAATTTTATAAAATTAAAAGAAATGAAAGTCTTCTTTTAGTAATGTCCTATCATTATCTTTTTAACTTCAACATCTCAATCCCTGTAACTTGAAGTGTTCATGATAAAACATTTGTTAACTTTTTGAGATACCAGCAAATGCAGACTACAGCCATGCCAGTTTTTATTCTTATCCTGTAAGAAAGCACTTCCACTTCCATTATGGCTGATTACTTCTGACTTGCTCTGGCTGAGGGCTTAGATCTAATAAGATGCAGTCTTGCCTGCTATCTTGCTTCCCATCGCTTCAGGGAATGATGGCCAACAAAAAGCGTTTTTTCCTATGATCAGGACCTGTTTCCTTTTACAACAATGGCTCACTGGGACTGCTGCAAGAAGATAGTCTGTCCGATTTTATAACATGAGGCATAGCACTTTTATAAAAGGGGAATCAATCAGTGATTGTCTCAGAAAAAGTGGCTGCACAAAGATTTCATAAGCTCCCAAATTACAATAACATGTTGCCTTTTTTGTAGACCTCAACTTCTATTTACCTAGCACTAGAAAAGTTGGCAATAATGAAAGAAATGAAGTCTGAGCTTTATTAAGTGTGTTTTATCAGAGATAAGGTAATGGGCTTCCCTGGTGGTGCAGTGGTTGAGAGTCCTCCTGCCGATGCAGGGGACACGGGTTCGTGCCCTGGTCTGGGAAGATCCCACATGCCGCGGAGCGGCTGGGCCCGTGAGCCATGGCCGCTGAGCCTGCGCGTCCGGAGCCTGTGCTCCGCAACGGGAGAGGCCACAACAGTGAGAGGCCCGAGTACCGCAAAAAAAAAAGAAAAAAAAAAAAAAGGTAAGGTACTTTAAGAAAGTGTCAAGAAAGAAATAATGTTGAAACATTCCTGGTTCTCAGTTTAGACTCTACCTCTGCTGGAACCTAATTCGACACAGAGCTGCAGCCGTGGGCACTTAAAGGACAGCCTGCTGCCCAAAATCAGACTTTCATATGAACTCATTTGCCAGATCAGGCTCAGCTGCAGCCTGTCTTGGGATGGTCGTTTTAGAGAACATTTACTGCCTCTTATAAATCTCTTCCCACCCAGCCTCAGTTTTAGCTGGTGGAGAGATCCTTTAGAGGTGAGAAGAAAGCTGCTTCAATTGGAAAGTTTGAAGTGTTATCCTCTTCGTTTTTTATCAGAGTTTAGCTTCACTGGTTTCACTTTTCTCTCTCACTAGCAATTTGGATTTGACTTTATTCCTCCAATGTCCTGAGACTTTCCAGATTTTCTTCTGAGACCCAATGATAAAAATCAAAGCTAGCAGGCGACATCTGCAAAGAAATAGACTGAAATGAAACTGAGAGTCCAAGGCAATCACTCAGCAGAGGAATCACTGAGAGCTATGCTAGTGAGAGAGTTTGACGTGATTTCTCAACTGGAAATTTTATTTTTTTTTAATTATAATAGCTATTTTAATATTTGACAATTTGTTGGTATTTATTTGTGTTTGACATTTGACTGACATTTTTCAAATTTGGAAATACTTAAGAAATAATAATTACAGTTTTGATTTGTTATTTAATTATCAGTAAAGTTATGTGAATATGACAGTTATATTCATATCATTAATCTATTTTTCCACTTGTTTGTCTCCTTTATTGGTTTATTTGTTTCTTTATAGACCTTTACACAGATGTAGAGAACAAATGTATGGATACCAAGGGGGAAAGGGAGGGTGGGTGGGAGGAATTGGGAGATTGGGATTGACACATATACTCTATTGATACTATGTATAAAATAGACAACTAATGAGAACATACTGTATAGCACAGGGAACTCTACTTAATGCACTGTGGTGACCTAAATGGGAAGGAAATCCAAAAAAGAGGGGATATATGTATATGCATTGCTGTTTCATTTTGCTGTACAGTAGAAACTAACATTGTAAAGCACTTGTACTCCAATAAAAATTAATTTAAAAAATAAAATGTTGTTAGGGCAAAAGAAAACATAAAGTTAAAAAGGAAATAACAGAGAAAAAATATTTGCAATCTAGATAACAAAGTAAATTTCAACTGGAAGCTTTAACTTCTATTATTAGAAGACATCTTAGAGACTGCTTATAATAAAAATGAAAGAAAGGTCCATTGGATCAATTAAAATAATGTTATTTACTTCATGTTTGGGGCCAGTTTGAAAAGCATTAGGATGAGAAAACCTAATATAATAATTTTCTATGTCAAGTTAGACTCAGTCACAATGGAGCTGGTTGCTCATGCTTAGTGAGTGAGGACTGTAAGTTCTTTGAGGGAATGACTATGTCATACATTTTGGAATTCTCTTTACCTAACCCAGGTACTGGCACTTAGTACTTAATAAATAATAAAAAATAATGAGTATAGATTCCATTTTTTTGCACACTTGATTCATACCCAGTGACAACTTCTTTACAGAGATTAGCCCCTCTGAGTCTTATTACAAATACTTTTACCACAATATTAGAGAGGTTTAATAATTTGTTAAAATCACGAGGCACTAGGTATGATTTGGACCCCAAAAGTTTTCTCCAGAACCCAGGCTATCAATCACCTCACTTAATACCTCTGTGTTTGCTGAGTGAACAATAATAACAGTAATGTTTCTTATTTATCAATTGCTTCCCAGGCCAAACTCTTCACATATATAATTTGAGACTCATAATAATGCTTTATGATATGGGTAATTATTATCCCCACTGTCCCAGGAGGAAAAAGAGTCAGGAGGTAAGAAATATGTCGACCTAAATATTCTTTGTTCAGTTTAAAGGATTATGTACCCTACAAATGTTGAGTGCAGTGTTCTATGGATATTTAATAGAACTCAACATAATTCAGTGGAATTCCTTTCTTTGCTCTTCATTCCATTCTCTGTCTCTGAGTTTCCATCTGGGTATATATACAAATATATACCAATATAATATAAATATGAATAAAATTAATCTTTACCTGAAATGGGACATACTCTTTAGTTGAAGAGAGAGTTACATAATAAGGTACTAAACGGGAAGATTAGAATCAGTGGGAATAAGAAGGGCGAGTGTGGACTGAACAAATTGTAATGCTAAAGCTATAGTGGATGCCCATTTAAAATATTATCTCAGACTTATGGTTAAGCGTTATGTCCCAGCCGGGAGCAGGAGGGCAAGCCAGGGAACATTTAAAACTGTTACAGACAGAAATGATGAGTTTTTAAATGAATGGTCCTGGGTCAATGAATACCCATAAGGAAAAACAAGGAAATGACTTCTACCTCATACCATACACAAAAAGCAAGTCAGCAAGATTGTGGAATTCAAAATAAAAGGCAAAACAATAAAGTCTCTAGAAAATAATATGGCAAAATATTTTCAAGTGTTTGAGGATAGTGAAAGTTTTTTGTAGGACACAAAATGTTCTAAACATAATTGTAAAGACTGATGAATTTGACTATATAAAATTAAGTTGTTTATCAAAAGACACCATTAATAGAGGAAAAATGCAAAGCACGCATGTGAGAAGACATACATAAATGATAAATGACCATATATAAATATAGGAATAACTATATAAATAACTTCTATAAAGATAGGTACTCAATAGAAAAAAAGGATATGATACCTAGACTCTGCAAAAAGAAGATATCCAAATGATCATAATCATTAGAAAAGGGTCTAGTATCATAAATCATAAGAGAAATCAAGTGAGCATCACTAGGATATTGTGCACACCTACCACAATGGCTTAAATTAACAATACTGATGATTGCAAATGTAGACTAATATATGGAGCAACTGGAATTCTCAGACATTGCTCCTGAGTAAATTTAGTACAACCACTAGGGTAGGCTTTGATTTTGATATTGATGGCACCAGGAGATGTCTCCTGGTACTTATGCCCTTGTGTAGTCCCCTCCACATTAAATACAGGCTTGGTCTTGTGACTTGACAATGATACATCAGCAAATATGACCCAGGGTTGTTTAAGTCTCCTGAATGGAGACTTGTGCTTTTGGAGTCGAGCCTCTATAAAGATCAGGCTAGACCACTGAATGATGAAAATTCCATGTAAAAAGATTGGTTTCTGTCTTCCAACAATCACCACCAAGACCCCATAGATGTGGATGAGTCCATCTTGTGTCCTCGACCTCCAGCTATTCACCAGTAGAAGGTAGTAGCTACATGAGGGTAGCAGGTGAGTCTAGCAGAACAATTCACCCAATTCACAAATTTGTAAGAAATAAAATAATTGTTGTTTTGAGCCACTAGGATTTGAGTGTTTATTATACAGCAATAGAAAATAGAGTCAACCACTCTGGAAAACTGGCTGGCATTATATACTAAAGTTGAATATAAGTACTCTATGGACTTGACCATTTCACTCCTAAGTACATTACTATCAGAAATATATGCACATGCATATCAGAGACATATATAGAATGACCGTTTCATAAGTATTTATAATATCGCCAAACTGAAAATTATCCAAATGTAAATCAACAGTAAAATGGATAAGTGGTATGTCTGCACAATGGAATGTCTTATAGCCATGAAAATGACCATACTACACTTATACTCAATACTGAAAATTAATCTCCAGATTGTCATGAGTGAAAGGAATTGGGCCCAATAATATTCATTCTATTTATGTGAAGTTCACAAACAAGCAAATCTAATCTCTGATGTTATGAGTCAGAAAGTAGTTATTTTAGAACTGGGAGGAGGGGTTATTGATTAGAAGGGGGGCACAAGAAGACCTCTGGTGTATTGGTGCAAAATGAACAGGGTGGTTGTATTCATTTTCTGATATTTCACCTACTGTGTACTTTTGAGCTGAGCAATTTTCTATTCCTATCTTATACATACACTAACTTTTTTTTTTTAATGTTATGGGACATGTCTTTACCCTTATAAAAAAGACAGTTGGGGCCTATTTTATGAATGTGTTCTCCCCACAACAAAGAAAAACAAAATGATTATGCCCTGCCTTGCTTCTTCCCCAATGTCACAGTCATCTGATAATATTTAGATGACTTTGTGAAATAACTGGAAAATGTAAAGCCTAGTCCAAATTAAGTTTCTTACCCGCACTTTCAGGAAAATTGGCTCAGATCCTAAAATGATCGGTCACTGTGTCAACAGAGTTTGGGGGCCACATCAACTCTAATCTGAGAGAAACTGGGCAAGGACCCTCCTATCCTACCTGTCTCTTTTCTTGCCTTCTCTAACTTACCCTGATCAATATTTTGCAAATTATAAGGTCTATAATTCATCCCTATATTTTTCATGAGTGTAAAATTCTGGTGTCAAAGGCAAATTTGAAACTTCAGTTCCTGTTACAAGTGAGATTGAAAGTGAAAGTAGGGCAGGGCTGCTTTGAAATAGGGCTAATGCTGAGAAATCAACTGTTGCTTCTCCTGACCAGTACAATCTGTTGTTTTTATCAGGCAACCAAAATATAATTCCAGGAATAGTTGAATCTTCTTGTGAATTGTGTGTAATATAAGGATAAATAAAAGTGAATAACACCTGCTGGAAAAAGCTCATTTCCCTATCCCCTTTTCAGAGGGTTTCTTTGGTAACAAAGAATCAGTGTCTTTTCTCTAAACTTCTGAATGTAAATATAACTCCAGGGTCTAAATAAAACCATTGGCAGCTTTACAACCCAGAGGAGTCTCCAAGTGTTTGGGCTTCACCTCTATTGAAGTATGAACACCCAGAAACCTAGAGCTTCAGGTTTCCTGACAATTGAGAACTTAGAAATGTTTTATTATTCTTTCAGATGAGGGCAATTAAATAGACAGTAGCTACTTCAATTTTCAAGTGAGATTAGGGCGAATTCTTTAAAAGGAGGTATAGGAAGTTCAGGGTGTCACAGCAAACTGTGCTGCACAGTACTCCTGGGAAAACGGGATACCATTGATCCAAGGAAACATGTCACATACTGGCTAAAAACAGTGCAAAAGGATGTTACTTGCTTGGCTATAGAAGAAGTGTGAAATTTTATCCTGACTTTCTAGTCACTTTCAGCCTACCTATATGCATGTACTTGGTTCTTTTTACTCAATAATGAAAGTCTTCCTTCTTTTTAAAATTGTTATGGGGAGGGTTGATTAAAATTTTAATTCACAACAATATGAAGCAATTGAACTTGCTCTCTACCCCCAAACCTTTTTCCAGATGAACTAAAGTTAATACTCATAACAAATTTGGCATGTTGGTTGAGAATAATTCAATTTATGGTAGGTATAAAATTATTCTATCAATGAAATACTTATAAATCAATAATTAGTATAGAAAAGCCTGGAAGAATATATTGTATATTCCAAAATTAACCTTATTTCTCACTAATTAAAGGGATTAGAGATTATTTTTTATTTTTATACATTTCTGAATATTGTGGATTTTTTTCAATGACTACAAATTATTTTATAATAGTAGAAAAACATACCCAAAAAGTAATTTTCCTTTTGAAAAAGAAAATCATTTATTCAAGATATATTTTTTTGAGTATCACAATCCGTTGGTCATTCATTTTTTAGAGAAGTATTTAATAAGCGATGGCGCCATACCTTAATGTTCAACTGTACAGACAGGGAGTTATTATATTAAGGTAGGTCATGTAGGAAAGATGGCTTGGAATGAGGGATTGTACTGGTCTCCTTGGTTTGGACCAAAACCAGTCTCATTTGTTATAGTTGCACCATCCAATGTTTTTATCCTAGGAGGCAAACAAGAAAACAAATTATTGTATTATCCATGTAGTAATTTACTTTAAAGTATTTTGCAATAAGCAGTGTGCTGTGTGCTTCCAATCTGCCCCTGGTTTAAACCCATGGGGTCATTAATGAGCATGTGAATTGCCCTAATCTGGTATCATCACCTTAGGAGTTAGCAGAGGAAGTATTCTTTTCTGAATTTACAACAAGGAGTTTATTAATTGACATAAAGGTTAGCAGAAATAATGAAGTCATTAGTGTTGAAATTATATGATAGCTTCGGAGAAGTGATCAGAACCTGATACCCTGCCAGCTATGCATATTCCAGGGCTAGAACCCGTGGTCCTGCTTCTCGCCCCAGAGAGAGGATCCTGTCCCTGCCACCGAATCTCACTGGCTCCACCTGGAGATGAATCTTTGCTGCACACAGAGGGACCTCTCCAGGCTGCAGAGAGATTGTTTAAATGCTCTCACTTTCTTGTTATTTTCAAGGTACACATATATTGCAGAATTTAATCTGAGACTGAGGAGGCCACAAGAACCCACCTGACACTCTCGCCAGCTCTCCTGAGCTTCCTTAAGCTCTTTCCTGTGTTCTTGGAGGGAGGCCTCCTCTCTCTCTCTCTCTCTTTTTTATTTTTATTTTTGCATTTCTCATAATTTCCTGCCCCTAATCCCTACTTCATCACATAAGTGTTTCCTTAAGAAATACCCTGTCTGAGGGCTATTTGAGACCAAGCTGACAGGTGAGAAGACAGCATAAGCTGTCTTCAAGCTGAAGATAAGGCTGAGAAGTAAGGAGAGAATTCTAGGAATGGCAGAGCTGCTGACTTAGTGTATAAAATACCACGTGCAAGGATGGTTGAGAAACTGGCTTCCAAAAAATTTGTGAAAAAGTTACTTGAAATAGATCTTTTATTCCTGCAATGTCAATAATTATTAATTAGTTTTCAAGTATGTGAGAGGTCTTTTGCCTGGAACCTTTTCTTTGTGTATATAAAATATGACAACAGATGACAACTCATGCTTGAACTTCAAAATGGGTGAATATTGCTTTCACTCAGCTTCATTGTCCTTTGTCTCACTCTTGATCCCTTCCTAATCGTTAAACATCTCTAATTGCATGTCAACATTCTTGTGTTGAATGTTGCATATTCCATTTACTGGTCATGTATACTGGGCAGATTGATGGGGACACAGTGCTTTTCCCTGCCCCTTTATCCCCTTTCTAGACCATCCAGACATGCAGTATGGAGCATATTTCTCTAGATGAGACCGATGGGCTTTAGGACTTGCTCAACTCTCAGACTTCTTATTCCAGTGTTGGTTGGAGAAACTGCAAGGTGACTAAGAATTACCTCACCTCCCTCAGGAAAGCAGAGCTGTGCTCTCTGCCTTTAGAAAGAAAGAAGAAATGAAGTCTGATTACAGAGTTGCTGTTTCATGGCTCAATGGATAATGTTCACATTCTACCACGCTGTCAGCCTGTGTGTATTATGTACACTGAGATATTGGTTCTCGTAGAAAAAGCATGATTTTATTTCAACAGAAGCACCTGAACTGATTTAAAAAAACAACAACTACAGTGGAACTATGAAGGGTTTCCATGATTCTGGTAATTTCTTTACTGTTTTAAACACCATAATTACCCTGTGAGACAAAGGCAATAGCTTAATTCCTGGTAATTGTCATGGGAGGAAGTTTGAGGACACAGAGCACATAGAGTTTCTGTCCCTAAGAGAACAAGACAACAAGTTCAGATGGGAGAGCATGTCCTTTCTGCCTTGGTGATTACCATCTGCACTAGTTCCTAAAACTGTGTCCAGTATTTTGAGATCCCTGGGAAAGCAGGGAATATAATGAGGACATAGTAAATGGAATGGCAGTTCTTGTATTTACTCAGCCTACACTGGTTGTTTATGTGGTGGACTCTGCACTAGGAGCTAACAATATATGATTCTGACCAATACATGAGATCAAGAGACAGTAAGGGAGACAAAAGTGCATAGGCAATTTCAAGTTCACAATTATATAAAAAGTGTTGTTTCAGGAGTTACAACATGCAAGGCATGGCAGCACAGAGGTGGGTCACCCCTTCCAGCCTCAGGAAGTTAGGAAGTAGGGGACCATAAGGAGGAACAGAGATTAACAAATAAGGGGTATCAGATGAGGAAGCACGAGTGTCTCTTTAAGACAAAGGCCCAGAGTTAAGAGAATATGTCTGGCTTGTAGAATTACAAGGAGTTCATTCTAGCTACTGCAGAGTCTAAAGCAGTAGACAGCATAAGCACTCCCCCGAAATGGAGTTGACCCTGAAGAAAAAATTTTCTTCTAATTCACTAACTTCATAAATTTGGGGCTGGAATTTAGATGTCATTCCAGCTAACTTCCCATATGACTTAGTATCTAAAGAGATTAGGGGGATTAGGAATTTTAAAGCTTTATTGAAAAACCAAATATTGATGAACTCACAGTATAATCAAAGCTCCACCACATGTACTGAGCACAGAGATATGCTTTGGGACAAAGTGACAATGATACCCTCTTTTGGGGGTCTTAATAGTTGCATGGGTGAACAAATAGGAATAGAAAATTTTTGAATGCACCTGGAAGTTACCATTCAGCTGGTCTTCTGGAATATTATCAACTTGTAATAAGAGATTTTTGTTACTCATTGGCTGGTCAAGGACAAAGCACTTCCATTTTAGAAAGAACCACCTGATAAAATCTGGGCATGTTGGAATTTTGGATTTTAAGACTCTTACCTGCAGTTGTGGAAAAATAGTGACCATTGTAGGGGCAGCCTTCAGGCAAGGGTGTTGAGGACTTTCATTTCCAGGAATCTTTGCATCTTTGCAGCTCCTATGCTTTCAAAACTCCTTTAATCCAATCTAGTATTACCTTATTGCAAATCAAATTTGTGCTAATCAAGCAAAGACAAGGAAAATCATTTTCTGCACAGGCCAAGAGTCAAGGATGTACTTCAAGAGAGAAAGGAGAGGCATGCAGCCCAAGTGAAGAAGCTTATGGTTGGTTTTCTTAGCACTGGTATGGAGTTTGGTGAATTAAGTACTTATTAAATGTTTATTGAATGATAGATTAATGAAAAATATAGTCATAATTCTTTGTGATCCTAATATCTCCATGGCAGAAATGAAGTGTGGGCCCTAAAATAAAGTAATAAACTAATGCCAGAATGAAAACAACATTGTTTGTTAAAATATCATGTGGAAGAGAGTGATAACCAGGTCAATAAAGAAAAAACTTAGAAATCAAAGCTAAGTATATATATATCTATCTCATGCACAATTGTGCATTACACAATTGTGCTTACACAATTGTGCATTTGGGGTGTTTTATTTGCTTGCTTTTGTTTTTTGTTTTTACTGCAAAGGAGGATAGTTATCCAAGCAAAGAAGCTTCAAACTTCAGTTAAACAGGTAAATTAGATTATTAGACTGTGTAGATGATCAACAGTTTCCAAAAGTTATTATCCATAAGTCATCTAGCGTGATGATAAAAAATGTCCCAAATCCCTATTTGCAGCAAGTACCACAGCTAATTTTGATGTAGTTTGTTCATGGACCATGCATTTAAAAAGTGCATGGTAAACAAATAAGAGTAAACTTTATAGTTATTTTTAACAGTAGTGAGTGTAAATGAGATTGAATTATTCCATGTAATATAGCTTTGTAGAATTTATGAAATTAAACATAGTTAATACAAAAAAAAGCAAGAAACTATCTTCTGGGATATATTGTCTGAAGGTAAGGACCCCCTTGTCTTTTTTCTAGGTTTCTCCAATGCTTGGCAGGGGGCAGTTAGAAAATGTTTGAAGGAGGGAGGAGAGGTGGGATGAAGCGACCCCACCCAGCACCTCAGCAAAGGGGCTGGATTTTGGTCCTCAGTCAGAAAATGGACTTCAGCCCCCTTTCCGCAGTTGAGGTACGATGCACTCCTCCTTCTCCTTTGCAGGGCTTTTTGTGCAGCCCTGGGTGGATCTTGAAGGGGAGCAGTGCATCCCAGAACAAGGTGCCCTCGATTTGGCCTTGCAGCCGCGACACACCATAGCCCTGCGCGGCCGCCAGCTGCCTTCCGACTTGCAGTCTGGGCCCGGGACAGGCGGAGGTTCTGTGCTGTTGTTAGTTAACGGAAAGTGCGCGGATGACCACATTTGGGAGGGAATTTATGTGGCGCGGGCGCTGTAGCTGGAGTACAGGTTTTCAGTTCTCACCTGCCTTTGCTCGCCCCTCGCCCTCTTCCTGCGTCTGGCTCCTCCGGAAACCGACTCTTCTAGAAGCTGAAAATCGAGCAGGATGTTAAAGCCGGTGGGGATAAGCAGAACCGAAAGTAGATGAGCTTATTTTGTGGCTTTAACTGTTGGGGTTTTTTAACTTGTTTTTTAAAATCAAGGTTGGAGAACGGTTTGTGGGGTGAGGCTGTGGCAAGTCCGAGCGGTTCCTCAACACCTGGCGTTGGAAACCCAAGCCTGGCCCTCTTTTACAGTTGGCTTAGGTGTCCTTGGCCCGCCATAAATACAGAGCAGCAGGCGTGAATGTGAACAAAGTAACTGTAGGATGAAATAGTTCAACAGCCTGTTTCTCAGGGGTGCTTTGTCAGGAAAGAGGTTTAAGGTTTTGTTGGTGTGAATGGTATTTTTGGTAATTTTTACTTACACATTTCTTGTTTTTTCTTTGCTCTCTCCTACAGGTTTTAAAAAGAGTACTCTTGTAGTTAACCTGCCTTCTCTATTCAGGACAATAAAAATATGTGCAATATGTACGTGCATATATAAAACCCTTGATTTTATAGTCCAGAGATAATCACTACGATTTTGATGTACATTCTTCCTGATTTTTTTCTTTGCTTATGCTAAGGTATATCTGGATTTTGATATCCTGAAGCTTATATAATTTGGGATTCTGCTTTAAAATAATAAAAAGTAAAAATTCAAAAGAAAATATTTTAAATTAGCAAATAAATTCTAAGTAACATTTTCTTAAAGCTGACAATGCTACAGAATTTTATCTCAGCTTTTATTTTTTACTTCTGTTAGAGTACTTCCTTATCATATTTAAATTTCATTGTGAGCAATAATTCTGGCATTCTCAATAAAGTTGAGGCATACAGAAGAAACATTTTAATGCACTTTAAAATTTCATTCCATTATACTGAGCAACAGAATAACAGTTATAATTAAATAGGCCTTTTTTTGGTACGCGGGCCTCTCATTGTTGTGGCCTCTCCCGTTGCAGAACACAGGCTCCGGACACGGACGCTCAGCGGCCATGGCTCACGGACCCAGCCGCTCCACGGCATGTGGGATCTTCCCAGACCGGGGAATGAACCCGTGTCTCTTGCATCGACAGGCAGACTCTCAACCACTGCGCCACCAGGGAAGCCCAAATTAGCCTTTTATTATAGGCCAATTATAGGCCTCTGTTGTCTTCTGAATAGATATAGGTAGGAGCTGTTCCGCTAGAACAGTGTGGTCTTTGGTTCATTAGCTACCTTTCTATTTCCAAAATGTTCCGAGTGAATTGAGAAGACCTTAAGAGTCTTTCCCAATTTCACCAATATATTTTTGTGAAATCGGCTCTCTCACAGTAGCAGAGGTGAAAACTAAGTACTAACATTTAGATGTTAGAGATTCACTTTTCACAGCTTTTATCAGGTTCCTAATATGGCAAACTTGTATCATAAGTAATAGAATAAAACACCATGTAAATAGAATTTCATACTGAAATTATTTTATTATTGAGTTATAATTCATGTACAATATTATATAAGTTACAGGTGTATGAAATAGTGATTCACAATTATTAAAGGTTGTACTACATTTATAGTTATTATAAAATATTGGCTATAGTCCCTGTGTTGTATCCTTGTAGCTTATTTATTTTATACATAGTAGTTTGTACCTCTGACACTCCTACCCCTATATTGCCCCTCCCTGCTTCTCTCTCTCAACTGATAACCACTAGTTTGTTCTCTATATCTGTGAGTTTCTTTCTTTTTTGTCATATTAGCAAGTTGGTTTTATTTTTAACATTCCATGTATAAGTGATATACAGTATTTGTCTTTCTCGGACTTATTTCACTTAGCATAACACTCTCCAAGTCCATCCATGTTGTTACAAATTGCAAAATTTCATTCTTTTTTATGGCTGAGTAGTATTCCATTGTGTGTGTGTGTGTGTGTGTGTGTGTATACACATATACATATATATATACACACACATCTTCTTTTTGTTTTGTTTTGTTTTTTTTGCGGTACGCGGGCCTCTCACTGTTGTGGCCTCTCCCATTGCGGAGCACAGACTCCAGACTCGCAGGCTCAGTGGGCATGGCTCACGGACCCAGCCGCTCCATGGCACGTGGGATCTTCCTGGACCGGGGCACGAACCCATGTCCCCTGCATCGGCAGTTGGACTCTCAACCACTGTGCCACCAGGGAAGCCCCACACATCTTCTTTATTCATTCATCTATTGATGGATTCTTAGTTTGCTTCCATATCTTGGCAGTTGTAAATAATGCTGCTATGAACATTGTGGTGCATGTAACTTTTTCAATAAGTGTTTTCATTTTTTTTTTTCAGATATATACCAAGGAGTAGAATTGCTGGGTCATATGGTAGTTCTATTTTTAGTCTTTGAGAAACCTCCATATGGTTTTCCAATTTACATTCCCATCAACAGTGTACAAGGGTTTCCTTTTTTCCACATCCTCACTAATATTTGTTATTTGTGGTATTTTTGATATTAGCCATTCTGAAAGGTGTGAGGTGACATCTCATTGTCATTTTAATTTGCATTTCTTTGATGATTAACAAAGTTGAGCATCTTTTCATGTGCCTATTGGCCATTTATATGTCTTCTTGGGAAAAATATCTATTCGACTCTTCTGCCAATTAAAAAAAATTTTTTTCATGTTGAGTTGTATGAGATGTTAATATATTTTGGATATTAACACTTATTGGTCATATAATTTGCAAATATTTTCTCCTATTCAGTAGGTTGTCTTTCTGTTTTGTTAATGGAGCCCTTTGTGTGTAAAAGCTTTTAAGATTAACTAGTGCCCATTTGTTTATTTTTACTTTTGTTTCCTTTGCTTTAGGAGACAGATCCAAAAAAATATTGCGATGATTTATGTCAAAAAGTGTTCTGCATAGGTTTTCTCCTATGAATTTTATGGTTTCCAGTATAAATTGTAGGTCTTTAATCCATTTTGAGTTTATTTTCGTATATGGTGTTAGGGAATGTTCTAATTTTATTCTTTTTCACGAAGCTGTCCAGTTTTCCCAACACAACTTATAGGAGAAACTGTCTTTTCTCCATTGTATAGTCTTGCTTCCTTTGTCATAGATTAATTGACCATAGGTGTGTGGGTTTATTTCTGGGCTTTCTAGTCTGTTCCATTGATCTATGTGTCTGTTTTTGTTCCAGTACCATACTGTTTTGATTACTGTAGCTTTGTAATATAGTCTGAAGTCAGGGAGCCTGATTCTTCCAGAGCTGTTCTTCTTTCTCAAGATCGTTTTGGCTATTTGGGGTCTTTTGTGTTTCCTACAAATTTTAAAATTATTTGTTCTAGTTCTGTGAAAAATGCCCTTGGTATTTTGATAGAAACTGCATTGAGTCTATAGATTGCCTTGGGTAGTATGGACAGTCTAACAATATTGCTTCTTCCAATCAATGAACACTGTATATCTTTCCATCTGTTTGTGTCATCTTCAACTTCTTTCATCAGGATCTTTTAGTTTTCTGAGTACAGGTCTTTTGCCTACTTAGGTTTATTCCTAGGTATTTTGTTCTTTTTACTCTGATGCTAAATGGGATTGTTTCCTTAATTTATCTTTCTGATATTTAATTGTTAGTGTATAGAAATGCAACAGATTTTTTATATTAATTTTGTATCCTGCAACTTTACCAAATTCATTGATGAGCTCTAGTAGTTTTCTAATGGTATCTTCAGGATTTTCTATGCATAGTATCATGTCATCTGCAAACAGTGACAGTTTTACTACTTCCTTTTCAATTTGGATTATTTCTATTTTCTTGTATGATTGCTGTTGCTAAGTCTTCCAAAACCATGTTGAATAAAAGTGGTGAGGCTGGGCATCCTTGTCTTTTCCCTAATCTTAGAGGAAATGCCTTCAGCTTTTCACTGTTGAGTATAATGTTAACTGTGGTTTGTCATTTATGGCCTTTATTATGTTGAAGTAAGTTCCTGGTATGCCCACTTTCTAGAGAGTTTTTATCATTAATGGAAGTTGAATTTTGTCAAAAGGTTTTTCTGTACCTATTGAGATGATCATATGGTTTGTATTCTTTAATTTATCAATGTGGTCTATCACACTGATTGATTTGCAGATATTGAAAAATCCTTACATCCCTGGAATAAACCCTACTTGATCATGGTGTATGATCCTTTTATATGTTGCTGGATTTGGTTTGCTAATATTTTGTTGAGGATTTTTGCATCCATATTCATCAGTGATATTGGCTTGTAATTTTCTTTTTTTGTGATATTTTTGTCTGGTTTTGGAATCAGAGGGATGTTGGCCTCATAGAATGAGTTTAGAAGTGTTCCTTCCTATGCAATTTTTTGGAATAGTTTGAGAAGGTTAGGTGTTAACTCTTCTCTAAATGTTTGGTAGAATTCCCCTGAGAAAGCCATCTGGTCTGGGACTTTTGTTTGTTGGGAGTTTTTTGTTTTTTAAATAATTGATTCTGTTTCATTATTGGTAATTGGACTCTTTATATTTTTTATTTCTTCCTGGTCTGTCTTCAGAGATTGTACATTTCTAGGAATTAGTTCATTTCTTCTAGGTTGTCCAATTTATTGGCATATAGTTGTTCATAGTAGTCTCTTATAATCCTTTGTATTTCTATAGTGTTTGTTGTAACTTCTCCTTCTTCATTTTTGATTTTATTGATTTGGGCTCTCTCTCTTTTTTTTCTTGATCAGTCTGGCTAAATATTTATCTATTTTCTTTATCTTTTCAAGGAATCAGGTGTTAGTTTCATTAATCTTTTCTATTTTTTTTAGTCTTTATTTCATTTATTTCTGCTCTGTTCTTAATGATTTCTTTCCTTCTACAATTTGAATTTTGTTTGTTCTTCTTTTTCTAGATCCTTTAGGTGTAAGGTTAGGTTGTTTATTTGAGATGCTTCTTGTTTCCTGAGGTAAGTTTGCATTGCTATAAATTTCCATCTTAGAACTGTTTTTGCCATGTCCCATAGATCTTGGATTGTCATGTTTTCATTTTCATTTGTCTCTAGGTATTTTCTGATTTCCTCTTTGAATTTTTCAGTGATCCATTGGTTGCATATTGTTTAGCCTCCATGTGTTTGGTTTTGTTGCAGTTTTTTTTTCTTGTAGTTGATTTCTAGTCTCATAGAGTTGTGGTCAGGACATATACTTGATATGATTTCAGTTTTCTTAAATTTACCAAAGCCTGTTTTGTGGCCTAGCCTGTGATGTGACCTATCCTGGTGAAAGTTGCATGTTCACTTGAAGAGAATGTGTATTTTGCTGCTTTTGGATGGAATGTTCTGTATATATCTATTAAGGTCATCTGATCTAATGTGTCATTTAAGGCACTGTTTCCTTATCGATTTTCTGTCTGGATGATCCGTTCACTGATGTAAGTGGGGTGTTAAAATCCCCTACTATTATTGTTCCTGTCTATTTCTCCCTTTATGTATATTAATATTTGCCTCATGTATTTAGGTGCTTCTTTACTGGGTTCATATATATTTACAATTGGTATGTCTTCTTGGATTGATCCCTTCATTATGTGTTATCTTTCTTTGTTTCTTTTTATAGTCTTTGTTTTAAAGTCTTTTTTTGTGTGTTATGTAAGTATTGCTATCCCAGATTTTTTTTGATTTCCATTTGCATGGAATACGTTTTTCCATCCTCTCACTTTCAGTTTGTGTGTGTCTTTGATCTGAAGTGACTCTCTTGTGGGCAGTATATAAATGGTTCTTATTGTTGTATCCATTCAGCCACTCTATGTCTTTTGATTGAAACATTTAGTCCATTTATATTTAAATAATTATTGATAAGTATGTACTTACTGTCATTTTGTTAATTGTTTGGGGGCTTGTTTTCATAGGTCTTTTTTATTCCCCTCTTCTTTTGTTATCTTCTCTTGTGATTTGATGACTATCTTTAGTGTTATATTTGAATTCCTTTTTCTTTTTTTGTGTGTGTCTGTTATAGGTTCTAGGTTTGTAATTACCGTGAGGCATATATATATATATATATATATATATATATATATATATATATATATATATGATTATTTTAAGTTGCTGATCTCTTAATTTCAAATAAAATTTTAAAACCCTGCATTTGTTCTCTCCTCCTCTCATGATTACTATTTTTGCTATCATATTTTACATGTAATTGTTTTGTGTATCCCTTAACTGCTTGTTGTGGATATAGATGATTTTACTACTTTTGTGTTTTAACCTTCCTTCTAGCTTTGTGTTAGGATTTTTTTTAATGTATGTTTGCCTTTACTGTTGAGTTCTTTCCTTTCATGTTTTCCTGTTGTTGTGTTCTTTTCTTTTTCATTTAGAGAAGTTCCTTTAACATTTCTTGTAAAGCTGATTTGGTGGTACTAACTCTTTTAGCTTCTGCTTGTCTGTAAAACTTTTGATTTCTCCATCCAGTCCAAATGAGAGCCTTGCTGGGTAGAGTATTCTTAGTTGTCAATCTTTCCCTTTCATCACTTAAATATATTGTGCCATTCTCTTCTGACCTGCAGAGTTTCTGATGAAAAATCAGCTGATTGCAATATGGGTTTTCCCTTGTATGTTACTCGTTTTTTCTTTGATGCTTTTAATATTCTGTCTCTGTTTTTAATTTTTGCCATTTTTATTAAAATATGTGTTGATATGTTCCTCTTTGGATTAATCTTGTATTGGATTCTCTGTGCTTCCTGGACTTGGATATCTGTTTCCTTTCCCAGGTTAAGGAAGTTTTCAGCTGTTATGTCTTCAGTTATGTTCTCAGACCCTTTCTCTCTCTCTTCTCCTTCTGGGACCCCTGTAATGTGAATATTAGTGCATTTGATGTCCCAGAAGTATCTTAAACTGTCTTCATTTTTTTTCATTCTTTTTTTCTTTTTTCTGTTCAGTATCAGTGATTTCTGCTATTCTGTCTTCCAGTTTGCGGATCTGTTCCTCTTTATCATTTAGTCTTTTGTTGATTCTTTCTAGTGTATTTTTCATTTTTTATTTTATTCTTAATTTCTGTTTGGCTGTTCTTTGTATTTTCTAATTCTGTTAAATACTTCTAACTTCTCACTCTGCCATTCTTCTCCCAAGTTTTTCAGTCATCTTTAGCATTACTACCCTGAACTCTTTCTCAGGTAGCTTACCTATCTCCACTTCACTTAGTTCTTCTGGGATTTTATCTTGTTTCTTCGTTTGGAAAAAATTTCCATTGGCTAATTTTGCCCAGTTGCTGTTTATATTTTTATGTATTTGGTAGGTTGGTTACATTTTCCACCCTTAAAGAAGTGGCCTTTTGCAGGAGATGTCCTATGCATCTCAGCAGCACACTCCCCTCTTGTTACCAGAGCTATATCCTCTAGGGGTTTCCCCTGTGAGGGCTGCGTGGGTTTTTCTGTTGAGGTGGACAGACTATGTGGGCTGTCTGGTAGGCTTTATTGTCCCCTGGTCCATTTTGTTGCCAGACCCTGCCTTTTGCAGAGGCTGCCAGCCACTGGTAGGTGGGACTAAGTCACAAGGTGGCTCACTGTGGAACCCCTGGGGGCCCTGGGGATAGTGCTGTCACTGGTTGAAGGAATCAGAGTCCAGGAGTCCCCAGGGCTCTTGCCCACCTACTGCTGGCTGAAGTCAGGTCCTGATGCCAGCCTACTGGTGGGTAGAGCTGGGCCCTGTGGTCTGGTTTCAGTGCCCAGGCATCCCAGAGCAAGTGTCGGATTGCTGGTGGTTGTGGCCATTCCTGTACAGTTAGCTGCAGGGCCTGAGGTATCTTGAAGTTTGTGCTGGCCTGCTGGTAGACCAGGTCTGGGCCCAGCCCTTCCAAGGGCAGGATCTGGCCTGCTAGTGGGTGGGCCTTATCTACAGACTGTGGAACTGCAATCTTCTTGCTACTATTGTCTGTCTGCTTGTGGGTGGAACTGGGCCCGAGGCTAGAGCAGGCTCACTGGTAAGCAGACAGGCTACCTTAAGACCTCCTAAGCCCATAGCCACCTCTGGACATGGCCTTGCCTGCCAGAGGGCACAGTGTCCAGGGGATTCTGGGGCTGATGCCTGCCTACTGGTGGGTGGAGCTGGCTCCTGGGACGTCTGGCTGGAGGACCCTGTGTCTCTCAGTTCTAGTGCTTGTGCAGGTGCATGGGACCAGGTTCTGTGCTCTCTGGTGGGCAAGGCCATGTCCAGAGGTGGCTGTGGGCATAGGAGGTCTTAAGGTAGGCTGTCTGCTGTAGGTGGGGCTTTGTCCATGCCCAGTTAGTTGCTTGGCCTGAGACATCCCAGCACTGGCACCTGCAGACCATTGGATTAGAGCAGGGCTGGGTTTGGGGGCTAAAAAGCTAGAGGGAAGATTCCAAAATTGCTTGCCAGTGCCAGTGTCCATGTGACAGAATGAGCTCCTCAAAATGGCTGCTGCCAGCGTCTATGTCCGCAGGATGAGCTGCTGTTGCCTCATGCTTCCCTGGAAGACTCTCCAGGTTCATCAGGTAGGTCTGACCCAGGCTCCTATCAAATTCTGCTTCTGCCCTGGGTTCTGGAGCATGTGATATGTTGTGTGTGCCCTTCAAAAATGAATTCTCTATTTCTCTCAGCCCTCTGGGACTCCTGAAAGTTAGCCCCACTGGCCTTCAAAGCCAAATGCTTTGTGGAGCAGCACCCCTGGGCTGGGTTACCCGATTTGTGGCTCAGACCTCTCACTCCTCTGGGAGAACCTGCACAGTTGTAATTATTTTCTGTTTACCCATCCAGGGGTATGGGATTTGACTATATCATGACTCCACCCCTCTACCTGTCTTATTGCTGTTCTTTACATCTTTAGTTGTAGAAGATCTTTTCCAGTAGTTTCGGATCTTTTTCCTCAATGGTTGTTCTGCAAATAGTTGTGATTTTGGTGTGCCTATCTGTAGTCTTGTGTAGTCTCCCAAACTTCATATCGAAGTGTTAAAATCCTTCTTTTTTCTTTGATATATGATGTAATGCTATTAATCTCATCTTCATAGGAAACTTTACCTTTAAGATGTGATTATATACTATTTTTCCTAATATTAAAAGCTAAAATATACTCTTCCAATATAATATCATGGTGAAATTAGATGATCAGTGTTTTTTTTAAAAACTTCAAAACATGTATGAAGTAAACATAATTTTCTATTTCAACATTGCCAATACTTCAACTTTTTGGCATTAGTCTTTCTGTCATTAGTCCACTAACAGTCTGTAAGGACTTTGGGAATTCTGTTAGTTTTTCTTAGCTGCAGTTTATTTATCTCTAAGTGGATTTAGCTAATCTCTAGTATTCATTTGTGCTTTTACAGTTCAAGATACTAAAATCAATGTAGATTTTCAATTTCCTTAACTCAAAGTTGGCAATAAAAATATTTACTCAATATCTACCTCAAAGGGTTGCTACATATGTATGCTATCAGTATGAATCTTCCAAGCAACAATGGCTTTAAACTGAAAGCTGTATTTCTTTTCTTAAACTATTTTAGCACTTAAGTATGTACCTGAAAAGATGGATTGTTTAATCTTTTAGTCAATTAAAAAAATCAACACAAGTAAATGAATAATAAATGTGGAGAGCACTATATTGATTCAATTCAATTTGACAGGCATATATTGAGTAATTATTGTATGCTAATCCCTGCAGTAGGTACAGATTGTGACATGGTCCCAGATATTGAAGTGTTTACAATTTTGAAAGGAGAGAGAGGTTTATGAGAAAAACATACAAAGGAAATATACTAATTCAAATAATAAACTAGTATATGAATATGTGTGTGTTTACATGGATGAGTATATGCATATAAAATTTCAGGTGAAGATAAAGAATGGTAACAAGTCAATGGGTAATGGACAGAGGAGGTAGATATTCTAACTATGTCAGTCAGATAAGGGTTCTCTGAGGAGGTAACATTTTTAAAAGTTGTAACTGAAGTGAGGGGGTAAGCCATTTGAAGATAAAGTGGAATAGTGTTCCAGGCAGGAGAACAGCAGGTTGCAGAGGTGAAAACAAGCTTGGTGTGCTCAGGAAACCATGAGATGGCCAGTGTGGCTGCCACACTGATCAATGTTTTCAATTGTCTTTATTTGGAATTATTAAAATTGACCAATGCTATCTTTGCCTGCAACACTTGAACTCACATTTTACTGGTACATGTAATCCAATTGGAGACCCATATTTACTGGGTATTTAAAGCAAATTTCTCACTCTTGGCAAAACTATACCTTGAAGGGGGCAAATAATATAAAATAAAGTGAGAAGATATCAGTGCTAACATAATGTAACAAATTAAATATTTGAGTCTATTTCAAAGCAACAATTATACTTGGAAAGGTTATAGATGGCTTCATAAGGAGGTGTAATTTCTGCTGTATCTTGAAGGATGACTCAGATTTCATCAAAGAGAGATTAGAGGAAATGTGTTTTAAAGGAAGGGAATGAGCAAATATATAATGGTAGTGAATAAATGCTACACACATCACTTGAAGTCCACTGTAACCAATGGGCTCATTGAAGATGAAGTTGAAAGGTCAGTTGTGGCCTAGGTCATAGACTTTATTTCAGAGGCAGGCAGTCTTTGAAGATTATCAAGCATGCTCAGAGCTGTGCTTGTTGCATCACTCTGATTGCAGGAAAAGAGGGAAAAAAAAGAGCTCACTGGAGAAAGAGCTCATTTAGGAGGCGGTAGCTTAGAACAGGGGTCTCCAACCCCCCGGGCCCTGGACCAGTACCAGTCCACGGCCTGTTAGGAACTGGGCCACACAGCAGGAGGTGAATGGCAGGCGAGCGAACAAAGGTTCATCTGCTGCTCCCTATCACTCCCCATCACTCGCATTATGGCCTGAACCATTGCTCACATTACCACCTGAAAAATTCCCCCCTTCTCGCCTGTGGAAAAATTGTCTTCCACGAAACCGGTCCCTGGTGCCAAAAAGGTTAAGGACCGCTGGCTTAGAAGACATGTTACGGTCCTTCTGCTCTTGGCTTGAGTGAAAACTTTGCTCCACAAGATCATTCAGGGATGCAGCTTCCTTGCATACTGCTCTTCTGTACCCATCAAGTCATAGTATTCATCTGCAAGATCAAAGTTTGCTGCCACATCTGTGATCCAGGCAGTAGGAAGGAAAACGGGATTCACAGAGTGAAAGTTCAAAGTTCTCTCATCCAGATCCAGAAGTGACATACATATACCTTTTTTTTAACATCTTTTTTGGAGTATAATTCCTTTACAATGGTGTGTTAGTTTCTGCTTTATAACAAAGCGAATCAGCTATACATACACACATATCCCCATATCTCCTCCCTCTTGCATCTCCCTCCCACCCTCCCTATCCCACCCCTCTGGGTGGTCACAAAGCACCCAGCTGATCTCCCTGTTGTTTATATTTCATGTGAAGCTTAATCACATGGCCATACCAAGCTGCAAGCGTAGCTAGAAAAATATAGTCTCTAGTTGGGTTGCATGAGCTCATCTTGTAAAATATAATCATACAATATTTAGAGGTGAAAATTCTGTTATAACTCTAAAAATATACGCAACAATATATCAGAGACAAATTTTTTTATAATGAGTCCCAAAGCAATCTTGGCCATTTTGAGAGTTGAACCCAAGATGGGCTAAGTATAGTGGCCCTGTACTTCCTGAGACACAGAGACTGATGTAGAAGGAAGGTGGGCACATGACCCAAGCCTGAATAATAACAGTCCTTTATCACCTACCTGGATCCAAGAAGCTCCCCTTATCTCTTGTGTTTTTGGTTTTATTTTTAATATTGTTTATGATGCTATAAAGACGGGTTTCTAGAGAAGAATAATCTAAGTCTAGTTAGTTCTTTTTGACTGTAAAGGTTTTTTGTTAATTGATAATGGAGGAAAAAGTAAACTTGGATTATTTCTTCCAGATTCCATGGTTTGCAAATGTTTTGAGGTAGAATACCTTTTAAAATTACATTCAGAAGTTCAGCTGTAAGAGTACAGTATTGTAAAGGACAATTTGTTAAAATGGGTTATTAAAATGATAGAATTTAATGGGGCTCCATTTGGTTGATATGAAGTTTTTCATATTCTGTTAGTTGAATTCCAGAAAAGATCATCTAGCATCTTGTTTTAGAAATTGTGGGGTTTTTTTTTGAAACCTAGAGTACTCATCTACTGAGCCTAGTGAAAATACTCAGACAGGAACAGTCTCATTATTTAATATCCTGCTACACAAAGTTTGGTAAAACACTAAAAAGCTGGCCTCCATCAGGTGCTCACAGAAAAATATTAAATGTAGGGCAGGAGAAATGAGGGAGCCCCCTTGGTGGGACAGGCAGGTTGGGCATTTCATGGTTTGAGGTTGCACAGCAGTACCTGGAGAGCAGAGATGACCCATGCTTTCACCAGGCACCTTGAACTGAGTTACAGGTACTAGCAGACCATCATTGTGATAGGAATAAGATCATAAAGAAATAAAAGACCCATGTGACACCAGTGTTCAGGGTCTGCTAAAACTGAGAGTGGAACAGCAATACTGAGACAAACTTTCTGGCACTCCAGGCTTTACATAAAGAACAGTGTAATTGTAGAACTCCACTGGAGAAATTTGAGGCTTGTGGTACACTGAAGTTAGCTGTAGAAAAAACAAAACCCATATCCAACTGAATTATAACTACATTAAATCAATGGTCACCACAAACATCTTAACAGAAAAGAGACGTACTCATTTCTAAGCATAAATATTATTTCAATCTCAACTGATTTTTGCACAATGGCCAGCATTCAATAAAAAATTATAAGACACAGAAAAAAACGAAGTGAAAAGTATCCATTGTGAAGAGATAAAACAAGCAGCAGAAGCAGAGATAGACCAAGTATTGGAACCATCAGACAGGGCTTTTAAAATCACTGTAATTATTATGTTAAAGGATCTAGTGGAAAGATGAACACAGTGAACAGATGTGAGTTTTCAGTGGAGAAGTGGAAACTACTAGTAGAGTCAGATGGAAATGCTGTAAGGGAGAATGAAGAAGTCCTTTAATGGGTTTAACGGATGACTGAATGAGTACCCAGTGGAGGAAAGAATCAGAGAACTTTAGATAGGTCAATAGAAATTAACCAAACTGGGCTTCCCTGGTGGCGCAGTGGTTGAGAATCTGCCTGCTAATGCAGGGGACACGGGTTCGAGCCCTGATCTGGGAAGATCCCACATGCCGCGGCGCAACTAGGCCCGTGAGCCACGACTACTGAGCCTGCGCGTCTGGAGCCTGTGCTCCACAACAAGAGAGGCCGCGATAGTGAGAGGCCCGCGCACCGCGATGAAGAGTGGCCCCCACTAGCCACAACTAGAGAAAGCCCTCACACAGAAGCGAAGACCCAACACAGCCAAAATTAAATAAACAAATAAATGAATAAATAAAAAGCTAAGCATTTGAAGCTCTTTAAAAAAAAAAAAAAAAAAAAAAAAAGAAATTAACCAAACTGAACCATGAAGATATTCAAGGAGTGAAAGAAATAACTGAGCAACCAGTAGTTCAACACATCTCACAAAACAATATCAAAACAATATACATGTAATTGTAATATTAAAAAATGGAAAGGAAAGGGAACTTTCTAAAATTACGGAAAGCACACTACAGACTTGGAAGTTCAGAGAAACCCAAGTAGGATAAATACAAAGAAAAACACACCTAAACACACCATAGGCAAAATAATGAAATCTGAACATAAAAGATCTTGAAGGCTACAAGAAAAACAGACACTACATACAGAGAAACAAGAGTAAGAAGGTGAACAACTTCTTTCTGGAAACTGTGCAAGTTAGAGAAAGTGGAAAAACATTTCTAAAGTACTGAATAAAAAAACAATGTCAACTCAAATTTCTTTACTCAGTAAAAAAGTTTCAAAATGGATGTAAATACAGAGATTTCAAAGCAGAGCTGATAGAAATATTTTTTAATGGATTCAATGTAATCCCAATGAAAATTTAAACTGTTGTTGGGGGGAGAAAGGTGATTAAGAAGATTTCATATTTGTAGGATAGACACATAGATAAAAGAAAGTATCCTAGATATGGCATCATGTATTTGTGAATGTGATAAAAGACAAAAGGCTGTCCCTCCTTGAGAGGCACTGATCTTCCTTCTGTTCCTTGTCCCTCAACACAGGTTGAGCTGACTCTACCTCTTCTCCTCTTCTACCACTAACTGAGCACATTCACTTCAAGCCATATCATCAATGGTGATCATAAGCACTACTGCAGATACAGCCCTGGAGTCTTGATTGTTTCTCATTTTGCCCTAACTCATTCCATAGAAACAGATTTGGTGCCTCTCAAGTGAGGCCAATTGGAAAGAGCATCTTCACCCTTTGTCCTAAGATCCAATCTGTGAAATTAAAACAATAGTTAGATAATTTGGCGTCCTCTGTTACCTGTGACATCTATTTCCAAATGTTGAATATGCATGTGAGTAGATTATCATAAACTTGAAAGTGTCCATTATACATTTCCAAAACTTTTCATGGCTAGTTCATTTTAGGTTAAGAAATTTTCAAATTTGTGACTTTGGCATCCGGTCAATCAAACTCTGCTATCAAAAGCAATTGATTTGCATTTTGCCTATTTGTCATTATTATAGCTCAAATGCCTTCAAAACCAGCATTTGTGTTGATAAAACAGAATTAATAGACACAGCATAGTCTAAGACCAGTAAGTTCCTCTGAATTGCCTGATCTAGGGTTCCCACAAGTGCCCTCTGAAGGATTCAATGTCCCAGGACATCCTGGATTCTAGTTGTTAGATAGACTTCCCTCATATTACTTGAGCTGTTCCATCCCCAACCTCAACATCAGTTAGGTCACTGATTAGACCACTACTCAGGAAAAATCCTTCCCAAAACTGTGGGAG